>NC_040246.1:2137187-2442500 GCF_001444195.1 Xiphophorus couchianus | reverse complement strand
GTGGACGGGACGGAGGCTTTGTAGAGGATGCAGAGATTTTAAAGCGCTAGTTGGTCTTTTGAAGGAAGTAGTTATTTGGGTTTTTTAAAGTTTTTCTAAGTGCTACAAATTTTATAAGTTGCTCTTGAGTAATCTTTTCTTTGCTTAAATAATTCAGAGGGTTTTATTTGTGCTTTGTTTTAGACCTACTTAAAATAAAATTTAAAGTAAGTTTAGGACTAAAAAGTTTGAATTTATTGAACGTGACACGAGAATAAATAAAGGGGTGGATCAAAGTATTAACTTAATTTTAAACTTTTCAGCAGTAGCATCATCTGATAAATTACTACTCATGTTAACATAACATGCAAAAGAGCCCTGAAAAAATATTCACACCCTTCAAATGTGTATACTATACATGCATATAAATAATGCAGAATCACGAAATGGAAAAAAATAGTTTTTGTTTTCAGCCACTTCAACTTTTTGTCAACAGAGTTCATCTGTGTCTATTCTGAGTTTGGTTTAAATTACAGATGCACAATATATTGACGCTGCAAAGGACTGCTTAGAAGAGCCAATATTTGGTAGAATGGACTGTTCCAGATTCTGTGCATGCAAAACACATGCAACTTCCACTGTTGTCTGAAATCTAAATCATAACACTTTTTTTGGTAGAAAGAGAGAAAGAAACAATAACTCATACAAATGGAGATTATTGAGCTTGTATTCATTCATTACGCGATTGGTTTATTGGGACAGGTCTGGTTGTAACACAAGACAATCTAAAGAGATCCAGATACTTTTAAAAAGCTTCCTACTATTTACATTTTTGTCTGAAGCAAAAATTCACCAGGAAAAGAATGTGAATGTTCTTTATTCAGGTTATGATGAGCATAGAAGAGGCAAAGAGAATTTAAGAAAAAGCACTATTCTGGTGTCCTGCTTATGATAATTTTAGCTAACACGGAGCCGAACGCCGAAGCTAAGCTGACGCCGACAGTGATTTCAACACATGCAGCCAGAGGCTCGACAATCTGGCCAGCTACCGGGGAACATAGAGCCAGAGAAGCCTTCTGACTGTGTCATCACTACACAGGTTTATCTACCTGTATTGCGTCACTTCTCGTAGTTCACATGCGTAACTCGCTGCCAAGAAGAAGCTTCTCTTTTGATGATGAGTTTTCTCCCGCAGAGTGAAACAAAGCTGCGGACAGAGAGACTTCTCCTTCTCCCTCTAACAGCTGACATACTTAGACAGTGGGTTTAGTGGCAGGCAGCCAAGCTCAACTCCCTCATTCTTTGGGATGAGCTAAGCCGTGAGCTACTTTCAAGATGTTTGAAAACTACCAGCACTCTTTACCTCCTAGCCTCAGCAGGAATAAACTAGTTTACTGATGGGGGATGCACTAAGGCTGGGCGATCGGGTGGGCAAATAAAACACCCAATTATTTTTAAACTGAATTCGATTTCAAAAATCTTCTCACTTTTTTTCCTCATTTAAATTTTTTTTTACAAATGACTGAAGATATTGTGAAAAAAGCTGGTTATCTCAATAATTCCTTCTGTGAGCTGATCTAAATTTAAAGCAAAAACATAAACAGAAGCCAGAAAACAAGCTTTTCAAGCAACATGGTGGTTCTTTTTAGAGTTAAAACCCAAAAAGTGCATAAGTGGAAAAAGAAATCTGACTCTCCTAAAATTGTATATTCAAAAAAAAAAAAAAGTAAAATTAATCATTAAAACTGATCTATCGCCCAGGCTTATGATGCGCCGTTTAAACCGTCAGAGATCAGACATGATCTGACACTAAATTATTTTTTTTCTAATTGTATGACAGATTGAAACAAACTCAATCATTTCCATTTGCTTGATTTGTTGTTTTTCTCTTTTCTTTCCCTTCTTTCTAACAAAAACAGGATGATAAAACTCTTCAGTCTGGTGCTTCGGTCTCCACTAGCAACTTTTTTTGAAGGACAATTTTACATACAGAGACTTCATAATTCATTTTATTTATCGTTTCTGTGTAAATGTCATCCAGTTCCAGTGTGAAATATTCACTAGAATTTAAAGTTTATTGATCTTTGAGAATGTGTTCTTGTACTGTTATGCTGTTATCTTTATATTACATGAAAACGGCCTCAAGCACAACAATATTATCGTTTATCGCAATAACTTCTGGGAGAATTTATCGTCCTGCAAAATTTGTTACAGTGACAGGCCTATCTATATTCACTTCATTCATTACCTGCAATATTATAAAGATATGCAACAGTTTTATTCAGTTTGGTTGTTGTTTTTTTTAAATTTTGACAAATCTATATTTTAATTTTCTATAGAAATTCTATTTTTTTTTCTATTCCTGCAATTCTATTATTAAAACAGTTGAACTTTGATTGAATCCAGAGATTTTTAAAAATGGGAACTGAGATCCTTATATGCGGTTTAAACCCTCAGGACCGTATCAGATATCGGCAACAGAATATCTGATCGGTGCGTTTCTATGATCAACAAGCAACAATATAATAATTTCACTGCCACAAAACTGCCTGGCATGACATTTAAAGACTAAAAACTAAGAGAACGCCAGCTGGGTTCATTTAGTAAACAAGACGTTTAAAGCAGTATGGCTGTCTTCCTGTGTTTACCTTGATCAAGTGAGCCGACAGAAAGTAATATGACCACCGATGCTCATCTGATCACCGATACTAGAGTGAAAATCTCACCCACTTGTTCTGAGGAAACCACAATACGAGCAAGACGTCCCACAAAAACAAGATATCATGCACAATATACTCAGACGCATTATCACACTTTACAAAAATATATATATTCCGCGTGTTAAGACTGTGAATCACGACTTAAAGCAGGCTGCCTGCCTGCCCGGTGGGTTAGCAAGTGTCGTTTTCAAAAACGTACGTTTCGATGAGAAGGAGCCAGACTGCAACACCTCGTCTCTGCAAACTTCGCAGCGCATAAATCCCCAGTTTTTCTACGGCGGTCAACATTTGGGACGACGGCGTTACACAAGCGAGCCGTGTGACAGTGTGTGAAAACAAGTCGTGACAGCTCATGTGCTGAGTGACTGCATATTTTAGTCGGAGATGCAGCCATTAGTTGCACTGACAGACCCCCCTCCTCCTCTCAAAGTTATTCAGGTAACTTGAGTGTCGTTGGCTAATTACCAGAATGAGGATGGAACCAACCGAAAAACCTGCCGCCTTCACCGGTCACTTTCAGGCGGAACGGGATGTTTTCAACACGTTTGAAGAGCAGTGGAAATATTTTCAGCTTCTTTTTCCCCCCCATTCTGTCAAACACTCGAGTGAGCAAGGGAAGTAAATGCCTTGAAAATGGGAGCTAACGTAGCTGCGTGTGCCGCATTCAGAGAGGCTAGTGGTGCTTAGCTAGGCGAGCTAACACAAGCTTCACCGGGCATGGTAGTCCCAGCAGGACTCTGCGTGTTTGACTTTAACTCACCTGTGACCACCTCTGCGACCCACAAGCTGTCCCCCCTGAAGCCGTCACCTATGAACTGCGAGCCGTGCCGAGTCAAAAATAATTCAAATTCCACAAAAAGTCTCGGAGAAGCCCTCGCAGTCCAATCGCTTCAGCCACCGCCGCTGAATGGGTGCTACGCAGAGACTCAACCAAACCTCCTCCTTAGCAACGGCCCTCCTCCGCGTGACCTCATTGGGCCGCTCGCGCAGCTCCGAGGTGATCGAAAGTTGACGGTACTGTAGGCAGGGTCACACTCTCGGTGGTGCAATGAGGATGGAGACACTGGAAAACTACTGTTTATAGACAGAAGTACCGGTACTTCTGGTGACCAATGCGTCCTCCTGACGGTGTCATCCGTTTGTGTGGCTGATTTGGTTCTTCCTGCACAAAGTCGGGGCGTGGACCGGGCTTTGAAATACAAAATGTTGAGTTTAACGAAAAACACAATCACACATTCAGCCATTGCTGTTTTATATAATAGTTTTAAAATTATCTTTCATAAAACCAAGGCATTTCTGATATTTATCTTTTGAGACAAGAATGTCTCAAAAGACAATACAGCAACATAAACTTTCCACTTTGGAAATAGAAGTTTTTATTTAACATGGCATGTTAGAAATATAATTATTGCCCCTTAAAAACGGACCATTGAAAGTCGGACGGTATAGCACCTAGTAGTAGGTAAAGTAGTATAAACATAGCAAAAAAATAAGTGCAGCTTCTTAAAGTCGTCATAGCAACAGCTAAATCCACTTATATGTTTGGGAATTCACAACCTTAAACCTGACAATCCCATTGTCATGCTGATAAGGCGTTTCCATATTTCATGCCTGTAGGTGAGGGTTCAAACGCAAACACGAAATTTTCTGGGAGTTATACTGGAACCATGTTGTTTGTCTAGATGAGGCAAAAATGTAACTTTACAGCAACAAGCCCTCCATGTGGCTAGGAAGAACATGCTGAATAAACCCCACTTCATTCCCCATTTTGAGTGTGATAAAAGATCTGTGATGGTATTGCTTTGTTTCTCAATCAAACACCCGGAGAACCTTGTTACAGTGCACGGCATTTCTTTTCTTTTTTTTTTTCTTCAGCCCCCCCCCTTTAAAAATCACACTGGCTCTCCCGGTCAACTGAAAATGGATCTTTGTTGCGTCTTCCAGCAAGATAAAGATCAAAGCGCATAGTTATGAGAGCAGAAACCAAACAACAAAGTTAAGCGAAACTGTCTATAGATTTCCAAGACTTCCAAGAAGTTGTGTCAAAGCACAAAGCTGACAAAGAGCACCGGAATAATCACCAGAACTGAACATCCAACCAACCGGAGTAATCAAAGAGTAATCAGCATTCCTCTGTCAGAGAGATGACAAAAAAAAAAAAAACTGTTACCATGGTGCCTCCATTCTTTCCATGAGGAGATGCAAGATCCGCCTGGAAGGTCAACGCTTGCTAATATACACCACCAATCAGAGCTTTATGGTATAGTGCCAAGATAGGCATTACGAACATTTGAATTCTGAAAAAAAAGCAGCACCTGGAGAAACACAGTCATCTACTGTAATAAAACTTAAGCAGAACATTGAAACAGCCAACTTGAACGTACACCCCTCATAACCCTGACTGAATCTGAAAGAATCTGAAAATGAGAATGGTAGAAAATACCCCAAAACAGGCACGTTTGTTCAGTACGGTGTGCAGCAAAACCTGTGAATACATTTTTGTTTTTGCTTTTAGTTTTAGAGAAAAAAAAAGCGACACAACCTTTTAGACTTTTTTTTTTTACATAAGTCTAAAATATTATAAATTTATGATAGGAAAAAAATAATGTAGTCCATTTTTGAGGACTACAACATGACCAAATATGGAAAACAGCCAAATATGTGATTACTAATCACTGTGATTATACTTTCCAGATGTACTGTAAATGTTTATGCAACGCCTCTTTTTTTTTTATTAGATCTTGATTCATATTTCACAAATAGCATTAGTTTAAGGCCCTAAATAGACCAATCATTACTCATTGATGACATATGACATTGGTACATTCCTATGCTGCAATGCAGGCTAATCGAAGCAGAAGAAAATGCGACATGACATTTATCTACCGGATATAAATTGTGAGTTTATTCGCAAAACTTCAGGAACCGTCCCCTCAAGTCTTCCAAATTCCAGACAGAGGATTTAAATTATTTTTTTTTTTTAATTTACTTTATATTTTTTTCTTGTTCCTAATTTCTCAAGCGGTTTGAAACTCTCCCCATTTTCCCCACATGCATTGTCCTCATCTCCTACCCCAGTGTGCGTGAAACCCCTCCAGCCTGATGCTGATGATGGTGACACATTGGCCCCTCGAAAAGGCCACAAGTTTATCAGCATTCCTCACATAGTTTTGAAGTCTACAAAGCTGCAGTGTAGCATATTTGGCGGCTGCAAAGGTTACAAAGTGAACAAAGGACACACACACACACACACACACACACACACACACACACACACACAGAGACACACAAACCAAGGCAACAAAGTTGTCAAGCCTGTTATGTTGACTGTCGATGCAAATGTGTGTCGAAATACCTCAACGGCAAATCCTACTCCTCATTCTGAAAAACCTACATTGTCTCTTATTTTTATTGCCTTATTATTGTATTAATCTCAATAAAATATATACATTTTGGTTTGTATAAAAAAGTACACCGCAAAAAATCCATCCACCAAGCTTTCAAAGTGTTAACATAGTGTGTGTGTGTGTCTGAGAGAGACAGAGAGAGAGAGGCGCCGTGCCATTTCTTTTATTTATTAGGATATTCCGCCCTCTTGTGGTCAACAATGGTAAGTTCAACAACAAGGTGTAAGTTTACTGTAAAAATAAGCCTAACGATTCAGCAAGAAATCACTGAGAAAAAACCATCAAAGTTTGTTTTTATGAGTGAACATAATATACATATAAAAAAAAGGTTCATGGATACTCTAACTAGACAGATGCCACAATCTGGGATACCACCGTTCAGTGGTAACAGATGAGCCACAACAAATTTAATCCAGAATGGTTTCTCAACTGAATATAGCTATAGAAAGAATCCTGGAAAGGTCCAACTTAAAAATAAAATAAAAATCCTTTAATTAGTTTTCTTGTCGGTGTTTCATTATTACTTTGTTTACATCTGTTATAATGGGTTTTCTGACTGGAAGTGATGTCATCGTTCTGTAGCGGTTCTGACTTGAATCGCTGGAGGGAGATTACGGTGATGGGACGGAGGACTTCCAACCTCAAAGACTTGGAGCTTATCACCGCTACTCTGATGAAAATAACAAAAACAAAACTTGTTTCTCACAATTACAACTTAATGAGATAACGAGGTATTATTAGAGTCAACCATCCTGTTCTTCTGCTTTAAATGTGCCAATAACCCGTAAGTCTATGATAACATATTTAGAGTTTATTCAGATTCGGATCCTTGTAGCTGTTGCTCAACGAAAGAAGCTGCTGTGTTTTTCTCCACCAAAGACGATTAATTGCTTTTGTAGACTTCTTTAATGTCCAGAGGCTTAATTTGACATAATTCTTCCAAAGCTAACTCAAGATAACATCTCATAACTGTGAGATGATACCTCACAGTTATGAGAACCAAGGCTTTTTTTTTTTTTGCGGCGGTAAGGACATAAAATTGTCAAAATACTGGAAGTTCGGTCAATAATTTTCATTTTGTTTTCTGTAAAGTTGATAACGATGTTTCCATTGATTATCGAAGAGAGTAAATCATTTTTGATCTGTCATTTGTTCATACATAAAATGTAGAGAAGATTTGACCTAGGTTTTTAAATGGAAATGTGTCAGAGGTGATTAATTGCCTCCAGGGGAAATTTTCAGTGAGTCTCGGCCTCACTCTTGCTCGCTTTTTTTTCCGTTATAATGGAAGCACACGTCACTTTAATGAAATATGCTAAATAAACAAATAAATCATCTGGTATTGGCTCCCCTAAAAACAGACACGTTTTGTCTTGGGAGCTGGAAAACGTCCCATGGATTCAGTCTGACCTTGGCGCCATAACTCATCCAGACAGCAGATCGCGGTACAGCGGTTATTAAGAGTGCAATCAAATTCATAAACTCAGCCATTCGTCATTTTAACGAGCCGCCCGCTTCACCAGCAGTTTCATCTTCACAATTCCACTTGTATTTATTTATTAACAATGGTCGTTTCGTCAGGACACGTATCCAGGACTTCAGCCATCTTGTCTCCAGGAACTGCGCTCGAACTGGTCTGGGACTCGCTTCAGCTAGTTTCTTATAGCACCAGGAATTAGACGGTGACAGAGTAGATTCCTTACCAAGTCAGCAGGTCACCGCAGCTGAAATAATGTGTATAAAGCGCCATGGGACCCCACCCTCAACTCCCTCTGTGTCTCAATTCTTCTGAATATCGATGGCAGGAGCTTTGAAATTACAAACAGGAGATGAATGAGTGAGGCAGCCATTGCTCCTGGTAGAACCAAAAAAATGGAAACATAACTCCATTAATTATCTGAGAAGCTCTGATATTTAACAACTGAGTAAAAAGAAAAAAAAAAAAAAAGTAGATTAACCCCCAAACTCAATAAAAGCACAAAAAAAATTGTTTTAGGATCTTGAGAAAAATAAACTATTGGCTAATTTGGAACAAACTAGCTAATTGTTGAGGCTAATTAGCCTTGTTCAGACTAGCTAAGTAAACACAAAGCTAGTCTTTGTCTTTACGTCCTTATCGAGTGTTACCTTGAAAAAGTCTTTGCTCCTCTCCATGTTTTTTTTTTTTTAGAAAGTTTTCACCAATTAAAATGGTTTGGAGGGTTTCTCTGTATCAAGCCCACTCTACTATAGCACCCCTGAATAAAATCTAATCAATTGCCTTCAGAAGTTAACTTTGTGTGACTTGATCTCAGTAGAAATCTACCAAGACATGGTCGCCCAAACTGTCAGGAAAGGAGAGAATTAATTGGAAAAATAAACAGGGGGAAGGAGGGGGTCAAAGGTGACTCTGGAGGAGCTGCATTGATCCACAGCTCCTCCTACTAGTCAGGAGCACCTCAAATATTCTTTTTTTAAATTTTAGAATAGCCGTGCCTCATTTGGTGTGTTTCACTTTCTGAAATGACTGGGAAGAAATATTGCACTTTTGTGCAATATTTTTGTTTTTTGAATTGTACTGGTATAACAGGACACTGCAAATATTAGACAAAAACAGAAATTTCCGGCTTATGTGTGGAAGAAAACTGAAGACGGCAGCAGCACAGTGAAACATGGCGGTGGCAGTATTGTGCTGCGGGGATGCCGGTCTTGAACAGAGACATGGAAGAAAGAGAGAATATGTTACACATACTTGCAAAAAAAAAAAAAAGAAAAATACAGCACACAATTGTGATTTTGTTTTTTTTTTAATATTAACAGTATAATTATGCAGCAAAGGAACTTATTTTACAAACGGCTCCAATGCTACTGTCTCTTTAGCCACGTTTTAATTTTAAAAGCACATATAGATTACTTTACACAAAAAAAACAATAACCTGTTTCAGATATTTACAGATTTTTTTTTTTAATAGAGAGAACCAAAAGGGGAAAGAAATAATAAAAATAAAACATTCTTTGGGTGTGACCGTGCAAAACAATAAATAATGTCCTGACAGTGCTTTGCTAATCAGCGATAAAAAGCTCCCATTTTTCTTCCTTGTTTTCTTTTTCTTTTTTATTTTATTTTTTTAGAGCCTATACAGCTAAAACTGCCCCGCTTTACGAAAGCAGCGACTATGATCGAAGGTGCAGCTCGGCGCGCTTGCTACAGTAACGGCTTGCACTCGTCAAATCGCTTCCAACGAAAGCAGATCGTAGAAACTTAAACGAAGAAGTGAAATGTGCAACGTTTTCAGTGGAAATATAAGAATACATAGATCTGCAGCCTCCCGGAAAGGACGGAGAGCACTGTACACACAAGACCTCTGGTGGTTTTTTCTTTTTTCCCCTCAACAAGGCTTTAAAAATGAGCAGCCAGAGGTTGACATCAGAAAAGTTAAGTTTTTTTCTCCTTCTTTTTTTTCTTTTTACTTCTTCCGTCCCTCAGCAACTCCAGATCTTCCTCATTCAGACGAGAACTTGCGGCTCCCACGACTGTCCGGCCACCTGGGGGCGACACTGTGCGATGACCAGGGGTCCGCTGGTGCTCTGGCTGTCCAGGCAGAGGCCGCTCACCACGTGCTGAAGAGCCGGGCCTTTTGGCTTCCACTTCTGCAAAGACGAGAGAAAAAACAAAACAAAAACAAACCAAAAAAAAAAAAAAGATGCTGTTTCAGTCTGCACACACACCCTGGCGAGCTTTTCCGGTTTGTGTTCCATGGTGTGTGTGTGTGTGGGCGTGTGTGTGTGTGTGTAAGCACAGAAGGTTCATGTTAGTAGTGAGTAATGTAGCCTGACTCAGACTTGGATTAGAGTAATCGCGTGAATTACTGACTAACAGTTTGCGGAGTGGAAAAGTCACAGAGCATCCAGCTGTGCCGCCCAGCAGCAGCAGGAAGGGGACAGTTTGTTTTGGATGGCATCTGTGGATACTAATTGTCATTTTGGGAAGTAGTGGGATTTATTTGTTTCGCCCCTCTTCTCACTATTCCATTCATAGTGTGCCTAAAATATACAAGCAGGCTTAATTATAGATACCACGATCAATATCTGGCTAAATGTTCCCGAGCAAACCGTTTTTAGGGGCCATCAATAAGCTTTTGGGATAATTCTGGCTGCATTTTTCTTAGCAGAATTGAACAAACTCATTTAAATTTGTTGGTTAACTGGTACAGGCTCAGCTCTTAAGCATTATTCTAAGGTTTTCAACAAGCTTAAAATCTGAATTGTTCCAAAAGGTTAATGTTAGCCTGCATATTTTATTCCAAAAACTAGTGTTTGTGTGTGTTTGGGATCAAACTGTGTCCTTGTTTCAGCCATGTTTTTATTTTTATGGAGGCAGTGGCGACCCAACTGGGTGGGCCTAGGGGGGCCATGGCCAACCCTGGAAAAATTGTTGGCCACCCCAATCAATATGTACCGTATTTTCCGCACTATAAGGCGCACCTAAAAACCTTCAATTTTCTCAAAAGCCGACAGTGCGCCTTATAATCCAGTGCGCCTTATATATGGACCAATATTGAGCCACAACAGGTCTCACAACTACGGTAAGCAGCCGCCGACTTCATTTTCCCCCGTAGAAGAAGAAACGGAGGAAAGCAGCCGCTGATGCAGCCAGCGGTGCACGCTGGGTTTTGTGTAAAGACCCCAAAATGGCTCCTATTAAGAGACACGCTGACGACGCAGAGTTTAAGCTCAAAGCGATCAGTGACGCAGTAGAACACGGGAATAGAGCAGCAGCCAGAGAATTTAACATGAACCAATCAATGGTGCGGAAGTGGAGGAAGCAACAGCTGCTTATTCATTTTGGGAACGAACAGAGTTTTCAGAACGCTGGTTTGTAATCTATTAATAAAGTTTGACTGACCTTTCTGACTATTTTGTTGACATTCCCTTTATCACAGCTCCATCTAATGGATGCATAACGTAACCCCAGCCTCTACTGTAGCCTCTATTCTATGCGCCTTATAATGCGGCGCACCTTATATATGAAAAAAAGTTTTAATATAGGCCATTCATTGAAGGTGCGCCTTATAATGTGGTGCGCCTTATAGTGCGGAAAATACGGTATGTGTAAAACCCAATAAATAACAATTCTGGATATTTAAAATGTCTTCCAGTTCCAGTGTTAATCGTTCATTAGAATTTAAAGTTTATTGATCTTTAAGAAGGCGTTCTTCCATTATTATGCCATTAGCCATGATGTTAACTTGAAAATGGTCTCAAAACAACATTATTGTTCATTATAATAACTTCTGGGACAATTTATTATCCAGCTAAATTAGTTACAGTGACAAGCCTACATACAAATTTATATAAATCTTCTTCACTGATTTGGTAAAAGAATTTGAAGATAGTCGGTATTCTAAATTATTCCACCCACTTTGTGTAATACACCAGTAATTTCAACGGTCTACTTTAGCTTGATGCTGCCACGGTGCCTGACAGCAATCCACAGTGGGCCGTTATTGACTGTTTATTGCTTTAGTGGCCACTCTTGTGTCAGTGGGTAGAGTAGAAGTCAAAGTGTCATGCAATCCGAACGGTCAGGGTTCAATTCCTGCTTCCTCCTGTTAAATGTGGACCTGAAACTTCCCGTTGGTCTGCGTATCGGTGTATGAACGTGACTGGGTGAATGTGGTACAAATCGTACCTAATTGTAACCAGAAAAGAATGATATAAACTCATTTCATTTAACAACGTGTATTCAGCAGCAACAGTGCATGCTGAGAGCCACATAGTGTGCAGACGTGCCAGCAGGGTTATTAAGACTTTTCCCACTGGTGATTCCCCCCCCAATCAACATTTGTTTCTCAACATGGGCTGTATTTTTTTAAAGGTGTGAAATAATTCAATAAAAGATGTATTTATTTTAAGGTTTTTACTCGTCTTTACAAGGGACTCAAAGCCATTGTTTCACCACTACCAGACCTTTTTTTGATAACACTCACAGTAGCTCCAACCAATGCACTAAAAATGACTCCTGAGTGATTACTTTCCTTCGACTCCACACGATTCAGTTTTTCACAAATCTGTTTTCCCCCCTTAAAGCTTCGGCACGTAAAGCGGCGAAGCAGGTTGGACGGGGAAAAATGAGCCAGAAGCTGCAGACAGTGAGACAGTTTGTTCCTCATGAACCACAGACCACAAAGGACGCTGCGTCTGCCTCCTTTTTTTAGCTCAATCGATAAGTGGATAGAGGCGCTGAACTGGAGGCACGAGAGTGTTAAGTACAGATTTATGGAGTCACATGGAGGACGTCTGCAGCCGAGCAAGGGGTTAATCTTAAAATCCCAGAGAAAGTGTCTCCGTGGATGGGTGTCGGTCAGAGTAAATATGCAGTGCTGCAGGAGCGGGTGCGTGGGGGGGTGGGTGACCCGTTTGGAGGAGCGGGCATGTTTGGACAGCAGAACCAGAGACGGAAATGAACTTTAACTGGGACACTGCTGTGACTGCTGGTGACATGATGGAACATGCAGTGCAGGTCTGGGGAAGCTGCATGTAGGATAATGTGTTATGTAATAGAGGTGAGCAATACTGGGAAATTTGGTATCGACCCAATACAGAGTAAAGACACAGCTAATATTGCCGATACCAAAACCAATACTAATATATATTTTTTAAAGTCTATAATTGAATAATTTGATGATTTGACTTCAGTTAGTTACAACTGATATGAGTAGGGCTGAAACGATTAATCGTATTAATCATGACTAATCTTGCTTAACACAATTAGTCATATTAGCCACGATGACGTGAATTAATCGTGAATAGGTTTTATTTAAATCATCACTGACTAATTTAGTCATTGGTTGACCGTTAACCAGAGCGCATAGTCCAAAAAAAGGCAATATTCCGACAAACAACTTAACTCAAAGCTACGTTTGAGATTCATCTCAGAAATGTTCTAAAAAAACAACAAAAAAACCAGTAAGACCATTTCTGAGCCTTAAAGAGCAAAAAAACTTTAAGAAAAAAAACCCAGAAATTCATTTTGCTTCTACTTTACGACTGCGCTCTCCTTAAAGCTAGTCTGTCAAAAATCCTCAAAAAAAAAAAAAATAGAAAAAGATTCAAGTTTTGGTTTAACATGACAAAATGTGAAAAAGTTCAAGGGTTATGAATACTTTATCAAGTTACTTTGTTTACTTCATTGGTCGGTGTTAGGAGGGTTAACAGACAAAAGCATATTCCTAAGAAATGGGTCAGATGCAGGGGAGGAGTAGTGAAAAATCTGAAAGGAAAAACTTGAACTGACCTTCAGACAGCCCAGAAATCTATTGACGAAAACCACTTTAAAAGATTACAAGAGAATGTGGCTTCTTGGAAGCAAAACGCAGAGAGACGAGGAGGGAGGGGACGGCATCTACTGACTTTTACACAGCACTGGATTTAATTATAATAATTTCATTTATGCACAGCCTTTAATTTTGCAAAGCAGAAAGAAACAATATTTTCTGAAAACCACCCAGAATGGACCGGTATTTAAAAAAAAACCAACCAAAAAACAACAGAAAGTGGCTACAAACTATGAACAGCAAGAAAGAAAAGCCATAAACGTTCCAGACCGTTTTCCAGGAGAGAGATTACGAAAAGCCCGAGTAATGCCGGTGATGGATGACATGTCCGCTGGCGCGCAGAAAAAAGATCAGCGCAGTCGAGAGGAGAATTCTCCCTCCCCCCTTTCTTTTTCTTTCTTTCCAGGGAATAAGAGACAAAGATGCCAAATGTCTCCATCAGCATTGAGTGGTTGATTGCTGATGGGGAAATGTTCCCAAAAAACTCTGAAAGGATCGAGACGGGCCAAGGAAGAAGACCTGGAGGGAGTCCGAAGACGTCCACACACACACACACACGGTTAGGTTGTCCATCGATCACAAACAGAGCAAACTCTCTGTCCGTGTAGGAAGTTCGCATTCAACATTTAAAAAAAAAAAAAAGAAAGAAAATGAGAACAAGGAATGAGCAAGGAGGGGCTGGACTTTTCAAGAGCTCTTGTTCCTCTGCCGCATTTATAAAATCACTCTGCCAGGATCTGAATTAGCAAACTAAGGTCACTGGGTCCAACACGGGTCCTTTGGCAGCTCAGCGTCTGATGTCAAACTACCTCTTTTCTAAAATCCCTTCATGATTTAACTCACTGGTGACTACAAAATAGTCAAAAAATTCTCTTTTTCTTTTTGTTTAGTTGATCCATTTGGCAAAAAATATCTGTTGAACAATTGATTTCTGTACCATTGGGTGGACTTGGTGTTCTTGTTAGTCATGAACGGTTTTGGCAACTGGGTTTAAATTTTGTTCTGGCTTCCTTTGTGACGGCCTATATGTATTGTAATGGAGCAATTCAACACCTGTGAAAGTTGATCACCACTTTCCCGTGGTTTGCACTGTATAACAGAACATTCTGTTAAATAAAAGCCAATTCTCATCTACTTGTTTGTAGTCGTCTTACACAAGCAGTGTGACTTTTGGATAAAAAAAAGATTGATGAGTTGAGCTATTTAAGTTGAGTCAATGCAAAAAAGTTGTTCTTACAAGGTCATTTTTAAGAAACAGCGTGGCCCACTTCGCGTCATTAGACATGTACCATATCGAAGTAATTCTTTGATTTTACACGCTTTCCAGTAACCGGACCTGGGTTATCATTGCTAATTCACGACTTAACAACGTAGGTCTTTGAAATAGTCATTTTAACACAGCTGCTGTGTTTAGCAGATTATCTTTGACCCAATATTGGCAGTTTTGTTTTCTGAACGACTTCACTTTCTGAAACCATTTCACAAAAAATACCTTTGGTATCAATAAAAACCTGTTTCTGGGAGGTGCATGCATGTTGGAATGTAGGATAAAGTGATTAATTGCCACATGTAGTACTTAGATCCTTAACTAAAACGTGTTTCTTTGCCTTACCTGTCTGGGCTCTTTGGAGTTACAGAGTTCCATCTTGACCTTTGACCCTGCTGTGAAGGCAGAAATAGCCAGGCACAGGTCCTGCTGCCGAATCAGCGGCTCCACCAGCTCCCACTTCTGCAAAACCCAGAAACCAGTTGAGGATGTGGACACCAGGCAATGTCAGCTTGAGTTCAGAGGGGAATATATATTTTTCTCACTAACGGCTCGTTTAAAGTAAAACATTACAAGTTCCAATAATAATTGAAGTTTTAAAGAAAAATAATTTCCCACTGTACTGTAGAGACTTTCTATGAAGTTAAAGCTGCTGTCACAGTTTCCTATCCTTCCATGTATATTGGCATATATAAACATAGCATGTTGTGTGCATCTAAATGTTAAGAAATTAGCTCAAGTTCTGTTACATCATTAACGATCAACTAAACATCTGAGAATGAAAGTTGAATGCTTTTAAAAGTTTTCAAATGATTAGCTAAATTCATCACAGGTTCAGCAGCCGTCAGCTGGAGCCACTCTAAGCATTCAGCATGCAGAAGTGAGTAATTCTTCATCAGCGCAGACAGAGCAGTTGCATGGAGTAGCATGAGACTGTTGTGACTTTTCAATTGCCCTTGTCTCACTTCCACAGCAGGGGTGCCTATGTGTGGAATATGTGGTATATCAGCGTTTAAAAGTTTATGTCACGAAATTTTCCATATGGCTAGACGATATGACAGAAAAATGTATCAGGATATATTTATTGATATCAATAATTAGTGATTCGGTTTTTTGTTTCAAATATCTGAAATATTATTTTAAATATCTGAAATATTATTTCATCCACAGTTTATACTCCCCACCTTTGCTTTTGTATTTTCAAGCAATTATGAGGCACAGTGGCAAAACCTGAAACAGCTGCTGCGCATGTTACTCAACAGGTTGTTGCTTGGTAACCAAAGAGTTACGTGGCAACAACTAACATCAGTGAGTTAGCCTCAACTAACTCACTAAAGTGAATTAGTAGATGCCACCATGAGCCAGCCGTGAGAGGTTGAACAGCTGCAACCTGTATTCTGCCTCCATCCCCCAGAATGCCGTGTGGTTCTGGACCGGAGTTCAGTGAAATTAATAAATATTCTATCATCCACATAATCCAATGATATTGATCACATGTCTATTGTTATTGACTTGTGGTAAATAACATGTGTTGCCCTACATATTTTCCATAACCTGCATGATAGCAGAGATTAGCTGCTGGTAAAGCTGTGTATGCTACAGTGTCACATGTATAGGATCGAATCTTTTATTGTGAAGGAACCGTGAGGACGTTTCTTGGTCCAGAGCTTTCGTCAGTGGTCTGTGGAAGGTTGATTTAGCCGACTCACTCCCAAAGCTGACCTATGACAAATATGAAGTGTCAGAAATGTCCTGGAAATATTGACTCTGACCACAGCAGGTTCCTTCAATCAATCAGCTGAACTGAACCGACATGAATACGGTTCAGTGCTGCTACTCTCCTTTTTCTTCCCCCCTGACAAAACAGCAGTTTTGTTTCTCTCAGGCAAATTAAACTGAATTGAAATGAAATTGTTTCGCCATATTTTGACCTGAAAATGTATAAAAAAAATAATCTAAATGAAAATAATTTCACTGGAACCATATGTTATATTTTAAACAGGCAGTATTATGTATTTTCCAGACACAGTGCCATTTTATTGCACAAAAAAGTAACTATTTTTGCTCCAGTTGTTATAAAAATGCTGTACATATCAAACATGACTTCAAAGAAATTTGACTTTGTAATTTAACATGTCGAAACTGGGTTGCTGTCTCCTAAAGGCTCTTTCTGAAACTCTGCCTTTAGGAAGTCATCACAACATGGCTTCTCTATTAACCCTTTAACAGCGTTTTTACCAGTGTTGAACTGAGAAGTATCAAGAGCTCAACAGGTGTGCAGTTCCACCAGGTGTTTGCTAATTGCTGCTGGCTAGTCTGAAAGAGCTGAGTTGGTGAGTTGCGTGGGAGAGCTGATTTGTAAGGCGGAAGCTAATAAAATTCAGCTCTGAGGAGGAGCTACGTCCTCGAAGGGGGAGCTAGGTCCACCCAGGCGTTTTGCACAGTTGAATGGTTGCCGTTGGAGATTAAAGTATTTCTCAAACATGCATGAAAGAACCACGGCAACACTCCAGGTCTGTTTTTGATGAGGGAACAGAAGTCAATTATACTATCCCATTGAAGCTGAAACTAAAACTACAAAGTACTTTTAGAAAGCATCCCTGGTCTCCTGACCTGCGACTGCGGCCTGTTGGTTCCGGCGCCGCGGCACTCCGCCAGTCCGAGGCCGTCCCTCCCACGGGTCTCCAGACACATGCCAGCTTGTTTCAGCACACTGGACACGGCTTCCTGCTCAGGGACCCTGCGGGAACCGGAGACGGCGAGGAGGGAGGCTGATGAAACGATCTTATTACAAACAATAAAGAGCAGATTGACTCCGGTGATGGATAGCTGTACAGAGTAATTGCTTCGCTCCACAAGTACTGTGTCTTGTTACAGCCAGCTCTTCTGGACATATACGGTTACTCTGTAAGAGTCCAGTTATTTGGAGCACATGCAGTGGGGAAGAGGTCAACAGCATAAGCTCCTGAGATCCCGACATGAATCAATTCAAAAGTTCCCATCTGAAATTGGTTACATCTGGGTGACTGATTTTGAGCTTGGTGGGTTGCTAACCTCTTTGGAGTTATACGATTACTTTTTCCAGGCTAATTCAATTATTTTGAATATACCAGGCAGTAAAAATAAAGGCTCAGAAATAAAGTTATGTCAAGGGAAATTCAGCTATGTCTGTATTGGTTTTTTCTCCAAAAATTAAATAAAGGGTTGATTTGACTCACTCCATCTCTTAGGCTTCAGCGACAATCTGAAAAAAACTTCGAAAGGATTTCAAAGCCTAGATATAAATGCCAGACACACTTTTCAGATTAGAATTTTTAAAAAATATCTTATGTTTTTCAAAATTAAGTATGTTTATTCTTGGATACACCATAAAATCCCAACAAAATACATTGAAATTTGTAGTTCTAATGTGACAAAAAGTGAATGTGTTTGCAAGGAAGTGTAAATGTTGATTCATAACCGCAAAAAGGAAACCATTTATATTCATGTGGAGGCAGAACTGCTCAAAACTGTCATAAATATGATATACAGCTCTGGAGAAAATTAAGAGACCATTTAAAATGATCGGTTTCTGTCATTTTACTTTTTATAGGTACAGTACAGACCAAACGTTTGGACACACCTTCTAATTCTATGGGTTTTCTTTATTTTCATGACTATTTATAAGGCAAGAAATCCCACTTATTAACCTGACAGGGCAGGTTGACCTATGAAGTGAAAACCATTTCAGGTGACGACCTCTTGAAGCTCATCAAGAAAATGCAGAGTGTGTGCAAAGCAGTAATCACAGCAAAAGGTTGCTACTTTGAAGAAACTAGAATATAAGGGGTATTTTCAGTTGTTTTACACTTTTTTGTTTAGTGCATATTTCCACATGTTATTCATAGTTTTGATGCCTTCAGTGTGAATCTACAATGTCAATAGTCATGAAAATAAAGGAAACTCATTGAATTAAAAGGTGTGTCCAAACTTTTGGTCTGTACTGTACATGTTTGAGTAAAATGAAGATCGTTCTTTTATTCTATGAACTTCTGACAACATGTCTCCGAAATTCCAAGCAAAGATTTAATATTTATTTGCATAGAATGAGAAATGGTCTAAATACGAAAAAAGATGCAGTGCTTTCAGATCTCAAATAATGCAAAGAAAACAGGTTCATATTCATTTAGAAACATTTAGACATTTAGAAATGTTTTAACGCAGGAAGAGTTCAGAAATCATGATTTGGTGGAATAACCACGAGGTTTTCAATGGGGTTCAGTGCAGTGGGCTCTTCATTTTTTTTCCAGAGCTGTGGTGCATGTTTGTTGACATTAGCTGGAGTTCTTAATATATTTTAAAGAAATATCTAAAAGTAAAAGCAAAAAACACTGAGAAGAAACGTAACATCTTAAATAAATCAGGAAAGCCTCTCCCTTCCTCTTTTGTTTCACGTCTCTCAGTAGAGAAAAACCTAAGATTGTGAGTCCCATGTGGGTTTTTCCTCATAGCTCAGAAAACGCCTTAAAAAAAATAACAGAATTTACTCTTACTTAGCTCACAGACTTTCAACTCTGATTTTATTTTCCACCTACAAAACCAAATGCAGACGAGACGACACGAAATCTTTCCTTTACTAAACCATCCCACCTCAGCTCGGGGTAGACGTTCTCCATGTACCAACGGAAAGGTTTGCAGTTCAGTTTCCGGCGCAGCGTCAAGCGGTCTGCAATGCTTCAAGATGAAAAACAAAACAAAAACAGAGAGAGAGAGAAAAGAAACAAGGAAAATCATGGACAATGACAGGGATACATAATGGAAAGCATTAGAAAACAGAAAAATGCAAATCAACCACCAAGACGACTTAACATTATCAAACGTTTACGCTCAAATATGGAGAAACCGATTTTCGTCAGTCTGTCTTTAGAAACAGCTGAGGTTGGTAAAAGTACTCTGAAAAATGTTCGTATACACATACATACATATAAATAGTAAATAATTGCTCATCACACATCAGATTTAGGTCAGTCCTTTCAAAAAGCGTGACTGTTAGCATTTTTTTTTTAAAGTGTAGCTCGCCTGACTAAAATGAGTCCGACTTGTGTGAAACATTACCAGTCCTATTTTTGGGCGGCTGTCTTCACGCTGTGCCATACACACACACACACACACACCCACGCAGACACACTGAGGGGGAAAAATTCCAAGAGACAAACCTGCCAAAGGCTTTGCCCTGAGCAGATGGCCGTGCAGAGTAGTAGTACTGTTTATACTCGTCCATCCACACCTCGGCGGCCCGTCGGGTGTTCCTGCGTCGGCACAGACACAACACCTGCTTAGATGCCATGATTAGAGTGCTGCTGGGATTCCTGCAGTCAGCTTTAATGACAGTGTAGGACAGGGGAGCCTCCGGACATAGAAAATAAATAAATAAACCCCCCCGGCTCCATCAGAGAGAAAATCTTGCTGTACGAACAATGTTAGATTTGTGGGTATTTTAGCAACTTAGAACAAGTGATTTAATTTGGAAAAAGCTTCCAGAACAAACATTTTTGTGGTCGATTTCCAACATGTGGATTTGGGATTCAGAGATGATCTATGTTTCATGCCTACATTAACTCTAAATGGTGAAAAAATAAGAATCATCCATGTAGACTTGACTGTTGATGTCATCTGCTCCATTTCACTTTGAGAATTTAGATTTTTAGTTTATATGAGCGACAGATGAGAAATTAGCAGGAAGAACAGAAGTAGAAATGCACCAATCAGAGTCAGGTGGCCATTTTCTGACATATGTCAAATTTTGCCAAAACCAATTTTAGATTATTAAAGTTTCTGGTTTAAAGAGTTAATATTATATTTATATGGATGATATATGTAAAAACAAAATGCAAAATACATTTTCTAGTGTTCCTGCTGTGACCGGCCAATAATTATTTAGGATAGGAGTGGAAGTGACATCGTATTATGTATGATAGGTCAGCAAATGCATAAGGGTTTTGTATATTTAAAACAGTTTTCCTGATTATATTTATTTATTTACGAGTTTCTTATTTTATTTTATTATTTCATTTAATAACAAAAAAAACCAGTTTGCTGTTTAAAATGTGAAGTCTGTAGAATTTTTTAAAATTGTTTTTATCACAGTTAGCATAGCTAGCATGACCAAAACAAGAAACACAACTCTATGTGTGTATTCCCTGGGGGTAAGAAAAATCTAATTTTAGTAAATATAAGACAAAGCTTTCTGTCAACTCAATTTTGGTGTTCACTCTTTTAACCGGTTGTTTTTTAATTGGCGATTAGCATTGTTAGCATGACTAGCATCACACAAACAGAGCTCTCTGTGTGTTTACTCCAGAAATGATTGTCCATTGCTCTTAGTCGATATTCCATCTAACCTTTTTGTTTTCATTTTAGCCTCTTTGTGAATGCTTAAAGTTTTGCTCTCTCTTGTAGATTGAATAAACCGCAGACGCATCTCGACACGTTTTAGAAAACAATTTTGTTTTTAAAAGTTTTTGACATCACTAAGATTTCTTTGGCTTTATTTTTAAATACTTCACTGACACAATATAATCAAAGTTTGAGTCTATTTCACTCTGTAAAAATGTCAACACCATAAAGAAGCTGTTAGCTGTCAGCTTGATCCACTAGCGGTTATGTATGCTGCTTTTACTGAACACAAAAAGATTGGATTTTTTGATTTTCAACTGGCTAGTGAAGGTTCAGGATTTGCCCAAATGAAAATTGATTGACTGCATTGCACAGAACAACACTACACAAAACTACATAAGCACTCCGAGTCAAATAAAACCAATAATTAGACACAAAACATTCAAAGATCAAAACATTCTCATCTTACTTAGTTATCCTTTTAAAGACCAGTTTTCTTTTAAAAGACTTACTGTCTTTCCCTCTTTGCCTTCAATTGCTAACAACTCCCCCCCCAGCACATTCAAGATGAGGAATAAACAGGTTTTACAGCTCATTCATCATGAAAACACATGTAAAATGTGTCAAAAGTATTCAAATGTGTCAGCTGACGTGTTTATTCACATCTAACTCCATGTGTCGTGTAATACTATGGGAGAGAATCACAGAATTAAGCGTGTTGGCGGTTCTCAAACGATGCTGCAGGTAAACAGCCAGCCCACTCACTCACTTGATGTAGGTAAGAGCGTTGCCCTCTGGGAAGTCGTACGGGTGGCGTTTCCTGAACACGTGACCCACGCGGCTACAGGGAAGGATCTCCAGACTTCCTCCGCACATCCAGACTCGGAACGACAGCTCTGCGCGAGGACGGGCACGGTTTTATCAATCTGATTTATTTTAAACCAACAACCAAAAGACTGCGTCATCATAAAATCCCTCTGGCTGAATTCCCCCAGCTGGGGCTCATGGAGAGCAGACGCAAAACAGATTTTTACCGTTGTGAAGTTTATCGCAGTTGATACTTTTCTCTTTTCCTAGTTCCACGGATGGTGGGCTATAAATGTGCGCAGCTTCCAAATGAGTCCAGACTGAAAGGTATTTTCACTTTTTTCTTTCTTTCATCATTTCATGCGTTATAGGCATGCTTCATTACAATTTATCGTCCAGCAACATTAGTTATTGTGGCAGCCTATATGTAGAAATAAACCTAACAGAAACCTGACCTTTCTGCAGACATGTCACTGAGTTGTAATCTGTTCTACTTAAAATAATGACTGTGCAACAAACTACTGATTTATATGCATAGCAATACATGTCAACGTAATGCTTTTGAAGTAATGATTTTTTCTGCTACTTTAAATGTAGCATCCTATTCCTGCCTATAATATCTCAGTGTATATTGGTAGGTCTGTCGCAATAAGTCATAAATCAATTAATTGCATTATAATAAAATGACTTCATAAATTTATATTTGGGTGATTTAGCATTTTTCTCTTTTCTACCAAAACCTGGATGGTAAAAATCTTCTGTCTGGTGCTTTGGTCTCAACTATTTCTTTGAATGCACAAGATCAATGAAAAAGATCCACTAAAATTAAAGTCAGCTTACTGGAAAGACTCCCATTAAAAAACAAACAAACCCAAAAACAAACAACGGCAGAAGAAATGCTCACCAAAGTTCTCCCCGCCCCAGATGTCCATATGAGTGTCGTACTGGCCCAGATGGTTGAACCAGCTCTTGTCCATGACGAAGATCCCACCGGCAATGACAGGAGTCCTGTGGAGACGGAAGGACAAGGAAAAGTTTCCACCTTTATTAATGTTAACAAAGAGCTTTAGGAATGTACATTTAATCGCTACCAAAACAAAACTTCACAAAAATATTAACGATACTTGCGTCTTCACAGCATTTTATTGAGATTTTTTTATGAAAGAGGCCAAGAGAACGTAGTGCCAAGCTTTAATGCAAATAGAAAACCATTTACAGGTTTTATGTGAATCTGAAAAGGACGGCCTCAGCCCTCCTGAGTCAACACTTTATAGAACCTCATTTAGCTGCAGTGAAAGCTGCAGGTGTGAAGGTCCATAAAACAAGAAACGCAATTAATATCACAGGTGAATAAGTTAGTTCACGCAATAGATCATAAAAAAAAAAAAAAAAACACACGCTCCAACTACTTCCTGTTGTCTTCTTCTTCGTGGGTTGCACCAGCGGCAACCTCCGGTTATTGATCATGTGTTGCAAAAGAATATTTCTTGGGGTTTGCAGTCTTTCAGTTTTAGTGTTTGTGGATTGAACACCGTTTGGTGAAATCCTCAACGCGTGGGATGACGTTTTAAAACGTGACTTTAAAACTAACTTGAAAACAAAACATCCTCTCTCATGAAAAACAAAACACATTGGCGTATTTTGTTGAAAGTCTGTTGCAGAACTGAATTTTTGGCCAGACATGACTGCCAAAATGATTCAGACACACAGTCATGGATTAAAACAAGCTTACACTCCATTATACGGTTGTTTAAAACATGTTTGTTTTCCTTACCAGGATTTTAATTGAGATAAGTTGAACATTAAATGGCACATTACACTGGGCTGTTTACATCATTTACAAATCATATCATCACCTTCTTAAAATAACATTTTTTTGCCAAAAGAGATTTTGTCAAAAATACAAACAAACACATAAAAACCCCCAACAATCACCACCTCTTTCTTTCTAAAAAATGTTTTAGGCAAAAAAAAAAACAAACAAACAAACAAAAAAAACACTTAAAAAAGTGTATTATCGTAATTTTTTGTATTTAAATTACAATAAAGAACCCACAATGCAGCCCTTCTAGTAGCAACACCTTGAAGTGGCCGCTCTCTGCAGGATCTTACTAGTCTGCTGCATCATCGTGGAGGATTTGGGATTTTGGCCCACACCTGGACACGCTGCTGCTTTCGTTCTCTACGCTAGGTTTGTTAGCATTTGACTGCTTCAAAAAAGAAAGAAAGAAAACAAAAAGAAACTCGCCCTAATCATCAGCGTCTTCCTGGGTGTGAGAAATTAAACGACTGCTGCCAAACTGCCGCTGACCAAACACGGGGCTGTTAAAGCATCACCTCTTTCCACAAACGGTCTGCTTCACTCAGGCTTGTTCCAATCAAATTTACATGTTAAACGACCCTCAGACTCTCAGATGTATGTTTGGGTTTTTAGTGGGAATTTTTAATTTTTGTATTTTTTTAATATATATATACTTTGCTGAGCGTTGCACAGTGTGACTTCATAGCAACTGGGGTAGGAATTACTGGAAAAATCGGCAGGCGCCTGGAATAGTTTTCCACTGTAGAATATATCATTTTTTTCTCTCACTGTGAAAGGAGCGACTCAAAATGGCTTTAGCAAACTGAAGCACGGTGACATTTTCTTCACGAACATAATTGCTGAGGTCTTCCCTTCCTGCTAGTGCGTTAACTCCCTGCTGAACGCTCCAGAGCAGCAGCCTGCTAAATTTGACTGGCAGCAGCAGCAGCTTGACACGAGTTAACCCTTAAAAAAAAAAAAAAAGCTTCTCAGCTTCTGACAAACTGGCTGCGCCCTTCAACTTTGATCAAGTTTAAAATAAACAAGTTGTTTATCAAAGGCGGATTCAATGCAGCGTTTGATTTGTGTCAAGAGTCAGACATTAGATCTGGGAATGTTGTCACACTCACGTTAAATGGATTCTGATTGAAAATCGTAAAACCAGTCAATTATTAGCCAATTATTTATTTTTTTCTTTTTGACGCAAACTACTATGACCAATCCAAAGTAATAATGAATTTCTCTCTGTTTTATACTTTTAGTGCTGAAACATGTTTTTGTTTTGTCATTTCCATTAAATAGAGATTTAATAATTAACCTGCTGATTACTGCAACTTTTTTTTTTTAAAGGTTTTGTTGGCTCTAGTGGCCTTTATTTGAAAGTAGTTCGACAGGAACTAGGGTAATGAGAGAAGGGGAAGACATGCGGCAAATGTTGCCAGGCTGGGAATCGAACCTGTGACCACTGCCACGAGGACTAAGGCCTCAATATGTGGGTCGTGCTTTGCCCCTGTGCCACCACAGCACCCCTTTAGTGAAATTTTAATAAGAATTTCCTGCTTGACCAGAGGAGGATAAAATGACTGAAGGGGCATTTAATCATAAATCTAACACAATCACAGTTACTTGATTGTGAACATAGCACAATCAAGTAACTACTTTCAGTTGTTATAAAAATATCTATATCAAATATGACTGAAAAATGTTTTACTTTGGAATTTATTGCCTTAAAATTGGGCCTCTGTCTCTTTAAAAACTCCTGCTCTTTTAGAAACTCAATTTTCAGGAAGTCATCACAACATGGCTCCTCTATTAACCCTTTGACGACGTTTTAACCAGCACTGCACTGAGAAGTAGCTCCTATAATGAGCTCAGGTAGATGTGCACTTCCACCAGGTGTTTGCTGATAGCTGGTGGCTAGTCTGAAGGAGCTGCATGAGGGAGCAGCTTGTAAACTGCAGCTCTGAGGAGGAGCTGCGTCTCGAAGGCGAGGTTCGGTGCACCCAGGCGTTTTTTGCCCAGCTGAATGGTCGCCGTGGAGATTCAAGAATTTCTCAAAGATGTATGAAATAATCCAAGCTTCACTTCAGACAGATGAGAGGATAACATTAAAACATGATGTAAAGCTCAAAAAAGTTGATTTTATATAACACCGCCCCTGTAATGTGAGGTTTTTCTGCGTTACATTTAAAGACCAAAATGAGCAAGCTTAAATAATAATAATAAAAAAAGTTCTGATATTTAAAAACCTAAAGTTTAAAAACGTAAATCCTTTTAAATGATGGCATGTGTGCATAGCGCATCTCAGGGTTTGAATCAGTTAAAAACGTAGAGGCAGACATCAGAGACGGCGGTACCTTATGGGCTGCGTCGGGTCGCTTCTCGCCATTTTCTGCTCGATGGGAATCTGCTCCCATTTGAAGTGGAGACTCCAATCGAATCCTGACATGAAAGAGACAGCATGAATGGAGTGGGAGGTAAAGAATAAACAAGTTAGGGATAAAAATAATCAGTGTTTTAGCTACTGCATCCAGGTCAACCAATTATAACAACTGAAGCAAATTGGTCTAACCTGATAAATTGTGTTTTTACATCCATGTCTATCAAAGCCAAATGTTTATGCACCAAATCTGGTAAGAACCTAGAAAGTTTGGAAGTGTGTTTTCTGGGTGTATTTAACAATTCTTCCAGTAGAGTATTTGTAAGGTCAGACACTGATGTTGGACGAGACGGCTTGGCTTGGGGTCTAATGTATCCCAAAAGAGCTCTTATCAGGATTGTGGTTAGCATACCAACATTACTCACTCTTAACCATGTTGACCTTGTTTTGGGCCAATTCCAGACTAGAGCATCTAACTGTCCATAATGTCTTTCTGGATTTTAAACAAGTGGTCACGGGAGAGACTGGAACACCTGATTTCTGCAACTTAGAGGGCTGATTCAATCATTTTGGTAATATGGCATAAATAGGGTAAAAGACGTGCTGCCGTCTCGTGTGTGTGTTGCCTTGCTTTGGGTTCTGACCTCCTCTAAGGTCAGCAGATGCAGCCAAGTAAGCAAAGTTATCCAAGCTGATCACGTCGATAATGGGGCTGACCACTCGCGTATGATCCTGGAAGAAACAGCAGAAATAATACAGAGAGGTCCTGAGATGACTCAGAAATCAGAGAGATGTTACTTTTGAAAGCAAAACACGAACGTCACATTCTCAAAGCTTTCCTTTTCCAACTTATGAGGCAACAATCTGTACCAGGAGGACAGCAGGAATGGATTAGGTCAAGTTTTGTTTTTTTTACTGGTTTTCACAGCAATTTGTTAACAAAACTGAAGCTTTTTTTATTATTATTATTAGCAGAGTCACATCTGTGAAGCGTTAAACCACCTCCCGCTGCAAAGGCAACCCGATCCCCAAAGTAAATAAGCCAGATGAGGGAACCGTTGGCTCCCGCTGGTTCTGCGAGTCTTTGCGAAAGCGACGCGCACACGCTGTTGTTTGTGCAGACGTCGGCCATGTCGGTGTGTTTGACTGAACAGTCCGCTCCGAACAAACAGATGCTCTCAATTTGAGCTGTCCGCCTCGTTCTGTTACAAGCAACCCGGTGCATGAAGTGGACTACTTGGTAGTAAGGAGTGCTGATGTTTTTTTCTTTTGCTGAAACCACCTGTAGTTAGAATAAGGATCGGTTGAGTCTTTCTCAATTACAAGACCAAACAATTCATTTTATGGCGGCAAAGTTTGGTAGGTTATGTGAAACTCAGTAGACCCGACTTTAATTTTACAGGCCGCGCTTGTTAAAACCACCCTGATTGTCCACTCTCTTATAATAGAAGCTTTTAGTAGTGTTCTCAATCAATTAAAAAAATTTAATCAGATTATTAATCACACTCTAGCAGTGTTATGCCTAACTTTGTAACCTTGAAATATAAACATGCATGCGGATGTGGTTCGTGTGGGAATGGTGCCCGCCTCCTGCTGCACTCCTACCAATTAAAAGTTAAGCAATTATCAGATTTTTTTTTCATTTCGAGTCTGTAGTAATATTAACACATTAAAATGTTCAGATTAATTGCGTTTACAGCTGTAATTTTTAGTTTGTGTATTTTTATTTGTTTCTTTGCTTCTTAGTATTTATTTTTTTATGCTTCTTTTCTTTTATTTGATCCTTTTTTGTATACTTAAGGCTGTAAGAAAAGGCACGGGTCAAAACTTAACTTTTCTTCTCAAGTATTGATATGACACTGTGACTATATGTTTTGTGAAATTTGCTTCCTATAAAAATAAATAATATTAAAAATGATATTAAAATATACAACAGTATTTCCTTGTCAAATTGATCTCTGTCTCTTGAAGTAAATTAGTCTAAGCCAGGGGTGTCCAAACTTTTTGCAAAGAGGGCCAGATTTGATCAAGTGAAGATGCCCGGGGGCCAATAGTTTGTTCGGACATTTTTTAACTACAAAAGTTTCATGCAAATACACACCGTTATAAAACAATTTTCATTGTCACAATTATCTTTATTTTTCAAATGACAAAATAACCAAATATAAGCCACTCAGGCAGATGAGAATAACTCTAAAAACCCAAATTCTGCCTTTCATTCATATCTGGAGAGTCAGATAACATTGAACAAACTGTATGAAATACCTTAAATTTACATGAGTTTAAAAATATCTTTGCCTCAAGAACATTTTAAACAGGAGTTATAAGTAATGCAAAGTTGTCTGTTATTATTAAATCTTAAAACAAGTGAATTTTGCTCTTGTCATTTACAATATCTTTCAGAAAGTAATAGTTTGTATCACATCTACAGGTTCATAACATCAACAGTAATAACCAAATCTTACTCAAGAGTTTAATAAAATTAAGTGCCATAAATGTTATTTTGGCTTTTCACTGCTGATAGTGACAGACGTTGCCGTTCAAAACACTCAATTTCATGTCCTCAACTCTCAGTGCCACACTGTTACTGCCAAGCAAACATTCGCAAATTCTTGCTTCTTCTCAGGACAAAATGTTCTCCACCATTTTCATAACACAGTCTTTGATAAATGTATCTTCAGTAAAAGGTTTGCCATGTTTAGCTATTAACATTAACTTCGTATCTTGCTTTTTTGGTATTTTCTTTTGACTCACAGGCCCGCGTGAAGAATCGCTGTTGTGATGCCAGTGCAGCTTGAAGCTGCTTCACTTTTTCAGCACGGTCACTTCCTGTTAGCTTGTTGTATGTGTTAGCATGTTTACTCTGGTAGTGTCTCTTTACGTTGAAATCCTTAAACAAGGCAACCGTCTCATTACAAATTAGACAAGCACAATTGCCTTGATTTTCAGTGAAGAAGTATTATAATTCCCATCTCTCTTGAAAGCGGCGGCCCTCACTGTAAACTTGTTTTCTTTGCAGTGGCAGAAATGAACGGAGAGCGGTTCGCTGCACGGAGGCAGAGACTGATAGTATTAAAGTGGTGCTGCCACCATTTGGTGAAAGGAGGAATTACAGTTTCAAGTTTTATGATTTATTTATTCTGTTTGACAGTGGAGGCGGGCCATAAATAATACATTATAAAACCGAAGCTGCGGGCCGTATGAAATCTGACCGCGGGCCGTGATTGGCCCTCGGGCCGGACTTTGGACATGCCTGGTCTAAGCTGTAATTTGTGAAAGTTGAGTGATTCAAGCTTGAAACTCCGATCTTTTTTTATGTTTGAGACTTTTATTTTGAAGTTAAAGAGGAAGCAGTTCCACAGTTGTTTTTGCTGTGTTGACAGAATCGAACAAAGGGCGTGTCAAAAATCTTCAGTGGCTGAATTCATCGAAGACTGATTACGTCACAGCAATTCAACGAAGGTATCGCTAGCGCTGCGACAGACTGGCGACCTGTCCAGGGTGTACCCCGCCTCCCGCCTGGAACGTAGCTGGAGATGGGCACCAGCAACCCTCCCGACCCCATTAGGGACAAGGGTGAACAGACAATGGATGGATGGATGGGTGGGTATCGCTAGCGATGCTAGGCTTTTGTTAGCATAGCTTTCAAGCTCCATTTTTGCCAGCTTGTGTTTAGCTCTGTCACAGTTGCTAGGCGACAGGACGGATGACGAGGTAAGGGAGGGGAAAAGAGATCTGAAAGCTACCAACAGGGCTGTAGCTGGATATTTTCTGTACGAAGACGTGAACTGTCGCTACCCTAATAAGTCCACACAAAACCATAGCCCTGTTTGTGAACAGATTTTATAATTACAACAGGACATTTGAAGTGTAAATATTACAATTCTTCCTCTTTATTATCAAATTCCGTCTAATAATGTCCTTGCTAGTTTTGTTTTTAAGCAAAAATGCAAATATCTGGACTTGTTTTACAAGTTGTCCCCAAACCGGGTTCAGAAAACCGTTGTATGGAAGATAAGTGGATCAAAAATGAAATTATATAAGCTGTGTAATTTATCAGAACTGTTTTTAATCTTTGCAAAACACACGGTCAAAGAAACCCATTAATGAAAACTATTCTACCTGCAAATTTACTACTAAGCCTCAAAATGATTCTTTACCGCCTTAAGTCTCTTCATCTTTCGGAAAGCAGCGCAAACTTCAGAGACCGCCACAATTTCATAACTCAAGTGGGCAATTATTAATTCCTGGCATTTAATTAAATTAAAGCCGTTTGAGTCATTGCGGTGAATTATTAATCAGCAGTGGTCACCATGTGGAGACAAACAGCTTCTTTTGGCTCCCACTCTGAGCCCGAAGCTGTAATTTCAGGGGAACAAACGGCTTCAGGACCAGATGGAGTCAATATGAGGATGTAGTGAATTATCACTGAGCTCTCATGAATGCCAAGCTGAGAGGCCGTAACGAAGCTGAATGAGTCAGAGCAGCTCAGAGCACAAGTCGAGCTCGCCGAAAGCAAACGATGTAAACGCACCCATGCTGTGACTTAAAACAAAAGGAGCGTTGTTTTTAAAAGCGCTTCTACGACACACGAAGGTTTGCAATAAGTGGATGTGTTAGGTTGAGAATTTCTCTAAAGTGACATATTTCAGCTGGTGTAGAAAACAGTCTTATAAGTTGCTTAGAGATGATGAAAAACATGGACTCCTTTGCGTTACCTTACAATAAATATCGTGTTGCCTCGCAATAAAACTGGCAAATACACACTGGTCTATTTTGTCTACAGCCACAGTGAAAACAAATGTCAATTTAAAATTGCACATATGTTCAACTATACAGAGTCTCAGTGAAAACGTGTTTGTGCGAGGCTCTCTGGTACTGGTTGAAAACGGATCCATGCTTGTTCATGTTTGTTTGTGTAAGGCGGAGATGGGACGGCACATGAAAACGGCCCTTCATTAGCACGAAAAAGACACAACCAAAGCACCACCATATTTCTTTGTGAAATATGGTGGTAAATAATCGAAATAGTTCTGATGATATTTTTTTTTCTTTCCTCCATTCAGAAATTTTCCGTTTATGCCTTAGAGAAGGGATGGAAAGCCCATGTTTGACCTGTTTGGCATTTTGCACGTATGTTTCTGGTGCATTTGTATCCTCAAGAAAAAGAGAAAAAAAAAATTCAGATAACTCACAATTGAGACATTAACACACATGTAAACACCGTAGAAAGAACTTACATTGCAGCAGAAACCCTTTCAGTATTGAAGATGACGCAAGAACCGACTGGTAAATACATTAATGAGAAGAAATGCAAAATCTATTGTGAGGTAGCGCCAAGTATTGCGTAAGGACGCACTACTTTTGTGAGGTAAATATCTCTTAAGGAGCTCTGGAAAAATGACACATTTTGGCACAAAGAAGGGAGAATAAATATAGTTTTTTGAATTTCTTTGTCATTGTATTGTAAAAAGTAATTGTTTTTTATTGCCTTATGAGATGGATATGAGAAGCAATCTCCCCTGACCATATATGGAGATGTAATAACCCATGGACAGAGAGAAAAGAATCGAAGGAAATATTAAATTAGCTAGCTCATACGCAAGCGATGATGTTCTCACTCCACGGTTACAGCGCTCTCCATCAAGACGACGAAATGACTTCCTCTTCTGAGCGTAGAAGAGGAAGTCAGTTCTCTGTGCTGCAGCTTCGCGCTCCTCAGAAACAGGGACGACTCGCAGACAAAATGTCCTTGAGGGGTCACATTTAAATTTACAGAGAAAATAAAAAGCAACTACTAATGAAAAGTGGCTGGCCTTGCATTTCAATGTATAATCCGGGTATTCTACTTTGGATGCGACGGTTGTGTCCCTGGTGGGCATAACTTAATTTGCAGGATGCACTGAATTGGAAGAATCTGTCGGCTGCATAAACAAAGGCTGGTTTTGATCACAAAATTTGCCGGCGAGCTGCCAGGAGCAAGAGTAAACACCGACTGAGCGCAGTGCAACACGGCACAAACAGTAAGCAGACGCTGGCAAAACCTGCAGGTTTTTGCTTCCAGATTTCTAACATTTAGCTTCTTTTTCTCATGTGTTAGCTTCCAAAAGGGAACGTTCAAGCTGCATTAGCAAGTCTGTGATATGCATCAGTTTACTGCACCTGGGGGGTTTTCACTTCTGATTCTCTGGTGGACTGTGTTCGACTGGGGACCAAAGTTGCAACATTTGTTACATTTTCAGCTGGTGGGATTTACTTTCTCGCTGCACCTTGTCAAACGAACGGTGAAAAACCTGTTTCCCTCCTCACCTCTGGAGGCGCTATACCAAAAACTACTGAAGGAAACGACACAAAAACCTCGGAACAAGATATAAGCACAACTTTCTTCTTTAAAAAATGTAAACAGAAATGTAATCAGATTGAAGCGGTTGTAGGATTTCTCATGCTGGCATTAGACTTGGGTTTATTTATGTTGCATTTACCCAGAATGCCCTGTGCTGTAGTCCGCTTCCTGCTTTTGGAGAGTTCTCCCGTCCGCTTACATCCAACCGCACCAGAACTGACTTTATCTGAACCGAGCGCTAGGCTTGTAGGCGGACCTGAGTTCGCTTTTTTGGTCCGCATCAGCGTTCATACCTCCCCTAACGAACCGGACTTTCTTTGAAAACAAACTAGAGTTTGACTAAAGCGGACTAAACATGACTGGTGTGAATACACCTATAGTAAATAAATAGGTAGCAGCGGAAAAATATGGTATGAATTAAAACTTTGTGAAACAAATTGAGATCTATGCCCCAGATCAGCCCGTTACATTTTGACCGTTAAAATCTATCCTGAAAAGCAGCTAAAGTACGACTGACGGTGAATTCATCCCGCGTGTAAAGAACGTCTAACAGAAGCGAATGAATCTGGTTTTGTACCTCCTTGACTCTCTGGATCATCGGCTGCAGCCAGTCGGCGTTGACCTCACAGTGGCTGTCCAAGAAGGTCAGAATGGTGGCAGAGGCTGTGTTGGCTCCTCTCACTCGCGATCGGATCAAGCCTGCCGGAAAACACATGACGCAGACACTTAAAGGTTAAAAACTCTAGAGCAGGTTACTAATAATTAACACAGAGGAAAACATGGCGAGCAAACATGAACACACACACACACACAGGGCTGTCACAATACCAAATTTTGCCGGACGATAAAGTGTCCCAGAAATGATTGAGATAAATGATAATATCGTCATTGTGAGAGCATCTTCGAGTAATAGTAATGGTATAATAATGCAAGTCTCTCAAAGATCAACAAACTCTAACAGACATTTAGCACTGGAAGTTGAAGACATTTTAAATATCCAAACTACATAAACAAAACAACAGAAACAAACAAACTAAATGAATTTTGAAGTCTTTGTAAACAGACTGTCGGTCAAAAAGGAGCTAGTCGAGACAAACGCACCAGGCTGAAGATTTTTTATCATCCAACCTTTTTAAGAAAGAGAGAGGGCCAAGAGAAAAAACAATCATCCCAATGATGATTGAGTTATTAAGCTAGCAAAGCTAATTTATTTATTCTTTAAACTTTTAAATCTTTTCTGTAATGAATCAAAAAGAAGTTGGAAATGTTAGCAGCCTTTTAGGGGTTTCAGAGCTCAGGTTTCTGTGTGTGTGACCTAGGACACACACACACAGGAACCCTTGTTTATAGCCAGCAATGCTAGCTGCTACTAATTAATGTCAATAGCTACCGTAAGTAGCCATGATCCTCTAGGAATTGAGGTTTCACATGTGGCGTCTCGAGAAGCAAATGCAAACGTGCTAACGCCTGGTTTTATCGTGTCATTACTGATCTCCAAAGCAACTCGACTGCTTCACTTAAGCCGTCTCATTAGCTTAGCATGTTAGATGAATCATTTAGCACAAATGAGCCAGAGTGGCACACTGTTAAGGGCTATTATTTTGTTCCTTACGAACTGAAAGCGAAAACATTCCCATCCAGTCCCATGTGAATGCTACACCAGCTTGCATTTGTAGAACGCTTCTTATGAATTTAGCAGCATTTTTGAAGATTTCATAGCCCAAAATAAAACTGAAGCAAACGTAAGAAAGGCTAAATATACAAACCAGAAGGAGCTGACATCACCTCTGCTCCAAATATCCATGATTAATATGCACTCGAGGCATGAAGGGTAGAACAAAATGGATTTGGAGCAGTAATTATGATCATTAACAGCAGGTCAGAGAAAAATAAGAAACTGGTACTTGGCTGTACGAATCAGTATCTCTTGGCTCGCAAATGAAGTTGAGCCAAACTAATTAATCATGTTGTTGTCAGCGAATTTGTCACAAAGCCTGCAACTTTGCTTGTTAATTAGACGAGTGTCTTCAGAGGATCTCCATGGGTCAGCTTTGAGATGTTTGGTATAAATTCCCTATTACGAAAAAAAGAAATAAAACCATTAATTCTTTCCATCTTTTCACTTTCTCTCCAGTGTGAACTAATTGTTGCAGGAATGGATCTTATGTTTAGTTGATCAAAAATGGATGCCTAGTTAAGGAATGTCCAGATGGCTTCACACTAAAGAAGCTGACAGGAACTCAGTTCCTCCCTCTGGTCAAAATGTTTTTTTCAGAAATCCCACAGAGAATATTTTATGAGTGACACTAGAGCATAGGGAAAGTATCTGCATGACAAAATACGGAATAAGCAAAACCCTCACCTAGCTACAAACTGTTCTTTCAATCCTCCGGATGGCACTTTGTTTGCCAAGTGCACAAAGTTTGACCTTTCTCTCTTTCCATACGTCCTCCACTCAAGCTGCCCGGCAGCTTTGGGTTGCCAGGAATGATAATAATAAATGATTTTTCTCCTTTTTCTCAGTAAACAGTTTTTGCGAACTACTGAACTCCAAATCAACCATCTCCACCACATCTTATAAAAAAAAAAAAAAACCCTCATGTCGGTTCCTATTAAACCTAATTGACTTTCTGGGGAAAAAAATAAAAATGAAAACATTTCTGTGATATTTACGCATTACATAAGCTGGCACAGGCTCTGAAGATCAAACAGCCTTTAGGCATGAAAGCGATTAACTGGATTAGCCCGAGCTAAATACCAGAATGTCTCCCCTTTTTTCCACACTGGTGAAATAAATGAATTGTTAACAAGATGTCATTTAAGCTGGCGGGGGGAAGTGTATTTCAAAAGATGTCATGTTAAAAACAAGACATTAATAAAGCTGCATCTTCAATTATGGTAATTTATTTTAACGTGCAATTCCCTGCAGAACACTAAACTTAGGTTTTGTAAAAAGGTTGTAAATAGTTGATATCTTATCAATAAGAAAACTCTCTTGGCCTCTACTTTTAGAGTAAATCCAGATTAGATTAGTCCCGGATGATAGAACTAACAGGAAGTGTGAGAGAGGCCAAGACCTGCGTGACCTTTGTGACCCTTTAAACCGCATGTCATGTTTACATTGACTGGTTATTTACAGTAAAGAGAATGATTATTTACATGGGAGGCTGGAGGCGGTGCGCCACTAATCATCTTCCCTGTGTACTGAAACATAAGGTAGTTACTCTACACAGAAACACTTTACATCAAACTCGGGGCCCGCGGGCCAAATCCGGACCACCAAAACTTTTTATGTGGCCCCGAGAGACGCATAAATAAAACCTTCAAGATCAACTGTATGCTTAAATATTATTTCATCAATCAAATCAAAGCCGTTTTTATCTGTTTAGTGGTGAATTATGTTAATAGGTCGCTCTGGCTTTTTTTTTCCCATTGGAGAAATTTCCACTAAATCAACAGTTCATTGCAAATTTTTAAGCAAGAATAGTCAAAAATGTCAGGTTCAAGTGACTGCTAACTCCCACCTGCAGGTGGCAGTACTTCTTTCTCAACCTTACTTGTCAATTTGTAGTCCATGATCGGTTCGGCAAGTAGCTAAAAGACACTTTTGCCATCATAGACAGGCACAAATATTACAAGATTTCTGGCAAATATTTCTAAATTTGTGCTACTTTGGGGGGAAAAAAAAGAAAAAGAAAAAAAAAATCGCAAAAACAATTGTGAAATCCTGGAAGAACTGATCAATGTGAAAATTTGTTCAATATTATTCAATTTTAAGACATACTTATTGAATGCAGATACAGCTGCTTATTAATATCTTTACAGTTCTTTTTAAAAAGGATTTTACATGCATTATACATTCAGGCACAACCGGCCCTTTAAGAACATTCGTGATCTTCATATGGCTCAAAATGAAAATGAGCTCGACACCCCCGCTTTACATGCTCCAAGCTTCCTGTGTGTCTCACACGTGAAGTTCACTAGTGATCCTTTTGTAAGCTCATAAAATCTTGGAACTCGTCGAATAAATGTATATTGTTCTCAGCGCTTACGCAGTTTTCCTGCATTATCAAGTTAAGAGAAAGACATACAAAGCAGAATATTTATAGAGTAAAAAGAAAATTATTTAACTATTCCTAATGACACATATAGTTTTATTTTTTCTATCATTTAAGCAAAAGAAAACACAAGATTCTGAAAGAGAGCTTAGCTCAGCATGGCTCGCACCAGGTTGGCAGATTTGTTTTTACTGAAACTAATGAGGGTTTTACAAAATAATGAGTCCCATCTTGGTCCAGTGGTGCAGAGTTAAAACTGCTGCTTAACCAGATTCTCTGCCCCGTGGAGTTATTGGTGCTTTTAGATTTTATCAGGCAGTCAGACATGAACAAGGACATGACTGCGCAGTGAAACTTTCTGGGCTACAAGCAAAATGCTCTCTGAACATTCCCATAATGAGAGATGGCGGTGGCGGTATCATGCTGTGGGGATAACTTTTCTGCAGCAGAGACAGGGAAGCTGGTTAGGGCGATATGGACTTAAAGTTTTATCACAATATTTTGTGGTGCTGTTATGATAACGATAAAAGTGACGATAAGAACTATTGATTACCACTTTTTTAGGTAACTGTATGGCTGCGAATGCATCACACAGCATTTATAGCGCCATAAACACAAATACTGCTTGAAAAACATTTGTAAACATGTGCTGCTTTGGGTCACCAGTCACACAAAGAAGTGTAATTTGTATTATTAAAATGAAAATCGTAACTTCATTTAATCGTATTTTTTAATTTGCCGACGCTTTCTTTGAACAAAAAGTGGAAAAAATAGTAAAGTTAACGACCCCGACAGTTTGTGGGTTTTTAAACACAATTAACTGGAATTAAATCGAAATTATTATCATGATAAAATAAAATGTATTACAATAAATTTTAAACGATACAATAAATGCCGAGCCGTAGTCAGAGTTGAGGGGAAGATGAATGTAGCTAAACAGGGCCTTACTGGAGGAAACCTCTGCTTACCACCACTAAAACACGCAGCAAGAGCTACGTTAGCGTGAGTTAAATCATGCTAGAGCAGCCTTAACAGTTTAAGAGCTGAAATGGAAACAAAATCAAAGCATTTTTTAGCTCTAACACCAAAAATGAAACTCATTTTGTGCTCACCAGCTGGTTTGTAACTCATTGAGAAAAGCCTGTCTTGTTGTGTTAGCGCTCGCTAACCTCCAGCACAGCATTAAATGAGAGAAACTCAATGATGCCTGAAGCTGTGAAGCTATTTAAAGCTCAAATCAATTCACTGACAGATGAAGTGACCATGTTTTTTTGTTTTTTTTCTTCTGCTGTTGTGGTAAAAATAAATAAATAAAGAAGAAAAAAAGTGAAAACAGTAATCTGCCTTCAACATTTTTATCGGAGAAAAGCTGTGAAAGATTTAGCTCGACGCTTTAGCTCTCTGCCCCGGATTTTTAAAGCTGGCGGAATAGGAAATCTTTAAGATAAGCTTGATCTGGTCGACTGTGACCGCCGGTCGGACGGTGCTGGCCTGAATCCGACGGGCTTCTGCTTCGTCAGCATGTGCTTCATAAGCCGAAACAAACGCTTAGTTTGCCGTGAGCGGCAGCGCAGGCAGAAAAACAGAAACTTCCCTTCTGGCTCCCAACTCCAGTGGTTTTAACGTTTAACCTCAACTAATTCATCCGAGTGATTTCCATAATGTAGCAGGACACGTAAGAGGAGACCTGGAACCTCTCAGTACTGTACATCTGACACCAAAAGCCAGGTTGCTTTTCACTTATTTAAACAGAAAGTAGGCTGTACAACAACATGATGTCACTACTGGTAGCTTCAGCCTCAACATGGGAAACATACAAAGAACGCTATTGTCTTTTTATTTTGTTCCTTTTAACAAAAGGGTTGATTACGTCTAAAATTAAAAGGTACTCATCCTGTCATGGACAGTTTGGTTAATGTGGTTTCAGCCTCAGGAAATAATTCAGGTTTTCCATGTGACCAGCAGTCATATGTGCCCTGCTGTCATAGATCAACAGAAACATTTTCCACACTGCTGATGAAAAACAAGGAACTTTAAAGCTCCTCTGCATTTCTTTGGCGTGGAGTGCTTTATTGAGGAAACGCCATCAGCACCATTTATTTGTGAGTCAGTGAACAATTTTATGAGCTGTTTTTTTTTTTAGAACTTACTTTATTTCTCTTTTTGAGTGTGTTTATTTTACCAATTGTTTTATAACTAGGTACTATTCCTTAGTCCATAATAAAGACAGTTTTTTTTTGGTAGTTATTTAATCCTTAGGGGTGTGCCAATCAAATATCAATATCCGATATTGGTCTGATATCAACCGAAAGACGAGTATGATGGTCTGATTTAAGCAAAGCAATAGAAGCATTCCAGCGTTCCGCTCCAGGATTTAATCCGACCCAGTGTTTCTATACAGCAGCGCTTTATTTCAAGCGTGCTACGATATTTGCACTAGAAACTAGACAGAATTTATTTGGTAATATTTTGTGTTTTTGCAGTGTACATTCCCCACTGGACCCTTTCGCAGAGTTTAGAGTCTCGTCCCAGTCTTCCCACTCACCCTCTCTCCTGCTGTTCCTCAGGCAGCGCACTTTGGGGATCTGGGAGAGCAGCTGGCAGTCCTCAGCTGGAGGAGGAGAGCAGAGGAGATGACATGTTATGTTTGGAGGCCAAACAGACACACACACACACACACAGAGAAAAACACATCTCTCTTTATTGCCTCTGTCAGTCACTCGGACCCACAAGCACAGCACACAAAGCCACGCGACCAGCAAAGCATCCATTCTTGGTGAAAATTCGATGCCCAGAAAGACATGAACGTGTGCACAAACAAAAGTGTTTCGTTCTGCTGCATCATTCACCTCGCTGTGCTGTTTTCCATAAACAAATTCAACTCGTCTCTGACCGGCCAGAAGCCGCCGCCGATGACCTTTTTGTTTGCTGCGGGACGAGTGGCTTTGCAAACACGGGCGCCGACGCACACTCCTGCCCTTTGGAGGATTAGTATCAGGAGCAGAGAGTGAGTGTGATCTCACTGAGGGATTGTGGGTAGATCTAGCAGCCCCCTCCCCCTCCCATCTCAGCCTTATGGTCGCAGACTGAAGCTCGACAACTTGTAATCCTCTTTGATTAAAACAACGTCTCTCGTACAAACATGTTTGTTTGTATTTACGGGACACGGTCGTGTCGCAGGGGACGGGAGTGTATGTGAGAGATTGAGCGTGGGACAGCAGGTGTGTGTGTGTGTGTGTGTGTGTGTAAACATGTCTATATGGGGGACTAATCACTCAGGGAAGATGAGAGGAAAGTCGTGGGTTACACCCACAGAGCAGATGTTGAATTTCAGACAGATTAAGTGTGTGTGGGCGTGAGTGTGTGTGAGCGTCCATTTTTGAGTGCTTGCGTCTGTTTCAGCATACAAATTATACCTTTCCACACATTGCCATGTTGCAACTGCATTCCACATTTTTGATGATTTCACGCTAAAAATGGTGCAGGATAGTGGAATGTAAAGAAATAAATGTGTGTTTTTAAAGGTTTTCGGAATTAAAATCTATTACGAGCCGGACAAAAATACAATTTTCTGCGGAAACGAGACAAAATCAGGTTGTTAGGTAACACCTATCAACCTGTAACTATCACATGTAATTAAAGACAGATATGTTTTTCCTAAATTAATTAGATATTCTGAGGGGCCTCACATTAAAATCCAACATGGAGGTCAATGTAGGAATATCTACGATTTATTAGCACTTCTTATGGTTTATTTCTAATCAGATTAGTCACATTCACAGTGATAGCAGTTAGCACGTACAACATTTAGCAAAGCCAATTCTTTCTGGCGACGTTCCTCAAGGTTCTGTCATAAATATCCTTCCTCAGGTATCATCCACAAATTGTTATAGATTTATAATTATTTTACCTCAAACCAAGTTAACATGAGGTCTTCCTCACCTGGGTAAAAATCATTTCTTGTCAAATTCAACAACTCTCTCAACTTTGATCTAAGTATCTAATAGTCGTAGAGTTTTATATTCTAGCTTGATCTGTAAATTATTATTTTTACTAAGTAACCTTTGAGCAATCTATTCCTGTCCCAGTGAAACTGGACACAATTGAGCTTGTCTGCACGCAGAGTAAAGATCAGCGTCCTTCACTGAGGACAAAGTGCATATAGTTAAGGCGAGCCTTGATGGGATTACCCTGAGCCGGGACAGGCCGTAATGCTACTGCTGACTGTTTTCGTGCTCCGCCACCTTCACCGCCTGTCTGACTGCCAGGTCCCATCTATTGACCAACAAGCTCACACTCTCACTGCCAGAGCTGAAAACCTCAGATGCTCTCTGGTGACCGAGGGGCTCGCTAACCCCCTGACGCCTGTATGGAGGTCACATGGAAAGCATTTGATTTTTATGGTATAAAAGATGCATACCTCGACTTTCAATATGAGACAGTTAATTAGAATTACTGTGTGTCTTTTGACGGGGCCAACAGGTCACTATGCATTTTCACGTGCATCTTAAAGGTTGAGTTAAAATTAATTCAAACGGTATATAAGGCAATAAGAAACACTTTACTAGATTAGATTCGATCCCAAGTTAATAACAGCGCCAGTATCACAGATGCCGATAATTTGTATTTAAGTTTGAAAAACGATCATCTGAGAGCAAATCAAAGCAAAACATTGTTTGAGGCAGAGTTGAGAAAATACAATATGAACATAAAGAAAAATTCCAACACAAAACTGAACTCAAGTATGAATCTTACCACTCTAGTATCGATGCGATACCGATACAGACTTGGTATCGATGTTATCAATATTTTTGAATCGATCCGCAAACCTCGGATATAAAGGAAATGTATGCAAACTACTTAAGAAAGTAATATGAAAATGATCAAAAACATTCTGTCTGTTTTTGCATTAGACAAGTTGAAGTGAGAAAGAAAAGATTATTAGATCATAAAAGTTTAAGGGATACAGTGCAAAGACCGCTCAATCGGAAAAAACAAACAAACATTGGTTTAATTTTGAGACGATCATTGATTGATCTTTGGTAGTTATTGAGGCTGATTGTGATCATTTCTGTAGTTTATTGCAGCTTAATCCTGATACGGCCACAACTGCTTTAACTCTAAAACTTTCAGTGAGCTTGCCCATCTTTCCAGTTAAAGCCGTTATTAAAAAAAAGAAAGAAAAAAAGGAGCGCCTCAAAGAGGCTCACTGGCTTAAAGTCTGACCGGGGCAAAACTAAAAACCTCAAACTGTAACCAAGGACTACAGGAAAGCGTTTCATGTGATACCCAACACTGGGAATTGTAATTAAAAACAGGGAGGGGGCTTAAAGTTTGGAAGTCTTTTGGCCGGTTCGGAGAGTAATGCGCGTTCATGACGGGCGCAGGTAGGCCGGCGGGCCCACGGGGAGAATAAATCGCGGCATTAGGGAGCTTAAAGTGCTCCTGCTGCTACATCCGCTGAGACACCACTGTTTAGATGTCTGGCCAGCTCTGGCACTTTCAAGAGTGTCCTTCTGTGGGTCTGAGCACACTGGGAATTTAGGTCAACGTGCGGTTCCCAGAGACACAAGATGCATGTGGTGGAAATTACAGAAAGCACAGCAGACGGTGTGAAGCATGAGCTCATGTAATTCATCTACCTAATGCCGTCAAAGGGGAATAATTGCTAAAACGTGGTTTTCCTTTATTTCCACAGCTTGTGGAGCTACTGAACGCAAAACAAAAGAAGACTTGTCACCCTCTAAATGCAAATGCTACTTATTCTTTTTACAGCACGTCTCATATGTAGATGCTAGAGCTGTTTGTTTATTTCACCAACAGTTGCTGCGTATCCACTGGACATATAATTGCAGAAAATAAATTTGCTTAATGGAAACAGGCCAATTTAGAAAAAAAAAAAAAATTCTAAAAAATATAGGAAAAAATGTAACCCTAATAACTCGGCTTCGGAAAACATGAAGCTGAAATACCATCATCATTTTCTGATAAAAAGTTTTGACACCAACTTCTTCGCATCACTGGAGTCACGTGATCAACAACCTGACGTTGCCGCTGGCGCAAACCACGAAGAAGAAGACGACTCGAAGCAGTGGGAGGAGGATGGTGGGTTTAAATGACACAAAACGACAAACTAAATGAAGAATTACTGAAACCCATCATGTAATAGCTCAGCAGTGCACTGTTATTGTAAAACTATTGATTATTGCTGCTTTAAATAGATGCAACGTAAAAATAGAATAAATGGTTGCGTTGCCAAAATCACTGTAGTAACTAGAGATATTGACAAAACAAAATCTAGTGACAGTGTGCATGATCCATAAGGGCATATCTATGCAGTCTAATTCTATGCAGCTCTGATGTCATGCTTTGTTATTTATATTACATAACATTTAGATTTCCTAGTTGCACTTTCTGAAACATTTGAAAGGTTTGTTGCAGTTTATCGTCACACGTTTGACCGCTGCAGTCAACCTATTGTTTTTGTCAGTTTCGTTTCCTTTATTACTTATTTTACATTAGCTGTTCTACTCCTGATCGCACCAACTGAACAAACGAAAGCTGTTCCAACATGTTTGACCAAGACTGTGAAGCTGCTGGTGTATTTCAGTGGTCCAGAGTTACAAGAAGAATGTGTAATTCCGCACATTTATTTCTGGGTTTTAAAAAAAGGAATAATTTAGGTGAATTCAGCTCTGGTTTTGTGTATCGGATCGGTATCGGCCGATACTAAGCCTCAGATATCAGTATCGGAAGTGACAAAATGGAGCAGTGCATCCCTAGTAGTAGCAACAACAACAACAACAACAACAAAAAAGACAAAGCTTACGGTCAGTGCTAAAGTCATCTATGAGGATTATTTCCTGAATGAGAGACGTGGGGCTTCGCATCAGGACACTGAAACAGAACACAAAGAAACGTGAGGTCAAAGTGAAAGCACCAGGCTCGTGTCGATGGACCAGTCCTACACAGCAGGGGGGCCATTTGCGTTCGGCCTCGTTACCTTTTGATGGTGCGAAGCAGAGTGGAGCGAGCTTCATTGTGGAACGTGATGATGATGCTTGTGGAGGGCAGCTCGGCGTCGTAGGTCAAAGACGCGCATCTACAGCGGTAAAATGAAAAGAAGAGATTAGATCCGTGCGCTCAGTCCATCCGATTGGCTTCCCAAGCAGCCACAAAGCAGACGCATATTGAGCAGAGCAGAGTGTGATTAGCAGAAGTGGCCTCATCGTTGCCATTAGTGACATGAAAATATCCAGTTGCCCGGCAACAATCACACAGGTTTGGGACCATTCAAGTTCAAGTCAGAAGACACGAAGCTGAAATATTAACTTTTTCAAAACCTTTGCAGCAAAATAAGCATCTTTTTACTCTTTGTGATAAATATGTTATCCATTACATATGGAGCATGATCTTTATTAATTAACTGGAAGCTCAATTAGCACCTTTGAAATGTGTCTAAATGTTTATGCGCTCTTTCGTATCAATTGTGTTTTAATTTAGGGTCGAAAGGGGAAGTTATGGGCCGGCGAGGAGTGAGAGTCATGCCTGAAGGGTCACAAAACCTGAATAAACAATTTTATGAAGGTACGAGTTTTATTCTTTTCAGAAAATCATCAGAATGTGCAAACATTTTCACCAATCAACACTTTTGGACCTGAGAATTAGTACTGTACTAAACCAATAAAAAACTAAAACAATTTCTTCAGCACAGAATAGCTTAAGCTTGCTTCCCTTGTATAGCCTCATAAGAATCAGATTTTATTTTATTTTTATTTTTTAGACGTTGAATTTAATTTATAACACTGAATTTTTATCTTGCGCCATTCTGTATCTGTACTTTAAATTTCCCTTTTGGCTTCAAAATTTCACCTGCAAAAATTTCACTAGATGGAGCGGAGCAGCTGTCAGCCAATCAGATTTCGCTGTAAGGATTTGAGTTTTTCTGTGTGCTTATTTAGGATTCTGCGTCAGTTGAGTCTCGGTGTTGTCCCGTCTACACTTGATTGATCCCAGCTGTGTCTAGTTCCCTTGATTACCCCCTGTGTATTTATGTTTCTTGTTCTCCATCAGGTCCTTGTCTAAGTTGTCTCCTGTCTGCTGGCGGTTGATTACTGTTTACCAGCTGCTACCAGAGACTAGCTCCTAGCTTTTGCTCCTCTGTGCTGCCTGGATTTTTGTCCTTTTTTTCATCATTAAACCATCATCACCACTCAACTACCTGGACTGAGACGGGCTGGACTTTCCTCACGGCTGCTCGTGAACTTTTACAGGGCGATGATCGAGAGCATCCTCTGCCTCAACATGACTGTGTGGTATGGTAGCTGCACAGCATTGGAGAGGAAACAACTGACGCGGGTGGTGAGAACAGCACAAGGCATTGTGGGATGCCCCCTCCCAGACCTGGACTCCATTTACACAGGCCGGGTCAAGAAGAGAGCTGGATCCATAGCGATGGATTCCAGCCACCCGGGCCACAGACTGTTTGTGCCGCTGCCATCAGGCAAGCGGTACAGGAATATACGGACTACAACAAATAGACTGAGAAACAGTTTCTTCCCCACAGCCGTCAGAGCCATTACTCCCTGCCGCCCCCCCCTCCCACACATATCATAACCTCGCAGTCACACATACATATCCCCCACCCCCACACAGCCACACTGTTCTGCACTTTGCACTGTCACATTATCTGTACTTGGACCTGCTGCTACTTCTTTGGTGTGGTTGAGTGCCTTTAGTTAATTTAGTTGTATATATTGTTGTTATTATTATTGTGTGTTTGCTTATTTTTACTGTATATATTTGACCTTTTGCACAGGAGCTGCAATGGAAATTTCGTTGAATTCTGTTCAATGACAATAAATGCTATCTAATCTAATCTAGTGACCCATATTTGGAGGCCTTGAGTCCTTGACGCGGCCGTCGCGGGTTCGACTCCCGGACCCGACGACATTTGCCACATGTCTTCCCCCCTCTCCTTCCCCGTTTCCTGTCAGCCTGCTGTCATATTAGGGACACTGGAGCCCACAAAAGACCCCCTGGAGGGGTACAAAAAAAAAAAAAAAAAAGATGACAATCTAAAAATTTCCTATAATTTTTGTAAACAATCTCTTCCTTAAAATGTCAAGACGCCCCAAAAACATCCTGTTTATTCACAGCGAGGGCTGACATTTCACCCAACGGAACCATTTGCTCAGAAATGACTCAAATCGATTCCTGCGACTCTCCACTAAGCCGTAATTGTTGCAATTCTTAGCGGGATTACGGCGGACGACTTTTATTTGGTCATTAAAAATCCAGGGGGCGGGGGGAACCTGGAACGGGACGAGACACCCAACTCAAACTTGACACGGGAAAAAGCGATAAACACGCCCGGCAGAAATCGAGTGCAAATTGTTCACAGAACAGAAAGAATGTCTGAGAAATTAGATGTGCTGCCAGAAAAACGAAGAAAACTCCCAGGCCCATTTAGTCCTGAAAAAACAACCACAAAGATCCGGCGCGTTGCTCAAAGGCACACATCAGTCTGAATGTCTTGGAATAAGTGAGTCATTAATTTGAGCTACCGTGGGTCCAGTTTCTCCCGTCAGGCTCGCCGTAAACAGCTCATAGGAGCGATTAACCAATCAGAAAGCTTTCCTTACACCTTCCTTAGCTAAAGGGTAGATGTTTGGATTTAGCCAGCCGTCAGGCTAACGTCAGTAAGCTGCTATCATAGGCCTCTAACACTTGGCTTGCACTGCCTTGCAAAAGTATCCAAAAGTTTTTTACTTTTCCCAGCCTCGTCACTTTATAAATGTTCTTCAGCGCATCTAGCTGAACATCAAGAGAGTGCATAATGATGAAGTAGAAGGACAATGACATAGTTTTTACAAATACAAATTTGAAATGTGTGGCGTGCTCCCCATAGTGCATCTAGCTATCCATACTCATTCATGTCATTGAATAACTCTAACCCTAAACAGTTTCAGTCGCTAAACGATTTTAATCAAAGTTTTCACGTAAAAAAAAGAAAAAAAAAAGCTTAAACTGAAGAATGTTGAAATAAGGAGTTAGATCATGAAGAAACGCCTGGCTGTTCAGCAGGGCTGAGACGATTAGTTGGATTAATGCTCTGTGAGGCGGAGGCTCAGAGGAGGAGCTTCGTCTTCGGAGGCGGGGCTAGGTCCACCCAGGCGTTTTGCACAGTCAAATGGTTGCCATGGGAGATTAACATGCATGAAAGAATGAAGGCAACACTCCACGTTTGTTTTTGATGATGGAATAACATTATAACATGATGTAAAGCTTTAGAAAAGATGATTTTTAAATGATATTGTCCCTTTAATAAAACATAAAATCGCCTGTATTGTTGGGATTTAAATTTTTTTTTTAAAATAATTTTCTTCGTAATAATTTTTTGTATTTTTCTCCACCATTTGTTCAATAAATTTGCATCAATAAATTCAAAAACATGATTAAATACACTTACTGTGTGCGTCTTAGTGACATAAATGACACGTCTTTATGTGACGTCTTAAAGAAGTGCATTATAATTTAACAACGGGAACATTTTCTTAGAGCAGCGTCTGTGTTTGCGGTGCTATGATTCACACAGCAGACACAGTCACCTAAAGAAAAAAAAAGGAATCGCTCTTATCGTCACTTTCGCTCTCATCACTGCTGCACCACAAATGATGGTGATCAAAACTTCAGCCGCTCCGACACTCACCTGTAGTGTCTCGTGTCTCGGATGGCTCGCTCGCTGCCCAGACGGTCGCTCTCCTGCAGATTAAAGGCATGCTCCCTGTACGGATCGTCCCCCGGTTTGAGCTGCTTGGTGGCCAGGTAAGCCTTCTCGTCGAATCCGCCCAGCAGCTGGTTCTGCTGCTCGCCTCTGGGGGGCTGAGTCACCTGCACAGGATGTAAAACGGAGTCCATGAGCAGACAGACGATGGAGAGCGGAGGCAGTACTCCTGTAGCTGTTCCTAGTTTGCTACAGGCGCAAGCCACAGTGTATTTTATTGGGATTATGTGTGATAAACCAGCACACATTGGTGTAAAACTGTGAAGAGGAGGGACACACATCTAAAGTTTTCAGAAATAAAAATCTGAAAAGTGCGGCACGCATTTGTTCAGTTCAACCCACTGCCTTCAGAAGTTACTTAATCAGGAACTGGAGTCCATCGGTGTAGTGACTGAACTAAGGCTGTAAATGTAAACACATGCGACTCATCTGAAAAGTGTAATGTGTTAATATAACATAATTCAAATCATTTTGACCTAAAAGCCTCTCTCAACCGGAGGGTTACCTCCTTCACAGCATGCCATGAACTGGACACATGAAGAGCGACAGCAGACGGCGACAAAAGGTTCAACGCTTTTCAACTTTCTTGTGTTGCTAGGCCGCGCGTCTCTGTGTATGAGCTCCAAAACTCACACGCACGAATCACGCCGGCGGCTTGGCAGGATGAGGACGAGCGACTGTTGCCTCCTCGTACTGGTTCCACAGGAAATGGACGGAGAGGGAGCGGCGTCGCCTCCCGTGTGTCTCGCCTTTAACACGGTCTTGTACTGCGGTCAACAACACTATGCTTAACAACAATATGTTAAGCATAGTGATTAATCACATCGCTAGGATGACAGTAATCTGATTACATTTTTAAATCAATTAACAGCAGTAGTATAAATACAACTCAAGTATGAAACCTGAATCAGAGAAGCAACCTAGAGAATCTGGAAGAGCTGCAGAGATCCATAGCTCAGGCGGCTCAATATTTAATCGATAGTATCGATTAATCACGTTTTCTGTTCCAAAGATTTAAATAATTGTTAACACTGGGATGTTTCCCGCTCTTGATTTTAAATAGTTCAGAGTGCTTTCATCGCGCCCAGTGTCTACCTTCTTGTTTAACAGCTTCTATTTATTTGGACTTTGAATCCAGATCAATTTAAAAAGAAAAAAGTGATTGAAATAAAACCAACTTTTGAAAATTTTCTGTCATTTGAAATTTCTTTGTAAGAAAAGAAATGAAAAAATAAATAAATTAACGATTAAAATCGGAACTTGGATTTGGTGTGAAAATTCTGGAAGGAAACTTTTTTTCACCAAGCCGGCCCGAGTACCTGACTGGTGTTAATGGTTGCCGTGAGCTCCAGTTCTCTGTGTTTCTGAAAACTGGGAGCAGCTGAGCCACAGGAAGCAGCCTCATCAGACGCAGCCGATCAAAACTGCGTTCATGACCCTGCATTTTGTTCTGTTTTTGATGGATAAAAAAACCAAAAAAAACTGTGAAAAACAAAAACTTCAATGAGAATAAAACACTGGACCGGAAACAGAATAACAGATTTTCAGTCACTGTCTCTGCTCTTCCTGAAGTTTATTTTGAAGTCACCCATCCTGGAGGGTGAATTAAGACAAAAAAAGAAAAAGCGTCAACAGCGCTGTCCCTCAGCATCAGAACTTCTCTCATCAAAACGTGTTTGTCGTTTCTTCTGGGTGACTTTGCTGAAGTTCTCCCAGGAGGCAGCCTCTTGGCAAACTCCTGGCACATTTGCAGCTATGATTATTTATGCGCACTGTCTTCATGCGAGATGCCAACAAATAAATCGATCGGGTTGACTTTTAATTCATTATGAATACCATCATCGGCCAAAAATGTAAATGTTAGCCTCCCATTAGGGCGGCCGTGTCGATTCTAACCAGGCAGAACGATCCGAGCCCCCATCAGATCAGAATACAGTCCATAAATCCTCGGTAATAAATGGATTTTCCCCTCAAGGAGCTTCACCAGCTGACGGATCCTTAAAGGAAGACGAGAGACGCTCTCGTCAAAGAGGTTCAGATGCATGACGGACACGCGGAGGGAACGAGGCTGCTGCTTCGGTTCGGCTGGAGGGGGGTTGGAAAAGCGCCTGAACAGGCTGAGGTGAGACTGACCTCATTTCCAGCCTCCCCAGGGAAGCAGCGTGACCCCAAAAGAGCAAGAAAAATAAAAAAGAACTCAGCTGGAGGAAAGTGAACCGTTGACAGTGACATTATTAGACTTGCAGGTTGCTAGAAATGAATGTTATTTATCTGATCAGCAGAGGTTGTATGAATGTAGACCAACTAGTAGCTGCTGAACACTTATTGTGTGTTCACTGAGGCTGCACCGATTGCCGTATTCTGTGCGATCACCGATATCTAAAAAACCTGACTTGCCGATTCTGATTTTGGCCGATATTGATTTTTTTAAATAACCGCCGCTGGCTGCGTCTCCACTACGGATGTGCACAAATCTCTGTCGACATCCTGCTAATGTCTAAAAAAAACACAATTTCATAATTGTGGCGTTTCCATTAAATAAGAAATTAGGTTAAAATCACACATAAATACATTTGTTCACGTGATAAGTTATCAATGGCAGCGATGGATGTAAACATGGAATATATTCATAATTCAGCCATAGCGCTAGCATCATTCTCCATCAGCCAATCAGAGGAGACGTGAGCGTTCTAGTTAGGCGTTGGCGTGACAAGCCCCGCCTGCATTTTGTGAAAATTGTAGTTGGCGATTTTACAGAAGAGTTATGGATTCAACATGTTGGAATTACAAAACCTTTCATGAACTGTTCGATGCTGTGAGAGCTGTAGTGGAGCTAGCTGCACACTGAAACAAAAACAAACCATCATCCTGCTACCACTTCCAGTCGTCGTCTTCTTCGTGGTTTCCGCCTGTAGTAACATCCGGCTGTTTATCGCGTGTCTCTTGTGGTGCGAAAAAAGTGTTTTGATAACGTCTGAGGAAACACCTGACAAACTATTAACCCAAAAATGTAAGTTGTTTTTTTTTTTTTTTTTCGAAATTAGCCTGTTTCCGTTACGCTAATTTGTCTTCGTAGTTACCATTAGTGGTTACGCAGCTGCTGTCGGGTGTTAGACGGTTACAATACAACTTAAATTTTTCAATCTTATTCTGTTGAAAAACTGTAAACAATACGACTGAAACAATACAAACCTGTTTCAACCGAACATGAGGTAGTGCTCTCAAACATAAATAAATAGTTCAGAGCTTTGTTATCCCAATTAATTAAGCTAAACAAAACAAAAAATCAGCTCCTTCAGTCCTTCATTTTTCACATAAAAATTTTTTTTTCCATCTCTTTGCCACGTTACAGCAACAGGACTTGCGGCAGATTCACATTCACGTACCGGCGGATCAACAATCTCCCAAAATTAAGAAAACCGAGGCCGATGCGTCGGCCGGCTGATCAATCAGAGCACCAATAGTTTTTAACCACTGAACAAATACATACATACTGTAAATCTAACTAACTTTAACAGGAACAGTTGTAATACTGTTTTCCATTTGCCCATTTAACGACTGTAAAAAAGTTTATTTCCCAACTGTGCAGAGGTGATGAGGTGGTACAGTTAACGTCTTAATTCATTACCGTTATTGTAACCAACGGACAGATTAAATGAAATCACCTGCTGACGTCAGCAGGATGAGGTAACATCAAGTAAACTCAGTGGCTTTTATTGCTTTTGGGTCTTGTTGTCTGCAGTGGGATTTATAATCACATCCAATTATTGTTTTATTGCATTAGGGCAGCCAAATGAGGCTGGGCCTGGAATGGTTGTAGAGTTTTATTTGTCTTTTTTGTTTTTTTTGCTGCCAGCCTTTAGGACTTCATGCATTCCAGTCAACATATTTTCAGGACATCCTGTTGAGTGAGAAAGTGAGAAGGACGTCCGTGTGCTGCTTTCCGTACAGCCCACATATATAGAATCGACTCTTCTGGTGAAACTGTAGCTGTTTTCCACTTGTACTGGAAAGTGGGGAAAATCTACGCCGACTGAAATCAGATTTTATTTTTCTCACCGAACCCAACCTGAAGATGTAGCATGGTAGCCATTTACATAAAACAACAAAAAACTGGAGCAAAAAAAAAAAGAAAAAAGATGCACAGATCAGAATTTGTGGTTAATTGCACCTTTCATTTTGCAAATTAAAATCCATCTTTGATGACTATAACATGATAGAAAAGAAATTCTCCAGCCTTTGTGTTGATTTCTCCATCATTTACACTAATACGGTAATTGTTCATATTAGGTGCGTCGAGACTCTGTGTTGCCGTGAAATAGAGGGTTAGTGATGATGTTAAAACAAAGTAATTGTGGATTTTAGCCAATTTTAAATTAAACCCAAAACATTATTCAGTAAAATTTGCAGAAATAAGCTTCGTTTCTCAATCTTCCTATTCCAGCCATTCGTGCCTCGTTGACGTTCCAAAACAAAGTGACGCAACTCCTGAGCATAAATCGTTTGCTGCTGTTGATCAGAAATTTGCCCTGATTTACTAAAGTCCTGTTTTCTATCTTCATCTTCATACCGTCGACAAAGCATTTCGTCAATCTATATATTTAAATCATTGCGTGTCAGGAGGGGCATTTTTGCAGTTAGATATCTTTATTAATTACAGTGATATTTATGGAAATGCTCTAATCTCATATATGACTAAGTTGTAACTTTATATTATTTTTTGAAGGTTTTGTATCCATTTATTTGTGTTCTGATCCACATGAAGACACCCTCAAAGCAGGAAGAGATTGACACACGTGGAAGGTACAGCAACCTCCAAGATGGGTGAGAATAAATGCTAAACTTCCCTAAAGTAGGCGCCAGTGTTCATGTTGGGTTCAAATTTTGTCCTGGTCGTTATAAAGCGATCCAAATCCAGGTGTAGATTGACGCGTGGTCAATGAAACGTCACCACAGGGATGAAACTGACGTCTGCTTGGTATGAAATGTTGTCTAAACAGGTGCAGATAGGCACATGGTCGGTACGAATTGATGCATGGTCCGTTAAAACGTCTCTGAAACGGGAGAGAATCGGCGCACAGCCGATACAGAGCTTCCCCCAAGACAGGTAGCAAAGTGAACCACGGCTGGAAATAACCTACCAAGCTAGGAGCGACCGGAGGCGTTGTCGATAAGAATTTCCCCCTCGGTGGGTACGAACGGATATGTCTTTGGTACAAAAGATTCCCAAAGCAGGTAAGAATTGATGAATGTTGTGGAAGAAGAGGAATTTGCCCAAGGACACAACGGCAGTACGGAACAAACTGATGCACGGCGAGTACAAAATGTCCAAAAAGAGGGTAAAAAATGAAGCATGGAGGGTTGGAGGGTACGAACTGAGTCTGTAAAAGATTTGTACCGACACCAACCGACACCAACCTTGAATTGTCACACGGTTGTTGTAGAACATTCCCAAACTGCATGCCAATTAGCACATGGTGGATAAGGAGCATCGCATGGACACATGGTAAGCAGAAACCGTCGACTATGTGGTTTCCAGCCACGTAGTATCATTTTATAGCACAATCAAGTAATTATGTCACCTTCAGTTGTTATAAAATTGCTGCATGTATCAAACGTGGCTTAAAGGAAACATGACTTTGCGATTAATGCCTTGAAACTGGGCCTCTGTCCCTTTAAGAAGCTTTCTGAAACTCCGCCTCCAGCACGTCATCACACCAACATTCCTCCATCAAACGTTCACAAACGTTGGTTGAAGAGCTGCACTGAGAAGAGGCTCCTATAAGGAGCTCAGCAGATGATCAGATCCGCCAGGCGTTTGCTAATTGCTGCTGGCTAGTCTGAAGGAGCGGAGTGAGGGGGAGTCGAAGGAGAGAGGAGCGATTTGTAATGCGAAAGCTCTGCTTGGAAACTGCAACTGGGCGTGGAAGGAGGAACGTTGTCCCACCAAGTGTTTTACAAAGCTGAATGGTTGCCATGGGAGATTAAAGGATTTCTCAAATATATATGAAAGAATCAAGACAATGTTTTTGATTAGGAAATAACGTTAAGATGTAAAGCTAAAAGTAAGCTGACTTTACATAACACTTCCCCTTTAAGTATTGTTGGTACAAAATGTCCAACAATGTATGATTTGCTGTTTGTTCCTTTAAAAAAAAAAAACAAGCTGGGTGTGAACTGGTTGGTACGAAACATCGTAAAACTGAGTACAAATGGACGCACGACCCGTATGAAACGCACAAAACTTCACTTTGTACTACGTTACAAAATGACCAAAACATGAAGTGGAGTGGTGATGTCACCATCACCCCTCAGGAACAGGTACCAAGAATTGACAAGGCAAATGTTTTTTTTTTTTTTTTTAAAATGGCCGCTTCTTCAGCTGTTCAAATAGAAAGAGAAAATTGTAAAAACGATCACCTGCCAGTCTGTGCATCGATACTCTTTGAACCAGAGCCTGAAGAACCATGTTTCACTACCAAAGCTAATCACAGAAGCAAGTGATGTGAAACATGCATATTCAAACATTTGCTCTCTTTCTTTATCTGCCTTAAGAAACTGGTCTAAAACTGGAGGCAGATGACAGACAAAAGAAGGAAACAGTAGACGTTTTGAGGCTCAGTCTCGTGAATTAAGAATGAGCTTTGTCTGGAAGATGAGCAGCTCTGCTCCTACGGGCCGAGTTCAGACACTCGGAGGATTCCAGATATTCCACAGTCCCTCAGATTATCTCCCTGCGGTGCGTTTAGTTTTCATTCTTCCCACCTATGCCAGATGGGAGGACACTGAAGACATTCAGACTGCATTCTTTATCTTTTAGTTATTTTCAGTTGTATTTTACTAACGTTTGCAGCAATTAGGAGATGATTCTGTTGCAGGTCACTTATAAAACCGAACGGACGCTGTAACATTGCGCTGTTCCCTTACCGCCAACTAGATGCTAATATTCTGCTAAAGCCAGAAAATGTATATCTGAGTTTTATCACAATATTTTGTGATAACAATGACAGAAAAGTAACTATTAATTCCTTTTCTTTAGGCAACTGTATGACTGCAATATCAGCCCCACAAACACCAATACTGCTCTTGAAAAACATTCCCAAATGTGATGATGGGCTTCTGTAGATCACCGGTCACATAAAAAAAAAAAGAAGAAGTGAGATTTGTATTTTCACAATACAAATTGTAACTGCACTTAATCGTATTTTCAAATGTACTGATGCTTTCTTGGAGCAAACGGTGGAGAAACGAGCAAGAATAACGTCAACACGGACAGATTCTGGCTTTTATAAACGCCGTTAACTGCAGTTTATCGTGACAACAATAAATTGAAATTGTCATGATAAGATATTTATCAAGATAAATAATAAACTATATGATAAATGCCCACCCTTAGTTTAGGCTTCTTTTTTTTTTTAAGGGGTTGTCCTTTGATTGATTGATCAGTCCAGGGAATGAACGGCTTTTCGCCTGATGACCACTGGAGATGGGAAGCGGTTCCTGAATCACGCTACAAGGAGGAGCGGGTTCAGACAACGGATGGATGGATTTTTTTTTTTATGGCAGAATTAAACTATGAAACTTCCAAGGAATCCTTCATGATTGGACCGAGGCTGTTCTGTGTTCAAACTACCGCAAATTATTATTGCTTTCAACTTGTGGTGAAAGCAATAACCTTAAATTTGATTCATTTGACCAATACTTATACGCTAACCTGATATTATCCATAAAGGTCTGAAAATCAGCCACTGTCCTGCCAGCCAGGTCACGTCTCCACATGTGAACGGTCGTCACCCCAACGTTGCCGACTTAGCAGATTTGTTGCTGTATTTAGCGATTTTTCAGAAAAACAAATCGGTATTGGCCAAAGTCGGAATCAGCAGGCCAGGCTTTTTAAAACTCAATGATTGGCCAAAAAACAACCCAACCATTTTTAGAGTGCAGCTGAAACACATACAGACTCTGATTCTGTATAAATTGTTCAAAAAAACCTAGAAAAGTCAATTGGTTTTTTTTTGTTGTTGTTGTTCTCCTTAATAAGGTCAGAAAACCACATCATTCCAATTATGCACATTGTGTTGGTCTCTTAGGGAAGGTACGGTCATTTTATTTATATAGCACATTTTCAGGAACAAGGGAGTTCAAAGTGATTTACATGAATTAGAAGGAAATATTTAACAAGACAACTTTACCAAAGGAAAAACTAAATATAAAACTACATATTGGTTCCTCATGTTTATTAAGAATAAGAATAAGTAGTCCATATAAAATAGTGGGTGTTTCTCCAGATTAGTAGACGTTGGTTCTCCATGTTTGGTAAGATTAGTGAGGTATAAAACTAAACGTTGGTTTCAGTCGTTCTGGGTTGAGTTCTAGATTTCTAAATGTTGGTTCTCCATGTTTGATTCTATATAGTAGACGGTACTTTTTTCAAGTTTGTTCTAGATCTGTAAACTAACAGGAGTTTCTCCAGGTCTTACTCTGAAATTAGACGTATAAAATTAAATGTTGGTCTAAAGTAATAACTGCTCCACAGTTTATAAAAGTAGCCAAATGTTGATCTAAGGTTACTGGGATTTGAGGCCATATTACCTCTAATCCCAGTAAAACACACAAAGGTTTGCCTTTTTATTTATTTATTTTTTTGCGATGTGAAAAATGTGCGGAGGATTAATTTCCACTGCAATGCTCTGCATGGCCTTTCTTCCCCTCTCTCGCTCTCTTGAGCATGTTCATTAGCTGCATTCGTCACAGGTAATGATATCACTTTGTGAAAGCTGGCTCCGCTCTCCTCCCCCACTTTCCTCGTCATTTCCCCGACGCCGCGCTTCAGTTTAGAGTAACACGTTGCATGTGAACTTCCTCTGATTAAATTTGCAGCGTTCCCCGTAATCACCGGCCTCGCTGACCCGCACATCTGTTGCCTCGTTGTCAATGCCGGGCACGTCGCAAACGTCCGACCTCAGCTCGCCTTCGGGCCTTCGATGATGTCGCCGCTGCCATATGCCTCATGTGTGTCAGTAAGGTTTAGGTTCCTTAGGTTTTAATCTAATATTCCACATGCGTTCCTGTGCGTCGGCTCGGATGAAGCTGCTGGGTTATGTACAGTAGTTGCATTGAGACGCTGGGCAAGAAGTTGTATTTTTTTTTCCAGTTGGCATGTGACTGTGTAGAAACTTAATGACAGAACTGGGTTAAATGTGCCGTTAACGAAGCCTGAGCCGGGATCAACTACATGTTCCATTATTGTGACACTTATGAAACCTGAAGAGTTTGTGTGAGGGCAAAGCCTCGATGCCCTAGATGCCCTTTGCCCTCACACAAAACTGTTCTGTTTCATGATGTTTTTACCTGCTTTGAGCGTCAAGCAGGTACATTTTGCCGATTCTTTTTTGCAAAATGGCTCAATCAGATCGAATATCGACCATCGACGAAGATCAATTTCCAAGTCTTGCGTTGTACTCAGAGTTGAATTTAGATCCGTGCCGTTCCACCACACAAATATGCATTAATTAAACCCAGGACACGGCAGTTCTGACATTACTTTTACTGTTCTTTTTTAAGGTTTCGCCATCTTTAGCTCCAACCATCTTGATCAGAGGCCTTCCCACAGCCTGATGCTGCCACCACCCTATCTCACCGTGGTGGACGGTGTGTGTTCAGAGTTCTGCTTGTTGGCTAAAATGAAAAAAGTTCAAGTTTGACCTCATGTAACCAAATCACTTCTTCTACATGTTCCTAATGCTGTATTTAAAAAAAAAAAAAGGCCTTAAGAGATCAAATGAAAAATCGGCAGAATGCGCCCATTTTTCTCCGATCAATTGTCAGGATAATCGATCGAATAGCTGATTACTGTAAAAAAAAAAAAAAATGCAGCTAGGGATGGAATATATATATTGCGTCGAAATGCGTTCGACAGAAATGTTCGATGATTTCGCTGAACTTTGATCCAGAACCGCACAGCATTCTGGGCGATGTAGGCAGAGGAAACGCTTTAGCCGCTCAACCTCTCACAGCCGGCTAAGAAAAGTGGGTGGCGTCAAGTAACTCATTCATTCTTTGGTTGCCTAGCAACAACATGATGAGTAACTTGCGCAGGAGCAGTTTCATGTTTCGCCGTCATGCCTCACAAGTCCTGAAAAATAACCTTTTCAAAAACAGCGCAGAGTGAAAACTGTGGGTACAAGAGGAAAGGTCACCAGTTTGGCAGAATTTCAGATATTTAAAACAAAAAATGAATCAATAATTATCGGTGTCGACTGATATGAAACACTTATCGTGACACGTTGCAGCCCTACTTTTGTCCTATAGAATGCGATGAAGTTTTAGGTTGGAGCACGAGAAAACGTGAAAAATGTTTTTCACTTTTGCAAGGTGCTACCGGGACCACCAAGGTGCAGAGAGAGAGAGAGAAGGAGGGAAGCGTCAATTTAAAAATCCACAAACAAAACAAGGAATCAATTATGACAGAGCCACCCAGCAGGCCTCCGCTCTGCTCCAGAGAGCTGGCCAGAGCTGGCAGCAGGCAGCCGTCAGGTCAGATTACCAAAACAAACAGCAGGGACGTCTCATTGTGGTGACAGGCCAACGACCCAACTCACAAAAAAAAAACAGCTATTACAAAAGAGGGAGCTTCACTTTCAGGTCGAAGAACGATCTGATAAGAACTGCCAGAGTACGGCACGAGCCCCGGAAAGTCCGCCGGAGGGACGAGGGGATTGCTTTGTGCATCCTCCGACTCGGCACGGCAACCTCGGCTCTGAAACTCTGATGCAAAAAGCAAACGGGAGTAGACTGGGCAGGGGACACAGAGGAACTCTGTGTCTACGTAAACCAAGCTTGCATTTACAACTCTGAACGGTGGACGAGGTAAACAGGTGGATATTTCATTACACGATTACTCTGAGTTTCTTGCTGCAGCTCCAAATGCATGCTGGTATCTCTTTACGCCGAATGCAGCAGAATGCCTGTTAGACCACACGGTCTAATGTGAGCTGGCAGAACCTCAGAGTCCAGGGTGAGTCTGTGGCTGCAAACAGGAGGCTGCTGAACCGCCTGGACACAAGCATTTCAACACAGAGCTTTTCTAACCTCACAGCGTATGAAAAACTGTCGTTAGCTAGTTGGTCCTTCGTCCACTGGCTAACGAAGACTGTTGTATTGATTTCTACACACCCTGTTTGAATGCCTGCCACTCACCTTTGACCCCCACCTTCAAAAGACCCCAGAACTCACGCTAATGCTGTAGGGCTGAAACGATGAATCGTGATTAATCGATTACTTGAAGAATTGCCGATTAATCGTCAACTGCATTATATAGACTCAAAAAGCAGTAATTAAGGCAAAACTGTACAAAAAATAATACATGAATTTTGCATTAGAAGTGAAAAAATATTTGACTATAAATATGTTCTACACCCAAAATTCCATTCAGCTTCAACTGGTTCAAATTCTGTAAAATAAAAAAATATATATCATATGAAGCACCGTTTGCTGTCTAATTAAAATGTTATTCTCGTATTTTAAAAAAAGTAGTTGAATCGTTTCTTCATTAGTCTAATTTAAAATCTGCAGAATGTGCCAATGTCTACATCTGATTAATCGATTAATTGTCAGAATAATCAATTATTAAAATAAGAGTTTGTTGCATCCCTAAAGTTAGAAGGATTTTTAGTTGTACGCATTCGTTGCTACAAAAAATCAAACTAAAGGAATCCTGTTCTTGCACTGTAGGTCATATGGTGTTTATTTTCTTCTTTAAACATATCAACTGAGTTATTTGTTATTTTGTCGTATATCTAATATTTTATAAATTAAGCTTAAGCGGTTGAAAGAAAAATCTGCAAAATGTGGCAATTTTTCAATCCGATTAATCGTCGGAATGATTGATTAATAAAATATTCATTCGTTCCAGCCCTAATAATGACTCCGATTTTACACAATAACCTCCTGACATCCTGTTCTTGGTTTCTGGATTGTTTTTTTTTTTTAGTGTCCCACAATGATCATTAGTGGGCCCCATCTGTGCGCCCCGCATAAAACTTTCTGGAGGTGTCTGGGGAAAGTTCCCAAGGCGATTTGTTTACCAGCCATTTGCTCGTGACGCATTGGGCTTAGGACCGAGGTTCTACACGGGTTCTCCTGTGTAGCGCTCCGCGGCTGGCGAACAAACGGGAGAGAAACCGCAGAAAGCGCCGCGCAGCCTCTGGAACAAAGACATGTCTGCACTGGAGGAGGACGCCGTTCCCGCTCCACATGCACGTCAGCCGAGCTGAGCATTATTCCTGCTGAGAGCCGCACCATCAGTCCAAGTTTCGCACACACACACACACACACACACACACACACATGCACATCAACATGCAGCACACACTCCCCTGCAGCCCCGTCGCCTCCAGCCACAGCGCCGTTCCTTATCGTTTCATGACAGGCACCCCTCCTCCTTTCCTCCTCTCTGAGCCGCGTTCACTCACAATCAGCGGGATGGTCCTGTCGTCCCGGTGGATCTCCAGCCGGCCGGGGACCAGCTTCTGCCCGTGGCCCCTGCCGCGAGCCTGCGACGCGGACGACGACGGCGTCGACGCGGGCTTGCTGTCCTGCCACAGGTAATAAAACGTGCCGAGGATCCAGGCGACGGTCAGTATGGCGATGGCGTTGGCCCGTATCCTGCGCATGGTGAGCCCATAAGGAGGGCACCGGAGGCGAGCCCGCGGCTGGTTCAGGTCCGCCTGGCGGAAGGTGCAGCCCGCCGCCCCCGCCGGTGATGGGTTGAACCTGCAGAGGAGACGCGCAGCCTCTGCCTCTGTCGCTCCTGTCTGCCGGAGACGCTGCCTCTCTGCTGGGATTTGCGCACCGACTGGAGCGCACGGTCCTAGCGCCGAGCCGCGCACCCCACACGCGCACACACCCTGTATACACGCAACACTGTCGCGCGCGCACTGCCATGGGCTGCAACAATAAAGGGGAGGAAGTCTGCTCCTCTTCTCTTCTTTATCGGAGGAAAAAAACAGTGGAAGCGAAACCGCCTGCTTCACGACGGCGCATTAGGGCCATTGTAGACAGAGAAATGAAAAGAAAGGGAGTAGGGAGCACATTACCGCCCCCAAACTCTGAAAATTATAGATTAATCTCAAAATGTTCAGAAAAACTCAGAAAATTTAATTTTTTGGTAAATTTTCGTCTAAAGATTTTGTTTTTTAATTCCAAGGGTTTTTTTTCTAGTAAATTCTTGAGATTAATCATAAAATGAACCTTTTTCTATTAATCAGGCCACCAGGAGCGATGAATGGTGTAAACCGCCTTGGTTACATTGTGGAGCCAAAACACAAACAGAGTCAATGCACAGATGAGAACAGGCCAATCATCGTTTGAGTCAATGTCCACACAAAAGAATAACTGAGATTAACCTCTGAGATTTTGTTGAAAAAGAAAATGTAAAGACTTCTTAGTTTCAAATGTAAAAAATCAAACTCAGAAACTTTCCAAAGGTAAAAAAAAAATAAATTTACTTTTGAAACTCAGAAAATAATTTTAAAAAACAACATTTTCCTAAAACGTTTCTGAGATTAATCTCAAACTTTCCGAGTTTAGGTGGACGGTCTTGTGTTGGTGCCACGCTCTTTCCGTTTCCAGATGATGGACTGAACGGTGCTCTGGACGTTCACAGCTTGGGAAATCTTTTTGTAGCTTTTTGCTTCACAACTTTCTCTCCGTCCCGTCCGCTGTGCTCCTCATGATGCCATTTGCTCCCCAACACCGTCTCTCCCAGCCTCTGAGGCGTCACGGAGACCACACACTAAACTGGTGGACTCCAGTTAGCCATTAGCAGTCATCAGGCAATTGGTTTGCACTCAGAGAAAAATGGGGCTGAATATTTTACCACACCACACTTTTCAGTTTTTTATTTGCACAAAAATGCTTTGAATCGCGTCTCATTTTAATCGAATGCCACTGTGTGTGTTGGTCTTTCACATTAAATTCAAATGAAATCTATTTATGTTTGTGGTTGTGATGCGACACAATGTGGAAAAAGTCGAAAGTCACTGAAGATCATCAGATCAACCAGAGAACTCAGGAAACAGCGTTTTTGTTGTTGCCGTTTCACAGGTTTTCCTCTGTCTCTGTTTCTGTGATCACATTGCAGATGGAGCCAAATTACTACAATGACTCTGAATTTTAAAATAATAATGAAAAAGGTAAGTCTGACACTCCCAGAACACACACACACACACAGTGGAGAATGGAGGTGGCAGCATAATGCTGGTGACATGCAATTTAGTTGGTTTTTTTGTTTGTTTTTTTCTGTTATTTCACAGATAGCCAATAGAAGATGTTATTTTCTATTTTATTTTGATTTCAAACACCTTTATTCTAAGGTAAATGTATGCTCACGTTCAGGGTGAATGTACTTACCTTTATTTTGTAAAATCTTGCAAAATGGTTAACAAAAAACAAAAATAACGTCCATCATATTCACTTTAATTAGCGCGACACATTTAAAGGGAAATTGTGTTTATTTATCAAGGCCACTGAACTGGGCTTACTGGGCATCTTCACTGATGTAACCAGTAAAAATGCCTTAAAGGCTCAAACTAAAGGCATGTCAGCTGAATTTATTACAGCATCTCACACTGAAAGCCCAACTCTTAGTTGAAGTAAGTTTATTTAGTGAAAACTCACAAGTTGCACAACTATTGTTAGAGCTAGCTAACAACTGAAATATGTCTATCAAAGGACCTGTTTGCATTTTGTCAGCACACAGTGAGCACTAAGGTAGAGGAAGTAAACAAAAAATCTCAGAATCTCAATGTTAGCAAAGCATATCCTCTTAGGATCACTGTGTGTCCATAGCAACCATCAGCTACTATCTCCCAACCATTTGGTTTTGGATGTGATGTGAGCAAAAAAAAAAAAAAAATCCTGTTCTGTTCTACCATCACAAACGTAACCATGTGGAGTTTACTACACTTATGGCTCTTACTCTAAAGCTGTGTGATCTGGTCAGATGAGATCAAGATTAAACTTTTCAGCTTCAGGTGGGATTGGTGTGAAAATTCACCTCATGCATTGTTAAAAGGGTGGGATCATGTAAAAAACAGCCTTTTGAGCTTGACATCATGTTGTAACGTTATTCCCTCATCAAAAACATACCTGGAGTGTTGCTTTGATTCTTTCATGCACGTTTGAGAAATCCTTGAATCTCTCATAGCAACCATTGAGCTGTGGAAAACGCCTGGGTGGACCTAGCCCCGCCTTCAAGGATGAAGCTCCTCCTCTGAGCTGCAGTTTACAAGCTTCCGAGCTTCCACTTGCCCCACTCTCAGCTCCTTCAGACTCTCCAGCAGCAATTAGCAAACGCCTGGTGGAAACTGCACGTCATTGTATAAACATTGACTTTAGTCCAATCCCTGTTTCTTTGCAGCTGAAACCAGGAATGTCGAGGTTTGTCTCCCTCCACGTTGACAGAAGTCTCTGGAAACTCCCCCACTGAAGCATCCTCACACCTCCCCACACACACTCGTCCTGTCATCCCCTTGGCCAGTAAGGAAGCCTCCGTGGCCAGGTCCGGAGGAGAGAAATGAGGCCGCACTGCACAGCGTCCAGAGTTCCCAACAAAGCTGCCAGCGCTGGACGCCTCACTGCAACTGCTGTGCGCTTTTCCTCTTCGCCTTGTCGGCGCGTGTTGAGACTTTCTCCTGCTTTGGGGTGTCACTGTCTTCCCCAAAGACCACAGCAGAGCTGCGAGAGGCGCAGGCCTGTCCATACGGATGAAGACGAATGTCTGCCAGCCTTGGGGCCAGATGTGGCTCTGACCCCCTCACGCTTCTTCCTCTTTGTACGCGCACACAAGACGGATTCGGGGCAGATCTCGTCAGCTGACGGTCTCTCTGTGACAGGACCGAGAATAGATGTTCTCATCGTCGGCGCAGTGAGATTCACCTCCGAGCTACGGAGATAAAAGGTGCCTGAAGCCTGCTAGACTTTTTTTTTCAAATGTTGTTTTTTTTTATCTACAAAGGTTATTTTCATGCCTATGATTAAATGAACAATGACAAGAACATGCTCGTGAGGAACAGAGGGCAGCGCACTGCGAACCGGTTCCCACCCCTTGAGCCTTTCTCTATTTGTCACGCTGCAGAATAAAATGTCAAAGTATTTCATTGGGATTTAATTGGAGAAGCAACCAAGAGATCCATGGCAACTCTGGAGGAGCTGCAACGCCAAATCCAATCAGATTTCTACTTACAATCGTGAATTTTCTTTTCCCATCTGCTCTGGAAATTGATGCACTTCTTTCGAGAAAAATGAACATTGTTCTTTTATTCTATGAAATACTGACAACATGTCTCCGACATTCCAAACAAAAATTTAGTACTTATTTGCAGAAAGTGAGAAATGGTCAAAATAAAGAAACAGATGCAGTGCTTTCAGACCTCAAATAATGCAAAAAAAAACAAGTTCATATTCATTTAGAAACCACAATACTGATGTTTTAACCTGGGAAGAGTTCAGGAATCCATATTTGATGGAATATCCAGGAGGTTTTCAATGGTGCAGTGGGCTCTTCACCTTTTCCAGAGCTGTATACACTTTTATTTTTATGTCTTGATTGAAGATGAATAGTTTACCTTTCTATGCCCTTATGGAAGTCCAGGGCGGTGGCCAACATATTTTAGGAATGGGCCACGCCCCCCTCCCCCGGCCCTCCTCTTGGGGTCGCCACTGATTTGTGATTGTAAAGACATAAAACATGGCTTGTTGAAATATATCACCACCTACAAAAACAGATTAAAATAAACATTAAGTCATTTTTGAACAGGACACAGCTGGGGATTTCATTTCTTCTTTTTTTTTTACAGTCAATGATTTCATTTTACTCCACGTTTCTTTCCCCCTGCTGCCTCTGGATCATGTTTCTTCTTCTTTGCGCCTGTGACGATGAGAACTTGGCCCTCCTGACCCGTGATGCTGTGGCGGTGGGCCCAGCTGTGGGGAAGCTTCTCACACAGTGTTTTTGCTCTTAGCTGGGTTTGGATGAGCTCACACTGTTAACATGTTTCTTGTTGCAGACGGAGAAAGAGGGGGGGGGGGGGAGATAGCGGGATGAGAAACTGCAGCTTTCTCGGTTCTGCCATGACCCCGGGGCGTTATCACGCTTCTTCTGTTGTCTCTACTGGTGAGCAGGTTCACATTTAAAGGTGGGGAGACTTTTTTTTTCTTCATTCTTTCTTTTTTTAAAGACAGACTATTTCAGAGGTTGTAGTTCAAAATAAACTAACGGGTTAACGGTTCTCTTTTTTTTTTTTTCTTGTCATTTTAGTCACTGTTTAATTTTCGCAGAGAGCTGGAAGCTGCTAATTAAAACGCATAATTTAAAACGCACAAGCGGGATAATGAGGAGCAACACGTCCACGGAAGGAAAGGCGCAGATTATATTTAGATTCTGGGCTGCCGGATTAACGGCTCGCGACCAGGATGAGGGCTTTTGTCTTGCTTGTCCCCCAGATAATTTGGTGTTTATTTGAGAAAAAAAATGACATAATTGAAATAAGATTCAGTGGATCTGCCTGTAAATTAAAGGAAAGGTGAAGTTAAAATCTTCCTCTCCCAGCACAGTTTCTCTGGTTTCCCAGCCTGGCTCCTCAAGGCACACCGGCCTGCATGCTTCAGATGTTTCCCTGCTTTAAGCACACCTGATTCCAGCTGATGGCTGATTAACGGGCTTTTGCTGAAGTGCAATCATGTGAATCAGGCGTGTTAAAGCAGGGAAACACCTGAAACATGCTGAGCGCCAGGGTTGAGAAACAGATGCTCTCCGATGCTCCACATTTAGGTCTGAAGACTGAGAGGTTCGTCTGTGTTGATTTAGCGATATGTTATCCTGTTGAAAACCTCATCAGAGGTCACTTAAAATGTCATTTTATTACAAGTTAACGATGCCGTGCTCTCTAACGGTTCTCTGACGCTTCAAGAAACTCCTTTTTCTGAAAGCCTGCCCTCAGGAGGTCGCCACAACGTCTTCAACGAAGTTTCCACCAGCGCTGACCTGAGAAGCAGCTCCTGCAATGAGCTCTGCAGATGCGCCACCAGGCGTTTGCTGATTGCTGCCGGCTAGTCTGAAGGAGCCGAGTGGCGGAAGCTTGTAAACTGCAGCTCAGAGGAGGAGCTTCATCCTTGAAGGCGGGGCTAGGTCCACCCAGGCGTTTTCCACAGCTCAATGGTTGCTATGAGAGATTCAAGGATTTCTCAAACATGCATGAAAGAATCAAAGCAACACTCCAGGTATGTTTTTGATGAGGGAATAACGTTACAACATGATGTCAAGCTCAAAAGGCTGGTTTTTACATGACACCATGCTTTTAACAATGCATGAGGTGAATTTTCACACCAATCCCACCTGAAGCTGAAAAGTTTAATCTTGATCTCATCTGACCAGATCACACAGCTTTAGAGTAAGAGCCATAAGTGTAGTAAACTCCACATGGTTACGTTTGTGATGGTAGAACAGAACAGGATTTTTTTTTTTTTTTTGGCTCACATCACATCCAAAACCAAATGGTTGGGAGATAGTAGCTGATGGTTGCTATGGACACACAGTGATCCTAAGAGGATATGCTTTGCTAACATTGAGATTCTGAGATTTTTTGTTTACTTCCTCTACCTTAGTGCTCACTGTGTGCTGACAAAATGCAAACAGGTCCTTTGATAGACATATTTCAGTTGTTAGCTAGCTCTAACAATAGTTGTGCAACTTGTGAACATGCGATAAATATCTATCTATTACATATATACGTTATTCCTTCTACACCAACACAAAAATGTGCAAACCTCTAGTAGAAAATCTTTGCCCAGAAACACCCAAAAAGAGCATCCAGTCTGCACACAGGGATGTTTAAACGGTTTGCAGATATCTGTGTGTAGGTGGGTGTGTGAGCACTCTGCTGCGTACACTCGAGCAGCGATCATCACAAGACAGAGGCCTTCTGCTTTGACCGTAACCCCCCGACCTCTGTCTTTAAGTGGGTTGCAGGGAAAAGTGTAGCACAGCAACTGCTAGATCGTGCAGAAAGAAGAAATAACAGGATTTTGTTTGTAAAACGTAGCAGAAATCTGAAGCTGTTCACTATTTTTCATGAACTCTGTGCGTTTCCTGGACAACAAGGCGCAGACAAAATGAAAGCAAATCAAATGTACAGTGAGGACGACGCATGTAGAAAGTAATCTTTTGTTCTGTAGATGTCAAAAGTTGGTAGAAGCATATCTCCAAAGACTTGGAGCAGCGAAAGGTGATTCTACAAAGTGTGAAAAACGTGGCACACTTTCAAATTTATACCTGCAGATTTTACTTCCTAAGGCTTCGTACGGATCCGGTTGTTTGGGGAAGAACAACACCCGACATTTCAAATCTCATCGCGATGGTTAGACCATGAAGCAAAGATCCCAGACACACTTCCAGTCGCACATACACTCACCGTCGCAGGACTCCCAGAATACCAGAGTGATGATCGGGGAAAGTTTATCCTACATCTTGCAGGAGCCGATAATCCTCAGCCTTTGATGTGTGCAAGTTTAGTCTAGTACATGTTGTAAGAGTCTGCTGTGCAAGATACTGACTGTGAGGAATTCATCAGAACCTCTGGGCCCAGTGTGAAGGTGATGAGGCAGAGCTTGACTCACATCAGCCCTGCTAACAAAAACAAGATGCTCAAGAGTCAACAACAACAAACAGTAAGCATGTTCTTATCAAGCAACGCTTGGATCCCAGCTGGAAGGGGAAAAATGATCATTTTTACTCTTGTATCCAATAATAACAATAATAATAATAAAGGTTTCCTGTTTTAGGTCAGTTAAGATTATATTTCTATTGCCTAAATGCTAAAATAATGTCTAAGAGGATATATTCTAATTTATTGAATATAATTCTGATAATATTACCTCATTATTTTTGTTTTAGGAGAATAGTTCTGGCCGGAACATATATGGGTGTTTCCGGTACGTCGCTAAATCTGACGCACAAGCGACGGACAACAAAAAGCCGCTTCTGTTCAGGCCCGCCTGGGGGGTTATAACTTGTGCTTCAAAACGTTATCTCATGGGACGCTGGAAAAGACTATTGTTGTGTTCAAGTTACGCTGAAAGGAGTTCGCCTAACAGCGAAGCTGTTCAGGTTTAAAATAGCATCTCAATGCTAAACATGTAGCAGCAGCGCAAACGTGTCCAGCGTTGACGCCAGCCGTTCCTGAAACGCTGAAAGCAGACGGGGTGTAGTAACACTCTGCACCGATCTGATGACTGAATAACATAAATAACAGACTTAAAACAATACAAATATTTGTTGAGCTTATATACGTCTTTTTATTTAATAGTTTTGAATTGAAAATGTTGCTCTTTTGTTGATGTATAGTTTAATAAAAATTAAACTGGATGACTTTTTTTTTAAATCTAGTCCCACCACTCATTATTTTCCTTACTCCTCACAATAAGCACTGATTTCATTGATCGCTCGCATGATTCCTGATGAAATATACCCATTAATTAGCCATCAGCCCAGTCATGCTCAAATATTTTTATTTTTCCTCCATCGTTCTGTCACACAGCGATTTCCCACATGGTGATCATAATGCAATCCATCACCTCCTGTTTCCCTGAAGTGATTCCGAGCAGATGGGCGGAGCTCCAGGATACAGAGCTCCAGTCAGGCGGAAAGTACACAAGGTGTGTGTGGCAGACTGTTGCTTTGTTGCACAAGATAACTGCTGACAGAAAGGCCATCGCATCCTGCTGGAGATGAGCCAACTGGGCCAACCTGGAGCAACAACACGCCTCGCTGCAACAGGAAGCACAGAGATAAGAGAGGACGCATCGCAGGCTCACACAGGAACATGTGAGGCAAATATGAAACACGAAAGGATTTTGAATTAATACATTTTGTTAGGTTTTTTTTTTTTTAATCTCCGCAACAATTTTAATCTTTCTTATTATGCTATCTTTCTTTACAATGTTTAATTCTTACCGTTTTCATTCTTATCTTTTCTGTCTCCATGTTTCTACAACCACGAACATCACTGTATTTTATTGGGATTTTAAATAGAGGAGCATAAAATTGAGTGCAATTGTGAGCCGGGAAGGAAAACGGTTTTAAAAATGTTCTCCAAATCAAGAATTGAAAAGTGCCGTGTACGTTTGTTTTTGGGGTTTTTTTTTTACATCGAAGTGTTAAGGCTGTGGTAGACGAGCCAAAGATAAATGTGGTCAGAGAGGAGCACATTTCCGCAGGATAAAAATTGACACCATTTTCACATATTTACAAGAAAAATGTGGAATTTTTCTGATGCCCAAGAATTCAAGATTTGTGAGAAAATATCCAGATCTCCACCTCCTAAATGTACCTCCTCTATCTCAGAGGACTTCTGCAGTTTCTCGCCAAAAATGTTTGTCTTTATAATCTTCGAAAACAGCTATTTTTGTTCCTGATCACTTTTGGGTGTTTTCACAAATCTTAGACTTTAAAATATCTGAAATATCCTAGTTTTAAAATAAAAAAATGTTTGCCTTTAATCATAGAAAAGCATTTTTTTGTTCTCTTGAGCATTCGCTACTTTTCGACATCAGAGAACATCCAAGTTTTTTCTTGTAAAGCTGTGAAATTAATCTAAAGGTCTCTGCGTTTTTGACAGAAATTTACTCCTCTATGGCTGCATCATTTGTTTTCCTTGATCTAAAATGACCCCAACACTCCAGGTCAGTCAGATTTCATAAAAATAAATTTTGTACAGCAATAACCAAGCCAAGCTAACAAATATGCTTTGAACCGAACCTCTCCGTTGTAGTTCGTAATTCCTAAGTGTACAGACAAACAGTTATTGTAGTTAGTGTGGGGACTCTTGGCAGCCTGTAGGGTTGGTTCACCAACGCCTTGGGCTGGATCTGGTAAGGAACTTGTTAGATGACGGCGCCTACAGCACAAATGGGAAAAGGCAGATCACATACAGATGTTTCCCAGGAGGATAAATAGTATTCAAATATTTGGATGCTTCTAATCTTCCTCTAATTATACCTCAGGGATTTAGACACAGACATCTGCCAACAACTGTACATCACGGCGCTTTGCTGCAGCATGTCTTGGGAGGTCGGCGGGACGAGAGAGGAGCTAACCGGTTCAGCCCATTTACCGTTTAATGGCCCTTACTAGTTTCTGCATGAAACATGAATGTTTTAAGGGTTGTAATAGATTTGTGACCCAAAGGCCTTCAATTTTTACCCTGTGTAGCTTTCTGTTTATTATGATCTGGTCTGACCTGTTGCTGTTTTACCAGAGCGCTGCAGAAACCTAAAGACCAGCTCACATCAGAGCTCATCATGCTGAAGGGTTTGCACTCATATAGAGTTTGACTATAATGGATGAAATATGGCTTGAATTAGAATTACAGGATTAAAGAGTTCAAAATGGCTGGTGAGGTTAAGACCCTTCAACAGCATTTCTGAGCTGCTGTTTAGGTTTTCTAACTGAATTATGGGACTTTCTGAGCCTGACCAACCTACATTTCCACCTCTACCTCATTACTTCCCTCTGCTGTGCCTTAAATAACCACATATCTACAGCGCCAGCATGATGGCAGCCTGCCTACAGAGTAACAGCAGTCAGAACAACAATGGATCTATCTAAAACTATCTGTCTAGATCCATCAATCTAAGCCAAAATAAAATTAGCTATCCAGAACAAGCCATCTGTACAGAACTAGACCCATGTATCTTTCAATCTGGATCTGTCTGTCTAGTTCTATCTTAGTGGCTCAATCTATCTATCTGGATCTATCAGACAGACACCCCATCGTGACCAGGGGTTTTCCTTTTCATTCTGGTGCAGACCATAGAGCAGAAGTTGCCAGGCTTAATGTGGGCAAACTCCCATTGGTTGGGCAGCATCCAGTTGGAAGATCTTTTCCATTTCTACATCGGCCCACTCTTCCAAGACATGACAGCATCTCAGCGCGGTAAAAAAACCCCAAAAAAACAAAGACGGTGTGAGAACTCCACAAACCTGGAGGAGAGGTGAATTATTCAGTGTTTCTTCCAGTCCAGCGGACATTGCTTTTATTTTTGAAAGTCTCCCGAGACCCTCTCGCAATAATGCTGCAACTCCGCTTTAGCTCCAGATAAAACAGCCAAGCACACGGCGCTCGCTCTGGCTGTTCTCAGGCTTCACCGTGCCTCCCTCCCCAGATGAAAGAGTCATTAGGGTCCTCCGGAGAGGCCCAGACGGAGAAAGCGCCGGGGGCGTCTCGTTCGGTTGTGCTGCGTTGCCGAGCAGTCGGACTGTTGTGATTTTGTTGCTTCTGCCGTCTCGCCCGAGTGGAAGAGAGTTAGTTTGTGGGACGCAAGAGCCCCGAGGACGGTGAAGAAATTCCCAGGAAGGAAGAAAAGACGAGGCAGAAATGGCTCTCCTCTTGTCGTGGGGGCATAAGGAAGGATGACATAAAGTAGAGGGGACTGCGAAAGGATTCACACCCACTGAATTTGTCGAGAGCAGAACAAAAGCACAGGCGAAAAGGCCTGGTGCTCAGAGTCCAAAAATCAACTAGGAATCTCCAATAAATTAAGGAATTGTTTCTTTGTGCTTAAGCCTAACATGTTATTATATTTATTATAGCAGAATTTGCTAAAGTTGTGCTACATGAGCAGTTTGTTGCCTTGGTGATTTTATTAAAAGCACAATAGGCCATAACCTCAGTGCATAGAAATAACTAGAAATCTTTTTTTTTTTTTTATAATGCCAACCAGAAGTGGACACACACTCATCCTCCAGATGATTATATTTTTAATTTATGCTTACGATGAATTTGAACCATTTTGTGTGTTTGTTTTTTTTTGGGTTGTTCAAAATGATGGGAAAAAAGCTCAAATATAAAGATGTAGTCACAGTAATGTAGCTGTCGACAGGCTTCTGGCTCAATTCTGTGAATATTTCACTACTTATTAAAAAAAGCTCATTTGTGTTGGTCGGTTCGCAGACCCGACTTCTCAGCACCGGCCACATTTTTTAATAGGGTTGATATCCGACTCATTATAGAAGCTTAATATTTCTATGTTTTATCCACATTTTTATACAGGAGACCATGATCTTGTCGGAACGATGAGCAGTTTCGGTTTTCACCGTCAAAGTGGTGCAACGTGCAAATAAAAAAAGATGATTATCAGAACCAGCTGAGGAACCTAAACAAACGTCTAAATTTGGTCTGGATTGGATAAAAAGAACAAAAGTTGATGGACTAGGTTTAAAAGTGGGGGTTATCGCCATGGGAACAGTGAATTTAAATGAAGAAATGTCAAATATTCTGTCAGAATTATGCCAGGAAAAGTGAAAGGTCACCTTTTCAATTTGTGCGGTTTGAAAAAAATGAGCATAAATTGAAATTTAAGCACTCCGCTCCCATTTTTAAATGTAATTGAAGTTGTATGTTGCAGCTTGATACCGACCCGACAAATAAAACAATTCAAATGCATCACCAGAAGTTGAAAGTATTGATTTTCATGCCAACAAAACATATTTCATGCACACTCCCCTAAAGGGAAAAACAGCCTTTGAACAAAGACGCTGTCGACCCAGCAAAACATCCATTTGCATGCTTTTTATTTTTTAGTAAACCAAACTGTTCTGCTTCCCGCACTGCTCACTGAACAAACAGTAAACAGACACGTTCCAGAACAAAGTCGCCTTCAAAACGCAGACATCCACCATTCCTCTTAAAAGTTTAGTATAATTCCAGTATTGCAAAAACAGAATCAAAAAGAACTAAAGTGCAGGTCGTTCATTAAGAAGAGTCGACACAAGCGTTCAGCTTCCAATTGAAGGCTTGTGATGATAAAAGAAGTTTGGAGTGAATACTGCTACCGTTTGAAAACCGATTAATAACCACTGGTGTTAGTGAAGAAGAGTCTTTTTTTGTTTTTTTTTGTTTTATAGAAACAGTCCAGACCTAAATATGTTGCATTCACTGTAACAGATCACAATTAATGATAAAAAGACGGCTACTGTTCAGATTGCAGAAGCAGGAATAAACGGTAATGCTTTATTTGAAGTATTATGTCATGTCAGTCATAAGACTGATATAACACCGTAATAAACACGATATAACAGCTGTCATGAACATGAAGCAGTCTTCATGAATGTTTATGACTGTTGTCATGAAGCGTCATTTGGTAAATAATGAGACTTTTAATGCAAATTTTACACTTTCAATTGACTTTTAATGTAAGTTTTAATCCAATTTTGTATAAAAATGTAATTATTTACCAAATAAATACCAAGTTGACACTTTTAAAGTACTTTTAATGCAAGTTTGCATTAAAAGTTTCATTATTTACCGAATGGCACTTTATGACAACAGTCATAAATATTCATAAAGACTCCTTCATGTTCATGACAGCTGTTACATCATGTGTATGACAGTGTAATGTCGGTCTTATGCACACCCCTTCAAATAAAGCGTTACCGAATAAACATTTGGATTTTGATTAATGCACCTGTAAGCCACAAAAAAAGACAAATGTTTAAAAATAACAGTGGATGTAGTTGGGTAAGAACTGAGGATTGACCTATGAATAATATTAAATGGACACTATTCAATAGAAAACACTATAGTCTGTTATAGTCACAACAAAACGTTATGAGTGACATTTCATTGTACAATCTTCAGAGTCACAGAAGGCATTTAACAGTACTGCAGCACTCAGTATGGCATATCCAGGCGTGTTTGAGGCCTACGATGAGTTACAGTAGTGGAGGGAACGTGAAAGCAAAACAAAAACAAAATATAAATAATAAACTGTAGTAATCAGAGATGACACGCTTACTTCTGCAATCCCAGCTGTCAATAATCTTCCAGGGCGCTGTGCCTGTAAGGCAGCAAATCCTTTATGTGGTTACAGAGGCACCTGCTTCTGGATTGTCTTGATCTTCCTTTCTTTCTTTCTTTCCTTCTTCCTCTCTGCGTTCCCGTTGAGCGTCTCCCGACGTTTTCCTGTTTCTTCATGTATGCTGAGAGGGGAAAAACTTCAGCACTGCTCCTGTTCTGCTCTGTGGCAGCAGAAGGGCATAATAAACCAACGCCGCAGTCCTTCAAATATGTTTCTAATTCCAACATGGCCGAGCGGCGAAGGCCGCAGCAGGGAGGTGGAGGGTGGGGGGGGTTTATTCGTCAGTGTGAGAAGAGGATTTTACTGCTCAGTGGGACACACGCTGCGATCTCTGCAGCAGAAATAGTGAACCACCACGCCGTTGGGATACCTGGCAAACGCACTGAAAGACAACCAGAGGATTTATTATTATCCTTCCATTCCACGTGACGTACTACGAAGCGTCACTAAAACTGCAAAAACTATGAATGCAACCTGAAAGGAATACTGCTGTGCTTAGTTAAAGTCAGTTCCTCCAGGAAGTTGCGACTATTAGAACTATTAAAGGGAACGTATTATGCACAACTCATTGTTTTCTACTTCCAATTTTCACGAGTGAGTGTAAACAGGCCTTAAAACAGCTCATTCTAAAAGGAGCAGATTAAAATCTCACTAAGAATTATTTTGTGCAAAAAAAAAAAAGAAATGTAATGAGCATGTTTCGTATAGACTAGTTCAAGGAAGCACAATAGGTCACATTTAATTCAAATTCACTCATCCTTCGCAATTTTTCTACAGACTTTAAATTTTCACTGGTCATTGCAATTTTTCCGCAAATCTGACCAACGTCCTCCAACATGGCCGCTTTTAACGCGTTTTCTGGGGAATCCAGGAGGAATTTCATCGATTGATGAAACTGTCGCTGTTTTTTAATGATACATGGAATAAGACAACCTTTCTTTCATCTGACACTCCCACACTATCGTCCATTCCAAAAAGTTGCCACAAGATCAGTAATTTTAGGCCGCAACATCAACAAAAAAATACGTCGCAACATCCTGGAGGGAAATCGGAGCCCTCGACCTTTCCCACATTTTCTAATATTACAACCACAAAACTCAATTTAGTGAAAAACTGCCTAATGAAATAATATTTAAGAATGGGTCCCAATTCATGTGTCCCGCTAGAGTCAAGAGGGTCACATGAAAAGCGTTGGAGGGCCGGGTTTGGCCCCCGGGCCTTGAGTTTGAAATGTGTTGTAATGTTTCAAGGCTCATGCAAGGCACTCTATCCCATTTCATCAAATTAGAAAACAGTAAATTTGAAAAAGTACAACTCATAAAACATAGTAATTATTTTCCCCTATTCGTTTCACATTTTGAGTCATCTCTTATATGAGATCATGTTACCTGTTTCCTATCTTCTTCTTACAGACTCTGCAGGTTTTTTCTTCTGTTATGACGCATTTAACCTGCTGGTGGAAGATTCGTTCTTCCTGCACCTGAGAACAGACACAAAATCAGCTTCAACATCTTTTCCCCGAACTAGACATCAGCAAGACAGACAAAAAAAAAAAAGAGAAAAGAACATCCATCCATCCATCAGATCATACTGAGCAACACCGATGTTTCAGCATCATGAAGAATCCCCTGAATGATCTACACCAGAAAGTTTTCAAGTATTGTGTAAATGTCCAATCCCTTTAGGATTTTCTTTAACAGTGTATCAGATTGTGTTCTAAAAAGGCCCCCAGGAATATGCCTGAACAAAATCTCTCCACTTAGGCATCGCACTATCAATCGGATCTACCATAAAGACATTTCCCAGATCTCACCCTGAGGAACTCGGCCTGCAGCAGACTCTTCAACACCTGGTTGCAGCGTTTCATTTGGGCCTTCTCCTCCAGGACGCTCTCCAGGAAGACCTTTATCTCCTGGATCTGAGTGTTTGCTGGGAGCAGATTCATAGCCTGGAGAAACGGCGGCCACAAAAATATGGGTTTAAAAAAAAAACAGAACAGGTCAACGATTCAAAACGTGACATGGAAAAAGAGACGCACTGCAAATCTCACCAAGTATTTTTGGTCGAGTTTCTAGTGCAAATATCTTAATACACTTGAAATGAGACAAAACTAATTACTAGCTAACTTTTCAGCAAGCTAGCTTGTTTTAAGTGAATAATTCCTTAATATTGATGAAAAACTACGAGTTCCACTGGCAGATTATTTCAAATAAAACATGGGAAACATTTTTGTTAAGTGAAATAATCTGCAGCTTGTTTTTCATCAACATTAAGGAATTTATTGACTTTAAAAAAAGCTAGCTTACTGAAAAGTTAGCTAGTAAGCTAGTTTTGTCTAATTTCAAGTGAACCAAGATGTTTACAACTACACCAAAAGAACTTGATAAAATGTGGTGTTTTTGCAGTGCCCAAGTTGTTTCTGAATCCACGGGGTCATGACTTCTTAATGATTTAAAAGACATATTACTTAAAAGACTGAAGAAAATGCTTATCGCTGTAATATAAAGTATTCCGGGAAATTCTGAATAAATTAGCATTGTTGCTGCAGGTACACCTTTTTCTGAAGAATGAGAGAAAAAAAACAACAAGGCTGCAACTCAAGTTTGTTACTCAAGCCTCCATCTTTTATTCATGGCAAAAGTTCCGAACTGAAGTGCAAACTTTAAAAGTGCAAAGTGTACAAGAAGTGATTACCTTGGTGGTGTTGAGCTTGCTGTGGTGCAGCTCCAGGACATGCAGGGCCGCCTGCAGGTTGGCCTGAGGCTCAGTGAGCTCCATCTTAATGGGCCCCAGGCAGTGGGCGTCAGGGGGGGACAGGTACATCCGCAGCAGAGACAGATAAACCTGCGAGGCAGAGTCACAGCACTTCAATCTCCCCTACATTCAAGCTCTATCTTGTTTTAGCTAAATTCAATCAGAATGAACGAGCTACGGAGGCAGACACTGAGGTTTTACTTTTAGATCATTCAAGCAGCAAACGAGATAGAGAAAGTGAGAGGACTTTTAGAAGATAACAGGAAGGCAGAGTCGCTCTGCTTTTTCGTTTTCAGCCTGTGTCTGTGAGAGGATGCTTCATCTGAAAATACTGGACTGGTTTTGTTAGATTTTAGAGACTACTTTCTCTAAAACATGCTGAGTGATGTTATTTCTGCTCCATGTAATAAATACATAACGACCAGGAAGACCAGAAAAAATGTGAACTTTTATTTTTATGAGAAGATATTTTAAAAAGTCAGCTAAAATCAACATCAGCAGGTTAAAACTTCATCAGAAGTTACCCTCAGAATTCATTTTCTGCATCTATATTTATATTCAGTAATTAGTGGGACAAAAAAAAAAAAAAAACACCAAAAAAGTGACTGAAGAAAATGTTTATCACTGTAATATGAAGTATTTAAGCTCTACTTTACTGAAACACCATTTATAAACACAAGTTTCCTTTTTTTCCCCAGCCTGTAGAGAAACTCGTCCATTTTTTGCCTGTAATTAAGATGTTTTTCTTTTTATCTCTGAAAAAAGAAAAGAAAAACGATGCTCCCCAAGTTCTCCTCTTCACACCACGTAGTGCAACGTCATCTGCAAACATTATGACCTGCCTGATTTCTCAACCTCTGAAAGTGGACAGGTCTCAGAGCAGATCCCTGATGTACTTCAAACCCATCTGCGACTCCCACAGCACACCTCACCGCTGTCTTCCTCCTCTCTAATTTCCTTCACTCCCTGACTCACCATCTCTCCTCCAACTTTCCTAACAATTGAACTGAACGCCAACAGCCAAGTTACAAATGTAATTATTTGTGAGCTTTAGTTTATTTACTAGATTTCTCCTGGTTAGAAAGATGTGCTGAAGTTTCTCTGCTGTGATGATGGCTTTTATTGCAGAATGTGATAAAAACAGGAGAAAAAACAAAAGTACTTACATCTTTATTTCCTTCCACTGAACTGTTATAATGCCGGTGGCAGTATCTATATGATAAAAGAAGAGAAAATCATAATCAAGGACTCAAAGCCACAAAAAAATGCTCATGAGTTTTATATAGTCATAACAGTTCAAATGAGTCATCTGCTCTTATAATTTACAGAAAGAAATTCCCTTTAAAATATGACTTTCGGCAACAAAGTGATTCAGAATCAGATAATATTTGCTCATCTTAATTCCAGTGAGCGCTCAGAAGGCTGCTGTTATTTGAGGCGAGGCGTTTGCACAGGTACTCACTCTTCGGCCATGCGGGTGTCGCTCAGAACATGAACGTATATGAAAAGCGCCTGCTCGTGTTTTCCCATGCGACCCAGGAGCAGAGCCCGTTCCTCCAGCAGCCCTTAGAGATGCAAAACAAGGAGAACAAGGTCAGCGAGGCAGCCGAAAACCGCTGGGCTGGAGTGCCACATTTTTCTAAGTTACATCGAGCAGAAGCAATGGGAAACACTTGATACTTTACTACTGTTAAATATGTAATCTTATATTCTCGTTTATAAATATAACTTATGTTTTTATATGTGTAATGCCGTCTCTTATGGCATTATGACTCCCTCTTGCTTGGTAAGGAAATATATACGATAGCGAGAGGGAGAGTGAAAGATACAATAGATATTTGATTAAAAGATGGAGAGAAACAGATGAGATATTCATATAAATGATAAGATCTAAACAAAGACAGTACATACAAGATGCATAAGAATCATTTTCAAGTTTGTTTTTTTTCCACTTCGGAATGTTCTGTCGATTGTGTGGACATGTTTAAGATCTCCAAAGAACAATTGTTAAGCTACAGGTGAACCGACTGCAGTTTTCTGGCCGATCCACGATCTTTAAAAAGTCTAACATGCCAATTCTGATTTTGGCCGACGCAGATTATTTATTTATTTTTGGTGGTATATGAAGCACAAATAGACGATTGTACTGGTGGGGTTCGTCACCAAGGGAAATGTTAAACAGAAAAAAGATAAACTCAAACTTTTTTCCTGTGGTTTTCATCCCTGGAAACAAAGCATCAATACGTAGAATAAATGAAAATGACTCAAGTTAACTGTTAAGGACATCTCAAATAGAAATCTGGTGGATTCTCTTCGCTCAGAGATTAAGCAACTGAAATCAATAAGGTTTTCCAGGTTCTTTAAACATCTTTACAAAGTTATTAACACATTTGTAGAAGCAGCAGAGCTTCAGGAACATTTCCTACCATCAAATGGGAAGTCGCTGATGAGTCTGGCAGGTTCATAGCTGGTGGAAATATCCAGAAAAGACAGCAGCTTGTTCCTGAACTCTCCCAGTTCACCTTGCTCCTGGCCGGCAGGAACGGCAGAAACCCCTACGCAAAACGAAAACAATCTCATTAGCACTGATCATGAGACGATGGATACTCGCTCTCTAAATACACGGCCTTTCCATTTAACAATGCTTAGATGACAGGACAAGTAACTCAACTTTGAATGTCGGTTCGTGTCATCCTACCATTAGAAAGAATGACACCATCTTTGGTTAAAAGTAAAATTCCTCGGATTGCAAAAACATACCCACTTCTGTCCACCCCCCCCTCAAAAAAAAGGAAAACCTTTCAGTGCCGGGAGCTTCTGCTCAACAAACCTTCTGGCAGCGAGTTGAGGTACTGCTTCATCAGGCCTTGGACCCTGCTCAGATACAGCTGAATAAGCACGTTGTGAAACTCGGGGCCCTTCTCGTCCCACACATAAATGATGTGCTCCAAATACGGGACGGCCAGCTCCACGAAGCCTTCCTTCAGGAACTGCAGCACTTTGTCTCTGGGCAAAGTCTCCACCTCGGGCAGATCTTCAGTGAAGATCTAAAGAGGAGGAGACATTTTCAAAACAAGCCAGTAATAAAAAAAACAAAACAAAATATTTACGTAACTTGAATTTCCTATTTGCTACTGTAGCTGGGACACAAAGTGGAGAATAAATAAACATTTTTATGCAATTACTTTTAAAATATGTTTGCTCACCTTCAGGCCATCCTCAGGACAGATTTTAAGCACCCAGGGAGAAAACTCCAAGATTATCCCCAGATTCTCTGATCCTGTGAGTGAGAAAAGTTCACAAGGTGGGGAATTACAAACAGTTGATTTTTGTTCATTTTATTTTTTTAATATGTACAAAAATACTTACAGCATAAAGCATAATGTCAAAAATTTGCTTTACACATTCAAGGAAGTTAAATGTATCAATATTCCTGCTCTTTGTTCGCCTACATAATCTTACTTTTATTACACACAAACAACAAATAAACCTGTATTTAATAGTTACTCCACCAATATTGTATGTATTTAATAATAATTAAAGAGAGAAACATTAATTATTAAAAATTAAGAATTATTAATTTAATAATAATTAAATACATGCGTTATAACATGTGCTTGATTTTAGTGCATTTAATTTTAATTACGGTAGATTAACAATATTTCTGTCTTCAAATCTCACCAATAAGACCAAAACAAAACTAACGGCAATAACAAAAACGCCAACAATAAGTGAATCATATTAGATAATATGTCCAGTAATATTCAGATATTTATATGAGTATTATGTCCAGCAATACGAATATTGCTGAACTAAAAACTAAAATCTATTCAGTTCAAACATTAAAAAAACCCCACATGCCTTGCAAAAATATTTTAAACATTTTGTCTCGTTACAACTGCAAGTAAAGCATTTATTGAGATTTCATCTGATCCGAAATGTACTTTGTGCCCCTTTTACTCTCACAGCCCTAAATAAATGAGCGGAGCAACTGATTGTGCTCTGAAGTCACCTACTTAGTAAGAATCAACTAATAGAAACAATTAGTTTCACCACACAAACCTGGCTTTTATGAAAAGTGTGGCAAGAAACAACCATTGTTTTAAAAAAAGAAAAAGAAAATCGTAAGAATCACACAATCAACATGCGGACCAAAATGAAACTTTTTGACCTGCATGCTGCCTAAAAACAAAATGGAAAAACAAGGTGGTGTGGAAGAAATTCATTTTCACAAAACTTAAATCCACTTGAAAATTCATGTCCACCCTCACACTGAGGTTTCGCTGTTCAAAGAAAAACAGGCTAAAATATCTGGATATAAATGTTATTTTTCTTCCACTTCTTGACATTGCCATACTTCATGTTCATCACATAAAATCCCAATAAAATGCATCCAAGATTGCGGGAGCAACATGAAAAAACACTTGGAAAAGTTCAAGAGGTACAAATCCTTTAAACCAGTCAACTCGGCTGAGTCTCACCCAGTCGTTGGAGGTACTGGACGGTTCGCTCATGACCTTTCAGAGGAGAGTTGGCCTTGGTGGATTGGTCCAGCAGGACCTGCAAGGCTGAAACAGAGCAAACAAAGTGAGAACAACAACATGGCGGCGGGTGACGACACAGCGAGAGGGAACGTGTGATTAGCGGTTTATAGGTCGTGTTTGTCGCACGCCACATGACATAACCCAGCACATCCACAGCATTAGCTGGTGGCTACAAACAGCTGATTTTAATTCAGAGGTAAACTTGAGAAGCGTGACATCACAGGCATAAATCAGGGCAGGCCTACTAGGACCAGCTGCGCCCGCGGCGTCCAGAATGGGCCGAGACCACAAAGAGCAAACCGCTGTGATTTATGGAGGAAAGCTCCTCTGACGTAGCCTCACAGAGCTGACTCCCAAACCCCGAAGGATTCGGCTTTGTTACGAGCAGCCAACCGGTGCCCGGCGATGTTCTCCGTAATGGACCAACTGGGCTTATAATGGCCGCATTGTGCAACTCTGACCAAAGATATTCGAAGAAATGATCGGAGCTGGAGCGAAATGAGATGACAGCTGACAAATATGGAGCAGGGCTGACATTTAAACCAGTAATTTAAAACCAGAGTTTCAAAGAAAAAAAGCAGATGATGAAGCGGATCACTTGTTCAGCTTTCTACTGTCAAGCCGAGGCCTGCGGCAAATAAACAACACAAACAACTCAGACTTTGACAACAGCTATATTTCAGCTGACTCATAGTAACTTTCACATTCGAATAAAACATTTTATTTCCGTAATTAGACAATGACAAAGCAAATGAGGACTGTAAAAAGTCGATGTTTTAAATGCGTAAATCATAAATGGTGATTTCGATCTGCACACTTATCAAAGAGCTGGACTTTAACTAGCCAAAGGAAAACAATAGCGCCGTATTCATTGTCCCATCTTTGTTCTTTCTAGACAGTCATTTGGTTCCTGTTAAAATATTTTATTACTGCAAAAACAAAATATTTTACAAAGTAATTTTGGTCTAGTTTGTTGTGCAAATATCTTAATATACTTAGAATGAGACAAAACTAACTCATAAGTAACTTTTTAGCAAGAAGAAAGAGCTTATTTTAAGTAAATAATTCTTTAATATTGACCAAAAAAAACCCCACTTGTTCTATTGGTGGATTTTTCCACTTACAACATAGGAAAACGTCTTGTTAAGTTAAATAATTAAATAACAATTGTCAAGTTAAATAATCTGCCAATGGAGCTGGAACTTTTTCAACAACTTTTTCATCTTGCTGAAAATTTACTTTTAAGCTAGTTTAGTGTCATTTCAAGTGTATTAACATATTTTCTCTAGAAACTAGACCAAAAATACTTGGTCAAATTTTGTGTTTTTGCAGTGATGGCAATCTGTCAAGCGTTTCAGTATTTTTTCTGACAAATACATGTTCGCTCTCAACCAGAACCAGACTGTTCTGGGATAGACTTGTTAAAGCTGCATTATGTAATTTTCTATAGAAAGTGTTTTTTATGCGTTTGTTGAAACTGTCACCATGTCGTGACAATACGGTATGATTCAGTTAATCTGTGAAAACATTGAGATGATCTGACTTCTCCCAGTGCCAACTAGAAACAACCAATCAGGGCAAGGAGGCGGGGCTTAGCGCTGTCAATCACAATCTTGTGTAAAAAAGATATGTTTGCGTGGGAGAATCTGTTTGCTGGGAAACTATTAGACGTGGACTCTGCAAAGTAGTGGTGAGCAGAAACCCATTGCTGAAAGAAGTTATAAGAAGTCAAATGGCCACAAGAAAGAAATTTGTATCTTTTAATTTTGCAGAGACATACGCTACATGTATCCTATCATTCAACGTATAATATTTTAGGTGACCTCCTAACATCAGCAAAACATCTTAAACAGAGATAAAAATAAAATAAAGGAATACTTTATTTAACAGTGACGTGAAAAATGTAAAAAGTCAAATTTTTGTGACAATCCGACCTGTTAAGGTGTTTCCATCGAGAGCTGCTTACCTTTCTGGTGCAAGCCCTTCTTTTCGTAGAGAATGATGAGCTCGCTGTACTTCTGAGACTTCTTCAGAACGTACTCGCTCTCCTCAATGTGGCAGTGGTTGTTCTCCAGTCGAAGGAGGGGAGAGACGAGGGCCACATTGGTCTGCAAGGAACAGACGAACAAAAAACTTGAGTCCATCACTCCCAGTACAGAACCCCAGCACGACCTCTGCCTCATCAGATATGTAACAGTTAAACAATCAAAACACAAAAAAGTTGTTTTGTTGTCATCTTCAGGATGTATCTTCCAATTTTATAGCGCATCTAAAAGTGAGGTTGTGTTTTGTTGTACATAAGGTTTTCTTATCTGTATGTCAAGACTCCAATAAGTAGTTTTCAGGCAGATTATCAGTGGAAACTGAAATCAGCGTTACTTAGTAATAATAAAATTAGAAGCTGCATCTGCTTTTAAGTGACACGTGAATAAAAAATTGACACTGCACATCACACTGAACACATAACCGTAGTGAAACATGGTGTTGGCAGCATCATGGTGTGGGGGTACATTTGTTTTGAGGGGGCTGCAAACGCGAGACTGGAGTGAACATGCATCTTCTATCAGCAAAGCGACCTTTAACATACAGCCAGAGTTAAAGATTAATGACCCAGTCAAAGTCCAGACCTAAACACAATACAGAATCTGTAGCCAATCTTGAAAACATTACCTCCATTTGATCTGACGGACTTTATGATATTTTACAAAGAATAGAAACAAATCTCTATCAGTGGATATAAAGCTGATCAGGACATCTCCAAAAAAAAAAGATAAAATCAACAGTGATTGATGATTGTTCTATTAATTTGCGACTCAAAGGCGCCGAGTGCAAATGTACGCAACACGTTTTATACTTTTATTTGTTAATATAAATGTACAAACCAGACGCTGAAGTTTGTGGTCATAATGTGACAAAACGTGAAATAATTCTAAAGGGTGCAAAGAGTTTTTCAAAACCCTGTGTAATAAATAAACCAGATGTGAGCGAATAATTAACAAATGTCACTTTGGTCTTACGTGCAGATAACATTTGAGCAACGTGGTGTCGATGATCTGCAGGAGTTTTTTGCGGCTCTTAATAGTCGGCGTTCCCTCCATGAGTGGAGACGTTGTGGACGGGCTGGTGTCATTCAGCTGTTTGACAAGATGGCTGCGTTTCTGTGAGAACCAAACAAACAAAAGAGGTTTTTTTTTTAATTTACCACAATTTATGTTATCCCAATGTTTAAGCATTTCCACACAGACTGAGTATTTTATTTAACGCCTTTTGTCATGAACACACACCTGGGTGAGGTAATCAATAAGAGCCAGATGAGCTTTCTCCAGTTCGGCCCCAGACAAGCTGGGCAGAGGGTTGGGGTAATGCAGCTGTTTGCGGTAGTCTGATGGGAGCAGGTCCGGGTAAAGTCCGATCACATGCGTGGGATCTGCCGGCCACAGAACAAATATGTAAAATGACAAGATTTTAATAAGTATTCTAAAACATGTACAGCACATTAACGCAATGGGGAAAAAAGAAGGCAGCAAGAATCATGTTTTATCAGCCATTTAGAGCGTTTTTTTTTTTTCTCCGGAGAGTTTTTGCGGCGCTAGTGGCTCGTATTTTTTCAACAGTAGGCAGACAGGAAGGAGGGAGAGGAGAGGGGGGAAGACATGCGGTAAAGGTCGTCGGGACCGGGAGTCGAACCCGCGACGTCCGCGTTGAGGACTAAGACCTCCAAACATGGGGCGTGCTAACCCCCTGCGCCACCACAGCACGCCCCGAGCGTTTTTATTTTTTTAGTTACATTTTTACAGAGGAGATGTGACGCTTACATATGAGCTCATAAAATTCTGTTTCAATAAGAAATATGAAACAGTGACGAAATAATTATAAATATGCATCGAGAATTGATTCAGCAAAAGTAAAAACAATCCTTTAAAATTTCCAATCTGTTTGGTCATTTTGAAGGTCAATTTGTGACAGAAAAAAACACACGAATAAATAAATAAAAAATAAAGGGAAAAGACTGAGTACTTAATTGATTCGAGTTTTTGGGAAATTGCCACAACTGAAACTAAATATGTCTTGGTTTCTATTATTTCTTGATATTTTACTGACAATTTTATTATCGTTTTTTTTTATATTATTTTTGTCAAACTTATTTTTATTTCCTATTTTATCATTTAAATATCTATGCTGTTGTAATGATTGTGCCATTTGGTCGGCTGAGGTTGTTGCGTAAATAAAATTGGACAGAACATGAGTACAGCTGCAGTATTGTGCGTAGATTTGACCCGTGTGTGTCCCGTTCGTGCCAGAGAAGTCGTACCTGTACCAAGTTTAGCAAACACCTGCATGGAGTCATCAAACTTCTTCTGGCAAAACAGGTTGAAGGCGTAAAGATTCTGAATGTGATGTATCTGCTGCTTCTTTTCACCATCTGAATCGTCCTTCATTTTCTGAAAAAGAAAAAAAATAACAATATAAAAGGGAAATGTGATCCACCCTAAAGTTTTAGTTATTTTGTTGCGTAAAGAGCACTGACATGCAAGAAGACTACTTTAGGAAACGTTTTTTATAGCTGTGCCTCATCAAAATTGGATTTCTAGTCTAATTTTATATTGCATTTAAGCCACAGGTAGGCTGAATTCTCGGGGGAATAAAACGCGAGCTCTGCAGCTCGTGCTTACCGCCAGCTGAAGAGCGAGCTCGAACTGCTTGTCCTGGAGAAGCTGCTGGATCTGGCTGGCTATCGACACCGGCACAAGGCGCCAGACGAAGTGGTTGCTGGCGACGTACACGATGTTTGGCCTGCGAGGGAAGAGAAAGCATTTTAGATACAAGCACAGGACATCAGCAGCAAAGATGAGAAAAGCCCTCAAAATGAAACTGTTCTCACATTATATAAAGAAGAAACACATTGCAGACCAATGGTTATCAAAATCTACTTTTGACCGTTTTATTTTGTTAGTTTTTGGGGCTGCATGTCCTTTTGTCCTTTTCCCCACCTACCTTTGCAGTTTTTTTTTTTTTTTTTAATATAATTCTTCATTTATGTAATTTGAGCTCTTGATTGTATTTCTAACTGACCATGAAAGAAAAAAAAATTTATACACCCTACAAGACATTATGTACCCTGAAGAATTTAAAGTTGTGTCCCATTTATACTCGGAGGGGGAATTAAATTAGACGACTCCAATAGATAAATCCTACATGCAGAAGTCATATACAAAAATTTTCGGTGTGGTCGAGGGACAGAATAAATGAAAACTCAGAAAGATACAATATCAACAAATTTTTTTTTTTTTTTTTAGAAACTGTACAATCAAACTGCACTGTAGCTGAATAGGGCTGGATTGCTGAATAGTTTTGGGTTTATGTGCATTTCATAGGCGGTAATCGGGTAGGAATCATGTGCAGAAGCAGCCTCAGCTCATCGGAGATCTGCCTGCTCAGTGTTACCAGCATCAGAAGTAAATATGAGGCAACATGTCGCTTCTGCAGCGCTCAGCTCTGGAAGCGAGCGCCTCAAAACCTGAGATGTGCAGAAACTTTTGATTCCTTTTAATCAGGACTGAAAAACATTACTGTTTACCTGGAAGAGCCAAAGTTTACTTAAATACTTGGCATGTTTCTTTCTTTCATGTCATTACATCTTATTTGTTTATGCTTTTCTTGACTTTTTGAGGCATTGTTCCTTTTTGTTTTAGTGCCTTCTTGTTCTTTTTTCTGTATAAATCTTGATATTACTCTGCATTTGAACGGTGATATACAAATAAATTTAACATGCAGGTACAAAACGGGAGTAGCATGGGATGAAATGGTAACACAAACGTCTGGAATGGGGCAACAAATTGGTGAAGAGGGAGAAAAAAAACCCTAAAACAAACCGACTCAGTCCTTTTTGTTTCTAATAATTGCAGCCTCCAAATTGTAATGCTTAAAATGCGGTCGATTTAAAAGCTATTATGAGAAGCTAGCAAAACAAATGTATCTTCCATAGCGGAGAAACACAAATAAAAGTCAGAAGTTTTACTTGAAAAGAGATTGTTACAAAAAGGTCAGTCTTCTATGTCAAAGTAGACAACACCGGGGGTTTTTTCCACTTATTTTTTTCTCGTCTTCGTTTACGGCTGTGAAGTCCGTCTCACCCTGCTGAGGTGATGAAGCGCGGCCTCTGCAGCTCCACATTCTGCACCAGCAGCCGTGGCTCTAAGGTCCGTATCTCCACGTACCGAGGGAGGACCGCAATGATGTAGGGAGGCTGGTGCTCTGCGGAGAAAAAAAAAAAAAAAAAAGAAAACGTTTTTTATATTTATTCGTTTGCGTTAAACCGGTTTTTTTTCCAGCTTAAAAGGAAAGGCAGGGTTATTATGAGAAAGTTTGTGACCAGGACTAAATGAAACAGAATTTAATGGGACACACCGATCCACTTTCTTCACTTCCGATACCGATATCTAAGGTTACATGTTGGCCGATACCGATCCGATACAGAAAAACAGTGCTGGACTGACTCAAAATGTTTATTTTTTTAAACCCAAACCTAAATTTACTAGGTCTACTAAATTATAAAGCAAACTTAGCAGCTTCACAACACAACTTTTATTTGTTCGGTCAGTGCAGTTAGGAGTTTAGCAACTAATGTAAAATAAATAATAAGCTGACAAAAACAATAGCTTGACTACCTTGGTCAAACATGTAAAAATGAACTGCAATAAACTTTTGAAATGGTCAGAAAGTGCAAACAAGAACTCAAAATATAAAAATTATGACGTCGCTAAAAACACAAAGCGTTGAATTGAACTGAGTAGATAATATCAGAATCAGAACTAGAATTTCTTTTAATGTCACAACAAAATTAAAAAATCTAAAAACTCTCGAAGAAACACAGAACAGCTGGGATGTTAAGACTAAATAAAATAAACAAAGATCAGGTTTCAGATGGATTTGCTGTGTTCAGAGCAACAACAGCTTTTGGGTAGAAACTGTTTGTTCTCGACTTTATTGCCCTGAAACGGATGAGCGCATCCCTAGTTGGAACAACAAAAACAAAAGAAAAATCTTTATGGAAATTCATAATCACTAAGGTTAATTCATCTGCAAATCCAGCTAATAGGCAACAGTTTTTGTAGATATGTGGCACATAATTCACCCTGGGAGAAAAAAAAACAACAACAAAAAAAACTCCAGGTTGTTCTTTATAGATCCTGGATAGTCGAGCGGTTGAGGACGGTCCATTTAAACAGATCTGAAACGGTGCCGCTCACGTCCGCCTCTGCCTTCCAGCTCCGCTCTGTTCGCAGTATGAGGATGAGGAAATTGAAAGCTGCATAAAACCAGTGCTTGGAGGCTTCATTTCCTCTTGTTGATTTTCCCTTCTGTATTCCGGTGAGAACAGAAACGCACAACTTCTTAAACAACTACAGAGCTCATCATGGACCCTTGAACTAGTCATGATGTAAACGCTTCATTTTCCGACACATGAAAGTCAAAAAATGGTTGTGACAGATAAAAGACAGCTGGATTACAGCAGAGAGAGAAAACGGTAAAATTTGAGCAAATACTTGACTTGGGTTTAAGTATTACTTGACTATAAAGAACAACTCATCAAACCTGCCATTGGATGAGCTAAAAAATAAAGTTACCTTGTAGGAAATTGCTGAAAAAGTATCAAGTATTATTAAAAATGCAGGGATTTTTAAAATCATTATTATGAGCTGAATAAAGTTTAACAGCAGGAATTTAAGTCTGGGCAAAATGGACTTAAAGTTTTGTCACGGTATTTTGTGTTAATATTGAGATAACAATAAAAGTGATAGAACCATCTATTGCTTCTTTTTTAGGGAAGTGTGACTGCAACTGTGTGCCACAGCAATTATGGTCCCACAAACACAAATACTGCTCACATTTCACATTTCCATTTGTAAAACACTTCTTTAGGACACCTTCTTTAGCTAGCAGTTCTAACTACATGCAGTGTGATTTCAACTAATCCTTGTTTCAAAGAACAATTGTGTTTACACTGACTTCATAATTCATTATATTTGTTCTTTTTGTTTAATTACTTGGGATATTTAAAATGTCTTCTTGTTTCAGTGTAAAATCTTGGTACAAATTTAGAGCCTGTTGACGTTTGAGGATGTGTTCTTGCATTATGATGTCATTACCTTCATGTTACTTGAAACTGGTCTCAAAAACAACAATATTATCGTTTATCGCAATAACCTCTGGGACAATTTATTGTCCAGCAAAACTTGTTATTGTGACAGGCCTCTGCATGGCTTTCAAATATTTTTGCAAATCAAAACCTGAAAAGTGAGGTATACATTTGTATTCACCCACTATTTATTTAGTAGCTGCTGTTTGGTAGTTGCAGTCCATTTATGTATAGCTTTTTTTTTTGTTGTAGTTTTAATTTCTTATTTAACCCACATAGATCTCTTCTCTGAGATCTATGTGGTTGTCGCTTGTGCCTCACTTCGCCTTTTGCTGTCTCTTCTGATTAAAGTCAAACATATGTCAATGCTGGGGAATAACTTCTTACCCATGGCGATAGGGATATCGGTCCAGTTCAGGGCGCACTTCTGGGTGCAAACTCCCTCTTCGTTAAGCACCACGGTGAGGTCGTCCTGCCCAACAGCCACCTTCCCATCAGCCAGCGGGGCAACTAGAGGCTCCAACTGTTTCCCAGTGGGGAAGAGCTCCTTAATGGAGCCACGGCCATCCAGCTGGTTCGCAGCAAACAGAGTCCAAATGTGTGATTAGACCAACAAGCAACTGATTTCATTCAAATATAAACATAACCTATGAAAGATCTTACAAAATTCACCATAAAAAAAAAAAAGATGAGAAAGAAAGACACATGTCAGCTTATCCGTTGCTAAACACCTCAAATACAAACATATTCGGTGAAGTGCTGTGGTTTTTCATATGTCTTTGCTGTGGTTTTTCATATGTCTTGGTTTAGATTAAAGTGTTTTCTAGAGTCTTTAACTCTCCTGAGAACTACTTTCACTTACAAGACAAATTGCGGAGGTGCTTTTCACCCAAACATACCCGAATGAGGTAATAGTCCCGTTTGAAGCCGACACAGATGGAGTTTTCACACCAAGCCATGGATTTAGGAACATCTGGCACACCCAAGTCGCCCTGAGAAATGGAAACAAAAACACAGAGAACGCAGAATGCAGTGAAGTCAAAGGGGGCTGTGTGGAAAATTTAAACTTACATCACACAAACACACCGGCGACTCACGTGGTTTTGATGTAATTTAATTTACCTGCAGCTCATGGAACTCTCTATCTTTCCAGTAATACAGCTGGAGTTTCCTTTTCACTGCCACACACATTCTGAGGCTTTCCTCTCCGGAGCTCGTTTGCTGAAGATAAAAAAAATATATATATATATATACATAATGTTTAATTTGACACTAGAAAAATCAAAAATGATGGTTACTTTATATAAACAGTTCAATTTTTTGGATGGAGAACAGCGGATTAGTTCATTTCAGCAAATTATGAAATGTGTTATAAATGTTACGTGGCTTTTTTTTTTCTCCCTCACATATTTTGTGTCTCACTAATGGTTCTGCTTTCAGATTCCCACTTGGCACAAAAGATTCACGGTTTACTGTGTTCAAACTTCCTTTTCTACACACAACCGAGAACATTTTGACCACTGACATCCATGAACTAATAATCCTTAAGAAAAACTTCAAATTGAAGCAAAAATTAAAACAACCAACAAATAAAAAATCTGTTGTAGTCATTAAAAAAGCACTCAGACTTCAAACTGATTGACACAATGCACTGCATGTTATTGGGTTTTCAAGTCACAGTTACATTCAACTGTCAAATAGAAGAAAAATGATACATGGCTTTCCAAACTTTATACAAATAAAGTTCTGGAAAATGTGGCTCGCATCTGAGTTTAGAGTTAGCTGCTGTAAGTGAACCTCCTTTCCAGTCTCGAATATTTTAGAGCCTCCAAATGGATTTTATTTAGCATTTCTCTGTATTTACCTCCATTCAGCTCTGCTTTGCTTTCATGTCCCTGCCTCTACAGCATGGCGCTGCCACCACCATGTTGACTATGGAGGTGGTGTGTTCAGGTGTGCAATAGTTTCTACACTCTAATTTCTGACAGCACTCCTGAAAAATGTTCAAAACTACGGTAGTTATAATGTTTTATAACCAAACGCTGCTTTGAGCTTTTGCATAACTTCGTCTTTGGCTGATGTGCGTTAATTGATGATCATGATGCTGTTTGTTTAGTAATGTTCTCTAAAAAAAACAAAGAAACAACAAAAACACATAAAATCCCAACAAAACACAGAGAAGTTGTGTTTTTAGTGGCACAAGCACAAAAAAAAAAGAAGTTTAGAAGCAAAGTTTCTGTTATGCAGCTGCTTTTGACAACATTTTATCTCTGACCAGCTACATAATGTGTTACAGTAAACCAACTTGTTGAAAGAAGACAAAATGTGAAGTACTTGGATAATAACAAGAACTAAGCTGCACAAGACTTGGACAAGAGTTTAGATCCTCAAGTCATGAATTTGATTAGCTACATGGCTAATAAGAAATACTCAAGAGGAAACTCAGGAAGAAGGTCAAATATCTTATATTGTCACCCCAAATACTCAAATATAGAGAAAAACGTTTTGCAGACAGGCTTCAGCCTAAGAGATTTTTATCCTGTAATCAAGTTATATTTAGACTATAAAAATGATTTTTGAGGCCAAAGAATTTTTATTCATTATTATCATTAGTTGATAATAGTAGTGGTATTAAAAAGCGACAGACAGAGCTAAAATTTGCGGTTAAGAGTTGAAGCCAGAGAGACTTTAACTGACCTGCAGGTCACATGCAAACAGCGTGGCTCCTTTGGCTTTAGACACCACAGTGATCTGCTGAAAGGTCAGGAGGTCATGGACGTGGATGTTGTTCTCTAGAAGACACGAAGGAGAACAACTTAATCGACTTGTCTTGACTTAAAAAGTGCAAACAGTTTTGTTGCATGTCCAAAAAAAAATGCAAAAAGAAAAACTTTTTTTTTTGGTTGCACTGGTACACCCAACCTTTAATAATAATATAATAATTTTCATGTTTGTGTTGGAAATTAACAATATTACCATTAGATATGTAATGTTGTTGGTGGTAAAGAAACTGTAAAAACATATTGTTGTACCTTAAAGTTGTGGCAGTGAAGCTAAATAAAGAAACGTTAGGTCTGGAACACCGGTTTTAATCTCAAGTATTTAGAGACTATTTTTAAGTCAATAAGCAATTAAATAAGAAAACGGATGAACTACACATTTATGATGAATAAATAGTAGATAAATAGGACGCCAAAACTTACCCAAAAGACTGACGAGAATTTTATACTGAGAGACGACGTATAGCTGGAGAAAGAGAAGAAACACAATAATTATGTTAAAATGCTTTTTAAACTGAACTCAACAAACCACAGATTATTTCAAAAAAAGATTTCCTCACAAACAAAAAACAAACAAAACAACTGACTGGTTCTGGTATTGTTCCCAGTTTTATCCTACCTGTTGAATTTTCTTGGAGAAGTTCTTATTAGACTTTTCCAAAGTCACCTCAAACCGGTTGGTGGCTGAGGAGAAAACAAATTACGCAAATTTTCCACCAACACTTTGAAAAATGTATATCAGAAGTAAACCTCCAACACTCAGTCCGTTTTACCTGCATCCTTCTTGATTCTGTACAGGAGAAGATGCCCTGGTTTTGTTCCAACAAGCAGCCAATCCTCTGCAGGGACAAACACAGGGACGAAGTTTGAAATATAATGAGTTACCTTTTAATACAGAAAGTCAGTCTACAAAAAGTGGATCCATGTTTTTTTTTTTAAGTTATAGAGCAAAAAATAAGACATGTTTTGCTTTTTTTTTTTCATGCAACAGTTGCAGGGTTTAGAGCAGAATGAAATTGGAAGCGGCTTGCAAGACATTTTGAGTGCAACCGTAAGTTGATCTGTGTGACGGAAACAGGATTAGAACAAAGTTAAACTGTTGGTGAAAATATCTTCAAATAAAATGTATATCATAATGCAAAACAACAATATTAAGCATAATAGTTTAATAGGGAAATAACTTTACAACAGCGTTTAAAATCAGCGCCAACTTTTTGATTTTTATTTTGCGCCAAAAATGTTTTGTGTTTCGTCTTTTATTAGCAAGGACAGAAAAAGAGTTTTACAATTGCAGGGTCACATATTATTCTGGAACAATCTTCTTATCCAAAATCAGGCACACAGGGAAAAATTCATTTCCCCCCCTTTTCTTTTTATGAGTGAAAATTATTATTATTTTAAATATTTTCATTTGTTATGTAGTTGCTGTAGTAGTTTAAAACTGTTTTTTTTTTTTTACTTTTCCAACTTTTGCTTTACATCAACAACAAAAAAAGTATATGGCATAATATACATCTTTTTTAATTATAAAGAATGTTATTAGAGGTTATTTATATTTCTGACTCCTTTCCCAGATTTTGTATCCATACTGTGCCATCCATCCCAGCCTTAGAGATGTTAGCTGAGACACTCGGGACAGCAGGACAGCAAACACACAGAGGGACAATAACCCTCTGGAAGAGACTCACCCCAAGCCGCAAGACAGTCGATCTGAAGAGGAAGCTTCTGTAAAATAGGCACTGGCTCATACGCGTCATGCATCTTGAAGCAGTTTCGCTGATTCTATTACACAATGTTTCTGCTGGATAAATTGCCAGACAACAGCTGACGAGTCTGTCAGGGTGATGCAGCTTTTTAAGTCGCCATTAAACGCCGGCCGACCAGTTCCATGCGTCCAGAGTGACCGAAGAAATTGCAGTCTGGTAAATCCTGGTATTCTGGACAAATATGACGACTGAACACTTGGGGTAATAGCCAGCTATCGCCCCAACCACACCATAACAACAGCTGACTGTTAGCGAGCTAGCTTAGAAGTTAGCAAGCAACAGCTAGTGGTGAACATTGTTTTCTTTCACTGGCGGTCTACTGAAAAGCGAGTCGAGGCCGCCATCTTTCTATAAGTCCCAACGTAGCCGTAGGTGACAACATACACTCAATAGTAGACGCAAAAACACTGCGAGTAGCAGCTTTAGTTTTTACTTCCTCTGTTGCTTCTCGCTGCTTCCTCACTGTTGACAGCTGCGCGAGCGTTTGACAGGCACGTGACTGAACTCACGAGGAGCGAATTAAAGGTGCAGCGGCTTTTATTTCCTCCTAAACCACAAACATAACAGCAGGAAAGTTATTCAGAAGGTTCTGCATTACATTCAATTATTGACATTTTAAATCTGATACTTGTAGGAATGAAAAATCTTGTCCTCTTTATACACTGTAAGAAAAACAATGAAGAAAACATATTTTGACCTTAATTAACCCTGCAATTAGAAAACAAAATCATCTAAATGGCGCATGCGGACTCAGGGGTCTCAAGACGTTTCCAGACTTAAATATCTGGATTCTTGGCATGCCCATTTTAAAGTTTAATACAATAGTTAACTGTGAATTTATGACGAATAATTTTACTACTGTAAGTTGGTCCTACAAAAAAAAGAGGAAAAGATTAATGGATTAAAAAGATATTTGGTTGGTTGAACAAGCAACTGGACAATTATGACAAGATCATAATAGTATAGAAGACGTCAGTACGCATGCGTGTTTGGATGGAGAAAAACGGACCAATTAATGGATGGACAAAGAAATTAATGGATGGAGAGACAACCAAACGGACACATATATTCAATAATGGATGTACATTTTAGACCATAGTAAATAAAGTCCGGAAATACAGATATTACTTTACCGTTTCATGAAGTGCAAAAACCCCCCCAAAAAACAAAATCATATTTTCATAGTTGTTTAATACAAAGTTTCTCTGCAGAACATATGCAAAAAAGCTTCACGACAGATTCAAGTCCTTAAAGGCTGTCAAATATTTCCAAACAACTAAAATATTCTTAACAAGACTTAAATCTTTATAAAACCAGAACGCAAGGATTCCAGCATATCTACACATATTTTCATAAATTGAGGAAGAGATAAAACTATATTTGCAGTGTGACAGGAAAAGCCTTAAACGATTCTAACAGCAACTAACTATTCACTCATTTTCTGATTTATTTTTTAAAATTAATGCCTGAATTAGAGTGAGGTGCTAAATTAAGCATTTATCCAATTAGTGAAATTAGCCTCTAACATACATGCAGTAAATCTTGTGTGTCATAAACGTAGGCCCACACCACATCCATATGAGGGGTGAGATTTACTGGCTGCCATATTGAACGCAACACTTGTTTAATGTCAACAGCAACAGAATTTGGCCTTCCATAAAATATATCCGTACATAACTTTACACATGTGAGTAATAAAGGAAATGTAATAATAATAATAATAATAAATTGCAGCTCCTTGAGCTAATCTGGATAAAAATAATCTGAGAAAACATACACTGTTTAAATACACTGCCTGGACAAAGTGTCTGTACCCCTCCAACATAGATGACAGATGATAGATTTCCGAAAGTATGGCATGCATTTGTAGTCTGCCCCCTTTACTCATACATCCCTAAATAAAATCCGACCGTCATCCAAAATCACCTATGCAGTAAATGTAATTAATCTCAATATAATTCCAGTTGTTCTGTGGAGGCCTCAGGGATTAAAACACATAAGTGAGCAAACAGAACGATGGCGACCTAGAGAACATCAGACAGAATGTGTCGGCAGGGTGACGATTAGTCATGAACTCCGCAAGCGTGACCTTTAACGCAAGAAGAAAGCCAGCGTTGAAAGGAAGTCATAAGAGCTTCTGCTTGCAGTTTGCTGTAGGTCTGTGCATGGAAGAGAGGAAACACGTGGAACGAGGTGATCTGGTCAGATGAGACCAAAACTGAACTTTTGAACTCTTTGCAAAATGTTTTTAAATCAGGGGTGTCCAATGTGTGGGCCGGGGGCCATTTGCTGCCCTTGATAACGATTTTCTTCGGCCCCTCACTACAAGTCAAGAGTGGTAAAAGCAATTGATGACCCCAGAAATTTGGAAAATGTTAGTTTTTATTTTAATAACGCAATCGTTTGGAGCCCCTTTTCATGTTTCGGATCTTTAAACATATACAGATTTGAAAACATAAAATGTCATTGTTGAGCAAGTAAAACTAAAAACAGCAGCAGCAAAGGAAATCATTTTGAAGCTAATGGATTTTGTGGCCCTCCTGTAGCTTACATTTGCCGGTTTTGGCCCTCAGGACATAAAGTTTGAACGCCACGAGTTTAAATCAATGCAGAGGACTTGAACGTTTGGGCTGTCCAACCCACCTGACGGAGTGATAGTTTTGTTATTTACCTGTAAGAGACGCACCAGAAAAGACCTGTAGCGTTAGCTGCAGCTAAAGTCACACAGCACTGACTCAGTGGGGTTGAAAACAACCACATGCCATATTTTTCCACGTACAAATTTTTTTTTAAAAAACCTGTTTTGTCTTTTTTTAGTTATGCACCATTTTCTTTGATATACCAATCTAATATTTTCCCCATTATCATGTGATCAATTATGAAACACATTCTGAAAACGATTTCAAATAAGGTTCGGCACATTCTGTTTAAGTGTTAGACTTCAACAACAATACCCTCCTGTTTTCAGCACTGTATGACATTTTCATACGTCAGCATGTTCTGGTCGACCCAACTCCGTTAGTAAGAAGTCGTTGGATGGAACTACTCCCAGAGGATTTTATCATCAGTCATATCCGCCTCAGTTACACACGGTACTAATTCAAATATCACGGGAATAGGTTTCAGAATCTTATTTAACGTGGAAATTATGTGCTTGAGCTTACCCGACAGTGAAGACACTGAGGTGAAACCAATAGAAATGTTCTGCTATACATCGTCTCCTTGTTCTAACACACTATTTACACTTAACACAGCTTAACACAACTTGCGTAAAAAAAAATAAATAAATAAATCAATCAAAGAAAATTTTCTTCCATGTTCTTTTTGGTGATGAAATTTCTATAATCTCATTCATTGCTGCTTCTTTTTCTTCCTGCCTTCCCCTCTACTCCATTTTAGATCGCTCCATCTTAGTTTTCAGGATTTCCTAGAAGAAAAGCACAGAGATTTATGCGCAAGCGTCAGCGTGACTGCGAGATAAAGGGCAAATTAAAGGTCTTTAAATAGTGGAGGTCTTTAAATAGTGCAAACTGTGACTAGGATCATGGGATTGGCACGAGGGGGAAAGAAGAAGACTTTACCTCTTCCTCATCCAGCATAGCAGGGAGAGCTCTGAATGAAGGGGAAAGAAGACGAGAGTGTTAGCATGTTGCTAGTTAAGCGTCCTAGCAATATTTCGCAACTGTTTGAATGCCCATGCACTATCTGTGGGATTCCTGCCAAAATGAAAATATTAAATATTTTGAGGCGACTAAAATGACTTACACATCAGCAACGGAGGTAGGAATGTTCTCTTCTACCCATTTCAGGTCCTCATCCTGACAAAAAAAATAAATCCAACATTTGAAACAAACTAACGCTTGAAGAACACGACTGAAGACATAAAAGTATCAGAAGAACAGAGTCTACCTCTTTATTCAGAAGTTTCTGGGAGCCGTTAGCGTCAGGTTTCGAGCCCCTCATCTTCATTCCTACTGGATGTAAAAATAAGAAAAGCTGAGGTCACACTCAGACAGAAATGATTTACTTTACATTATAACTACAATACTGGATGTATGTTAATGCTATAGACACGTTGCAACGTGACATCACATGCTCAAGGCCTCGCCGATGATGACTACCATTGGTTTTAGCCGTCAAGTTGTCATCACGACGCGCTAAATCTGAAATGTACACGTGATATATATGTATATAAAAGAAAAAGGGACGCAGTGCTTTGCTGCTGACACTATGACAACTACAAAATAAGGTCAAAGGGCATCACATTTCACAGGTCAGTGAAAAGTTTGAATTTCATAAAATAGCAAGAGTGAAGTAGGTCATATATGCTAGCATGACTTTGACAATCTGAACATGTAGATGTGCTGCAGAATTCAGTGTGTTCGATTCATTTTCAAAAATGGCAACCCATCAGTAGAGCAGGTGTTTAAATTAGTGATTAAACTGTTCAAGTCGGGGTGGGGGAGTACTTTCACAGCGACACCATCCTTCTGCGGTTTTCTTTAACACTGGCTGTTTTTATCATCCTGATAAAAACACAAGTACTTCTTACCAAAAGCTTCGTTCATCATCGGCTCCTTGGCTTCATCTTCTTCGTCATCTTCGTCAATAAGAGGGGAATGAGAGAACCTGGGGGTAAAAACACAACCCAGGCTAAATTCAGTTGTCAGCTCAGTAATTACAATTAACTTTCGTTTTGCCCCAGTCTCTCTAACCTCTGGCTGTTAACAGAGGGTCGCAGCAGCGCCATGATGACCAGCAGCATAGTGGAAAACAGGAGGCGCCAGAACGCATCGTCTACCCACAAGTCCCGCCAGCCCTACGAGGGAGAGAGTCGACACAGAACGCAAAGGAAAGTGGGTTCACGTTCTCCTCTCCGCAAACTACACAGAATTTATCCGAGTCGGAAGAAAACAGAAACAGAAACCGACCCGCTGACAGTCGACCAGCCTGAACACCTTGGTGGTCCAGATGATGAATATAATGGAAACTGTGGACACAATTTGAAACATGAGCTTTTCATTTCTTCCATTATTCACAGTTTTAGCCTGTGTAGCTTTCTTTTTATTACCATCCACTCCATGACAGCTGCACTGCTGTAAAAGATGGTGATGGACATAATGGCAGAGGCATGATCTGGTCTGACCTGTTGCTGTTTTACCAGAGCGCTCCAGAAACCTAAAGACCAGCTCACATCAGAGCTCATCATGCTGAAGGGTTTGCACTCATATAGAGTTTGACTATAATGGATGAAATATGGCTTGAATTAGAATTACAGGATTAAAGAGTTCAAAATGGCTGGTGAGGTTAAGACCCTTCAACAGCATTTCTGAGCTGCTGTTTAGGTTTTCTAACTGAATTATGGGACTTTCTGAGCCTGACCAACCTACATTTCCACCTCTACCTCATTACTTCCCTCTGCTGTGCCTTAAATAACCACATATCTACAGCGCCAGCATGATGGCAGCCTGCCTACAGAGTAACAGCAGTCAGAACAACAATGGATCTATCTAAAACTATCTGTATAGATCTATCAATCTAGACCAAAATAAAATTAGCTATCCAGAACAAGCCATCTGTACAGAACTAGACCCATGTATCTTTCAATCTGGATCTGTCTGTCTAGTTCTATCTTAGTGGCTCAATCTATCTATCTGGATCTATCAGACAGACACCCCATCGTGACCAGGGGTTTTCCTTTTCATTCTGGTGCAGACCATAGAGCAGAAGTTGTCAGAACAACAATGGATCTATCTAAAACTATCTGTCTAGATCTATCAATCTAGATCTAGGTGTCCAGATATATAGCTCAAGATCAGTCTATCTATATTTACTCCGACCTAGCTATCTAAATCAAGTTATCTATATGGAGTTAGATCTATCAGTCTGGCTGTATCTGTATTGATTTAGCTAGCAAGCTAGAAAGCTAGCTGGCTTGATGTCAAGCTATATATGTAGATAGCAAGAAAGATAGTTAGAGGGATTTACAGCAAGCTAAGTAGCTAGCCAGGTAGCTTGTTAGCAAGACAGCAAAAAGTCTAGAAAAATCTATTATTTTTCTAAATTCTGTTTTCTTTTTTAAATACTTATCCAGAACTGGGAAATGGTAAAAAAATAAAAATAAATAAAGCCTGTTTTCATACTTTTTAAGGACGTGTAGAGAAACCCGACTTTTTATGATAACTGCTTTCCCTACAATTCCTGTTTGTATGTCAGAAGCAGGAACTTCCTGGAGTTTGTGAAAGATGCTTGGCGTAACTCTTAAAAGAATTATTGGCAGTAAAAAAAAAAAAAAAATCATCTTATTACCGTAGAAAGCTAATTATCATTTGTGCTTTGGGTCATAAACAGACAGCCTAGATTTGGAAGGGAGGGATTTTATTGTGATGGTGAATCTTGCTGATGAGTCATTGTCATATGTTAAGCCACTGGATTGTGAGATATCTCTTTCACAAAATAAAAAAATATATATCAATACAAAATGTTACACCATCAGCTTAATTTCACCAATTTCACTCATCCAGATACATAAAAAGGAGCTAAGGATGGATCATTTTGCTATTAACTCATGGATGTGCTCTGTGAACTCGAGTACAAAGCTAGCTTTTGAGGTTTGTTCACTTGTTCCAGACCGGCTTCAACTCACCGACAACGAAGAAGACGAGCGTGTTGGTAAAGTGCTGATACAAAGACAGCTTGACCACATTTCTGCGGAGCTTCAGGAGGCGAGTGGTTTGTGACAAGCTGATGAAAATGTAGATGCTGATTAAGGAGAACCTTTTGAGTACACATGAAAAGACAATACTTATACAGGGTACGAAATACCGCTGGGAGTCCCTGATTGGACTCGAGCAAGCCCACTTAAGTGAAACAAACAAAAATAAAAAAGGATATCCACCACATGACACACGAGTCGATGAGAGAGAGGCTGAGATTAGCCACCAGGGCGACGGTGCCATAGAAACCCTGGAGGAACGAGATGACAGTAAAGATGATCAACCAGATCAACGGAGCACTTGTCTGAACAGGAGAAAAGTGCTAAATACTTTAGCTTACAGATTAGTCATAGCAAAAGTATTCATGTATTCATAACTTTTTACATTTTCAAACATTCCCTCCACAACTCTTAATGTATTTTAAAAGGATTTTGTGTGACAAAGTAGTGCATAAGTAAATATTAGAAGGAAAGTTTCACAAATAAAAATTTTAAAGGGGGTTTGCATTTATATTGGTATTCATTTCTTCCATCCTCAGAAGAACAAGATTTATCATTAATATTCTCGTTTTTTCTTTAATTAAAAGGAACAGGGTATTCTAATTTAAAAAAACAAATGTAAAAATGTCAAAATTAGCCGAAAACGGCCACTTTTTATCTGTCAGAAATGATCCAGACTGTCCAGTCGAGGTGAACTTTAAAGATCCTCATTATACTTCCTCACTGCGGTTTTGTCGTATTGAACAGGTTACTCTGCCACCTAGAGGTGGAGACCTTGATAAGTTACTCAACATGAGATTAAGTTACTTTTAAATGTTTCTTTAACATTGAAATTTAAACATTAGAAAATGTTTACATTTTTTAACATGTACTGTTTATTGTATTCAGGCTTTATTTATGGTCCTTTATGCACATATAATGGAGGGATTGGATCTTATACTTGTGGTTTTAAATGTAAAGTTTTCTTCATAAAAGAGTAGGACTGGGAATTGAACTCATTAGTTTTGAGTTAAAATATCACTACTCGTTAAAATTTTTTAATCCATTTTTCGGGCCAGAACCTTTGCACTCACGCAGTTCTGGTACAGCACTTTAAATCTGACGCGCAAACAACATTTGCAAACAACATTGACGGACGACAAAGCTGCTTCTCTTAGCAAACTGAGGGTTAACTATTGCCTCAAAATAACGATTTGATGGGAACTGAAAAAGACTGTTGTTGTGTTCAGGTTGTGCTAAACAAACAAAAAAAAAAGGTTAGTGTATCAGCGAATCTATTCAGTAGAAAAAGTAGCATCTGAATGCTAAACAAGCCGCATTGTCAACTCTAATGCTGGCGTCACAGTCCACTTCTCTAAAGAAGGATTTTTTTTCAAAGACGTTTCATGAATGAATGAAAGCTGAATGGGTCTAACAGCTCTTGGCCCCAATCTGATGGTGGAATAACCTAAATAACAGATTGAAAAGAATCAATATCTTTGTTGTTGTGCTCATATTTCTACTTATTTAATAAATAAATACATTTAAAACATTTTAAAAAAGACTTTGAAATGTTGCTCATTTTGTCAATATATAGTTTTTGACTAACTGACTATACACTCCACAATTAATTTTTTTTTATTATCAAGTCCCACCACTGTAAAAGAGTTTATATTACTTTCTATGCTGACTTTTCTGAACAGGTTGTAGTGATTAGATGTGATTGGTCGACACGTTTAACATCAAGCAGAGGCTTAGCTTGCTTCTTTGGTCACTAATGTCTTCATACCTGGATTTTTACTGAGAATAAAATAAATATTGACTATTAATTAGGTGAGTTCTGAAGGTAGTTGATTATACTAAGTTATATTTAGGAGTTTATAACTTAAAAATGTATATATACATTTCATTTTTCGCACTCTGTGGTTGTAAAGTGGCACATTTTGGAAAGGTTCTGGGGATTATGAGTACTGTCACGATGACCTGCTTGTTTAAAAATGTCTCGTATAGAAAGTTTGTTACTTACGCCTGTCACTCTGAGCACTCCGTCCACAGAGGAGAAGAGGAGGTAGAGGAGTCCGACGGCCACCAGTCGGTGCACCGTGGTACCGAGCCGCGGTCTGCACCGCAGGGAGAAACAGGGATTATTAAACCGCAGTTCAAGCGCCGGACTCTTAGATTTTTATCTTTCACAGCAGCTGACACACCTGACTATGCCGTAACCAAGACTGACTATGAGCACCAGGATTCGAGCCAGGGATCTTTTGAGCGCGGAGAGCAGCTCGGCGAAAATCACAGCTCCCAGGACTGTGAAAACAGAAACCAAAATGCAACGAGACGGACTCGGAAAAACAAATACGGCCAGAACCCGAGCAAACATGTCCGACCGTAGTCTCCTTTGTAACGGATGCTCTGGTATTCGGAGTAGAAGACGGCTTTCTCCAGCATGCCGAGGATGATGACGGCGCCGATCCAGAACTGGATCCGCAGCAGATCCCTCCAGTAACAGGCGCACCAGAAGAGCCAGAGCGCCCCGAACAGAACGTACACGATGCACATCACCATGAAGAACTGGGAGAGAAACGCACGCGGCTTCACTTTGAGGCGATTCAAACAGCAACCGAATGAGGTGCAGCGCTAATAAAGAAATAAAAGGTCAGTTATCCTTCAGGAAACAAAGATGCGTACGATCATCAGAGGCCAGTCTGCTGGGGACGAGTAGTCATGTGGTCCTTTCATCTCCACTTTCACTGAGGAGTTAAAAGGAAATCTGTCACTGGTGATATTCGAAAGCTGAATTTTCTAAACAAATAGTTTGACCCTCACTTGTGAAAGCAAAGTTGAGCTGCTCTGCTAAGATGTCTTCTATCTCCAAGCCGCGGACCGCAGGCTGCACCTTCACTATGAACAGGTAGGGGCCGTCCACCCAAGCTTTGGCCACCGCGCTGATTTCCTGGAAAACATCACTTAGCCTCTTCAGTGAAAACGAGCAAAGAACTTTCCAGTCACATCCAGATTTGAGAATTTTGAAACACAAGAGCAAGATTTTAATTTTGAAAAAAAAAAAAAAGTTCAGCTTATTAACGGATGCACCATTTTGAACATTTGGGTCGATGCCGATATCAATATCCGATATTGTGCTGCTACTAAATCGGTATAAAAATACCGATAGTATTTTTATATTCACCAATATATACATTTCCCTACACATTCTGCGCCATATAAAGGTGACGACACAGCCTACATTGCTTCCCATTATCCTTTGCTGCGTCACTATCATTGTCCCTTTACTGAAACACAAACGGCAACAAAATGGAAATAAACATCGGTTGTTAACATCGGCCCAGTGCTACTTATTAGACCAATAAAGACATAAGAAAAAAATGACTAACATCGACCAATACAGACATCGATGCCAATATATCGTGCATCCCCAAGTTTTCAACTACTAAATTTTGGTTTGATATTTGGTTGGGCATTTATCGTATCGCTTGTCATTTATCATTTATTGTGAAAAATTTATTATTATTATGATAAGAATTGTGATGTATTGTTGTCTCGATAAATTTCAACTAGTCACGTTAAAAAAAAAATTGACCTTATTTTTATTTTCTCAACTATTTATGCCACAAGAGGATCAATAAGTATCAGAAAATTTGAAAATATGGTTAAACGAAGTTACTTTGTGCAATTTAGTTAAATGTAATAAAAGTATTCCTCACCGGTTTGTCAGGCCAAGTAAAGGTCTGATTTGATGGGTCACTCTGAAAGACAAAGTTACAGTAAACAAAGCATACCAACGAACCCGAGCAGCCGTGTTAAACGACGTCGGAGCTTTCAAGACGGTGTGGTCGATGAAATCAACCACCCACCTTCGGACTGGACAGTGGCTGATAAGGGTTGAAGTCTGGGAAATAAACCTGCAAAAACAAAACATTTTTCTCAGACGTGTTCAGGTACTGTAGGTGTTACAGTACCTGAACACCTACAGTTCAGGTACTGTAGGCGTTACTGAAAGCGAATACGTTTTGTCATCTTTTACCTTCGGGGTGAAGAGGTAGGAGCAGTTCTCAAAGTACATGTAGCCCTGACTGTAGAAGCCGCTCCAGCCGTCTTTCAACATGTGGTCCATGCCGAACATGTTCATCGCCTTGTTGTCCTCCAAAAAACAAACAAAAACAAAAACACAACTGGATTTCATCTGCGGTTATGATTTCCTAAACAGGCTGACACTTTCAGAAAACATGCTCAGATCCATATATTTACACATTTGCCTATTAATCGCATGTCAAACTGAAATGAGCTCAATAATTTCCATTCTGATGTTCAATATTCTTTGAAGGGAAATCTCTTTTACGCAGACATCATAATCCATTTCCTTTACGGTTTTAGTTGTGTGCTTCTTGTATCAGTTTAATTGATTGTGTTTGGTTGTCGTGTTTTATTTTGGATTAGCGATGCACCGATGTAACAATTTGGACTGACATCGATATCCGATATTAGCATTGCTGTTACTATCTCTCCTGTTTCATCACCAGAGCGAGCAGAAACAATAAAACCGATATTTATTTTCAGCAAGATGAAAATAAATATCGGTCGTTCATATCGGCCCCGTTTTATTCATCAGACCGATCCCAACATGTTAAAAAATGACTAACATAATTCGATAGCGATGTTAGTACCATTATACCGTGCATCTCTATTTTGCATATTGAAAATATCGGCCACTTCCAGTGTGAGAGGGCGAACCTGCATTATTACGCCATTATCAATATATTACTTGAAAATGGTCTCAAAATGACAATGTTATCGTTTATCACAACAATTGCGTCCAGCAAAAATGATCGTGACCTATTTGTGCTGATTTGTGTATCGAAAGCATAATAAAAAAATAACTGCAGGAATGTTATTTAAACCAAGAAAAGCTGCAAATGACATCAAAACAGTTACTGGGTTTGTTGGGAGGAGTGATGGCTATGAAGTCTAGCCGCTACGCCGAGTAGAAAGACCAAACACCAACAAACAGAAGCACAGCTCACTGGCGTGTTGAAGACCTCATTATAGCACACGGACGAGCGCAGGTACCAGCTGATGTTAAAGGCCAGATATTTTTCACATGACCCCACGTCATTCAGAACTGCACAGAGGAGAGCAAACAGGATTATCAGACACATTAGGGAGCAAAAGATGACAGTTTTAAAACAACTTTCACAGATTATGTTATCAAGAGGGAAGCAGGGTGGGGTAAGGTTACACAACGACCCTGAGCGCGCTGTTTTTCTCAGTGGAAAAATGCCCAGGCGCAAAGAAAAGTGGCCATGATGCAAGAGTAAAGCGCGAGTACTTACACCTCATGAAGATGGTGGTGTTGGCGTACAGCGTCTTCCGAAACACAGCATCCTGTGTCTGAAAGCACAACGCAGACAGCGACTGATGAGACTTTATCTGACGCAGCAACTCGTCTTTTCTGGTCCTCAGACCTCTACCAGGAAGCAAGAGACAGTCCGGCGCCGAACCGCCCGTCAGCGTCTGGTTTAGCCGATTATGGATTCCCACCATAAATGCATCATTTTCTAATGTCAATTGTGAAAGTCAAGGGTTTTGTACACAGGATAATTTACAAATATACAGACACAACTTTCCAGATGCTTATTGATGCAAACTGTTCATTTGTGGATCGAAGGAAAGAAAGAAGAAATAAGGAGAGGAATCAAGAAAGAAAGACGTGAGGAAGGATGAAAGGAACAAAGGAAGGAAAGGAGAAAAGGAGGATGAAATTAATTAAGGAACAAAGGGTGCATGGACTGGTGCAAGGAAGGAAGGAAGGAAATAAGCCTTCCTTAATACTTTTGTTTATCATAGTGAAAATAGATTATCTTCATAAAAATATTTTTTTTGTGATAACGCTAAATTATATGTAATACTTGCAAATTCCCAAAACTGACACAAGGGTCGGGATTGTTGCTTTTGCTGTTGGAGTTACTTTTTCCACTGTCGTTTCCATGACAGCGCAACAAATATTAAAAAACAAATATTTGAAATTACTAATTAATACAATTATTGTATTTTTTTAAGAGATGCAGCTGCCACACGTAACGGAACTGGAGTTGGGATGAAGTAGATTTGATGGTTCTTAAATTCTCCTTTGGGACCTTTATTATTATTTACATAAACACAACTAAATATCATGGCAAGATTTTAGTCCATGTAGACCATCCCTGACAATATGGATAACTGGATCAATTTCTTGGTGAATGAGAAAAGATGAATGAACAGATCAGATATGCAATTCAAGTTCTTGGAATTCAAGTTTATCTCTACATCTATTTATTTCACCTATAGCACAACGTTTAGCATCCCTGAATTTAAGAATACCTTAACAGCAGTTATTATTGCTGGCAGGCGTACATCTTTAAAAAATATATTTTTTCATTAAAAGCTGCCTAACAGTCCAGGAGAAAGCCTGCCTTTAGTTTGTTAGACATTTCGGATTCTATCGCAGGAAAACGCCGGGTATTTAAAAAATGACAAGAACATCAGCAGTCATCATTAGCCTGACTGACAGCAGCTGGACCTCTCATCCGGAGGAGAGCGTTGCTAGTGGCTAGTTAGCTTCCTTAGCTGCCAGCTGGTGAACATTTAGCAGGAGCCCGGGCTTCCTCCGTAGAAACGCTCACACCGACGGTAAAACACTGACCGAGTTGATGTTTACGCTCCATACTGAGACCTCCGCCGCCCTTCCGAGGTGGAAACCGAGCGCTAAGGCCACCAAACACAAGCGACGAAACTGGGCATCTAGCATCTTGCAGGAATGCACTGCAGGTAAGGTGGACTCGCATCCGCCTCCAGGTCCGGCTGGCCGATTTTCCCCTGTAACTTACGGAACCGCCACAAGAGGGAGACAGAGGTCACTAAACGATTCGATGTTGGTCCTGTGGTGGATCATCTGTGCCTTTTGTAGCGAGCTGGTTTGATTTGAATAATAACAAACAAGAGATATTCAAACCAAAACATTTTTGGAACAAGTATGGAAATATTATTCTCTGGAGTATGTATGTTAGTTAATATATAATTATGTATTTAAGTAATGATTAAAAACAGAAAAGAAAAGAAATTGGAGACATTAATGCGAATTTGAAACACGCAACCCTCGAATATTTTTTTTTTTCTTTACAAAATAGCGGAACTTAAGAGTTAATGAAATTTAATAGACGCAGAATAGTTTCCGGTGTCATTTTATGTACTTATATTTGTATTAAATCTATATATTTTTCTTACTAAATAAAAAAAATTCCTTGCGTTATTATTATTATGTGTTTTTACTGCCAAGCCTACCACTCACAATATGGCGGAGTCGCCACGCATCCACTGATACGACCTAGGATTTTGTTTTATTTTGAAAATCCTCACGTACGTTTGATTTTTGTTGCGGATATGGCGCACTCACTTCCTTCTTCTACGCGCTCAGCCTTCAGCTGTCAATAGGAGGAACACCTTAACTCAACAAAAAACCAGTCATTGTGGTTCGCTGAAGAAGAAAGGACGACAGGAAACTGTTTCTGTCTGAGTTTGGTTGAAATGAGCGAACCTATCATTAGGTATTTGCATGTTGCTTCATGTTATGTCTGTCCTGCAACTTGACCTTTGGTATATGTTGATGAATAAAACTGAATGGAGAAAGTTTAGACTTGCACATTTAATGCCTTTCTATCAGATGAAAAGTAAATGGCTCTACTAATTCACTAGATTGTAGGGTTTTTTTTTACTTTTTTATTCACCTTTTTTTTAAATAGCTGAATAATGAGTGTAATCTTTTATTTTATAACTGGGTTTCAGTGTTGTCCCTAATGATGAGGGGAAGGAGAAATTCAAAAAAAGTGAGAATGCTGCTTTTTACAGGTATGTTAAATGACACTGTAATGTAATAGAACAATTTTTATGTGATTTTATTTTGATTGAGAAAGATCCATGCGTTTATAAATATCTCTCTGCTTTTGAGGCGACAGATCCAGGGTCCAAACCTGGAATACCGACTTCTTTTGGATTCCCTTGTCCTCACGGAGAAGGGCGCACGTTTTGAGCTTTTGGAAGACGGCACAAAGGTTGGTTTACTGAAACTCAACAGGAAAGAAAAATAGCCATGTTTTTTTTTTTCACATTACATATACTTTATATTGGGAGTAATTTACTCAATTTACAAAACAGAGCCAGGATAAGTCCAGTGATAAACCTGAGGGATAAAACATTTTCATAAAAAGGGTGTCAACATTAAAACTTTTACATTTTCGATTAAAAATACAAAAGCCGATGAGCCCTAGCACAGACTGCGTCCGCATTAGCATCAACGGTCAAGTGGTTGTTGACAATTGTACCAGGATATTTTCAATGTTGTACATGTACTGTGCTGTTTATGTTTAATCATTCGTTAGAAAACATAATCCTCTGGCTGAGGGAAGCCAATGTTTGTCTGATAAGGAAAAGTTATTTTTGTACTTCATAAAAATTTATGGCACTTCCTAACTGAGACTAAAGGCTGCTTTAAAAATAACCCCAAGCTTGTGAAAATATTAAAGTTTAAAACTTCTACAATCACATGAGAAGACTTTGAGATGTTTTTCGTTTGCATCATTTCACATCAGGCGTTAAGGCTGAACAGACAGAGAGCACAAATTTACTCTCTATGCCGAAGATATTTGAATTTTTCAAAGTAAAGGTTGTCACCGACTTTCATCTGTTTCTCATCTGGTCTTGAATTTCTGTGTTTCTGTTAAAGAAATTCAAGAAGGAAGAAAATTCATGGAAGAAATTTTATGAATTTCTTGGTGGAAATTCTTGAAATTTCACTCATTCTTCGTGATGTCATGTAGATATATATTTTTTGATGACTTTTATACAGTTGTACCTCTTAAATATAATTTCTCTCTGCCTCTTTGGTCTTTATCAGAAGATCCTTACCATACAATCCAAATAAACAATTTTCTTCATGCACTTTTTAACATTTTTTATCCACAGACCAGACTGCTTCTTTCTTTGACGCCTTGCAAAAGCGACACCGTACGGATCGTAATAGACGAGATCCGGCCCATTAAAACCCGTTACAGAGTTCCAGATGTGTTGACTGGGGAACCTCCTAGTGAACAGTAAGAGCTACTGAACTTCCAATATCTCCTTGTTCCCATTATGTTCAGCATTTCTGCATACGAGCATCACTGGAAACTCACCTTTTTCTTTTTCTTTCTTTTTTTTGCAGGTTGAGAGTGGAGAGCAAGACTAAGGACTCCGTCACCCTCTCCTGGTCTTCGGGGCAACACCAGGTCCGAATGTGGCACTTCCCTTTCCGGCTGGAGGTTCTGTGTGATCAGGAAGTGATCGTCACCTTCAACTCCAAGGACAAACTGTGGTTTGAAAGCTTGCAGAATAAACCCAGGTGAAGTTGTAAGACAATCTTTTCATTCCAACAAAGATGGTGGTCCAATAATAATTTAAAATGTCTTTTTTGTTGTTGTTTTTGGGGTTTTTTTTACCTGGCGTCATCACTATGTAGTAAGGTGAGGAAATAAGAAAACTCAAACTGCAAATTTAGGCTGCTCTTTATGAAAAACTTCATTTGGCCTCTTGGTTGCTTTCTGCTTCTGTTTCAGCTTGAAGACGACAAGAATTCACTGTGGAGGGAAACTTTTAGGAACTTTGAGGACATCAAAGCAAACGGTTTGCACCTGCTTTGGGTTTTATTTCATTCTTTCTTTTTTGTTTTCTTCTCTATTTGTATTCCAAAACTTTCACTAAGACTTCAATCTTTTCACGGTTGTCGCGCTGCAACCACAAACTTTGATTGTGCTAGTGACCGAAACATAGCAGGGTACTGCAGTTACAGCTGTACATTCACTCAACTACAGTTTTATGTTTTCAGGATTGATGTTTATTTTGTGGTTATTAATGTGATTATTAATAATTAATCACTATTGTACTAATCTACCAAATTAGCTAATTTAAACTCCACTGACGATCTGTCAGAGAGTTGGAGTGAGTGTCGCCTTTATTGTTTTTAACTGAACTGATATACACCAAATTCCACAGCACATCTACATGTCAAGGTTGTCAAAGTCAAGCTAGCGTAGCTGACCTAAAGTAAAGGGAATACAAATGCACTCCCAACTTTGGGGGGGATTTTTATTTTTAAAAACTAAGACCATGTAAGATTTCACTTCTCCTTCAAAGTTACGTTCTACTTTGTGTTGATCTATCATATAAAATCCCCTCAAAGTAATTAAACGTTTGAGGCTAAAACTCAACAAATGTGAAAAAACTTCAAGTCATTGACTTGATTCTTGAGCTTGTAGCCCTTTGGTAACCAACTGCTTGCTTTTGGGGTTTCATCTTTTGTTACGACAACAAATCCTGAACGTTGATTTAGTTATTGAAGTACTGTATTTTTATTTTTATTTTCTCCAGGTTCCAGCAGCCTCGGCGCCGACTTCTGCCTTCACGGGTTCCAGCATGTCTACGGTCTGCCGCAGCACACAGACAGGCTGCGGCTCAGAGACACCAGGTGATCACGTTTCACATCGTCAGTGGTCGTCACTTCAACTGTAACATCAGCAACGTTTTCCTCCCGCAGCGATGGCGAACCTTACCGGTTATACAACCTGGACGTGTTCGCCGCCGACTTGTACTGCCGGCTCGGTTTGTACGGATCTGTGCCGCTGATAGTGGCTCACAAACCAGACAGGACCGTTGGCGTGTTCTGGCTGAATGCGTCAGACACCTTTATAAACATCCAGTACTCCCCTTCCGACCCTCGGGTAAGCTTTTTTTCAGTGAGATGAGAATGTTTTTTTTCTATAATTGCTTATTTTTCAAGGAGGAGAAGCAATATCATACAGCTTTCACGTTCAAGAGTAATTACACACTTACCCTGCTTTGTAGTACTATACACATTTTGTCATGTTATTGCCCCACACGCAGAGTTTGGTAGTAACTAGTTACATTTGATGAGTAACTTTTTGGAAAAACAGATTACATTTAGGAGTATTTTTCCTATAATGCACTTTTTACTTGAGTCATTTTATTATTAAATATTGCTACTCTTACTTGAGTAAAACGTCTGGATTCTCAACCCACTGAGAATAACTTCACTGGATAAAGAATAAACTTGTAGGTGTGTGTCGCTCACCAGAGGGACACACACCTACTGTTTCTGGTAAAGCTTCATACGTTTTATATGGAAAAATGTTTTTTGCCTGATTTTGTTTGGTTTTTTTTGCAAGTTATTTTCATTTTGGTCTTTAAAATACAAACATTTCCACATACATTTTGGTCCATCTGATGATGTAATTTTTAAATATTGAATGCCTGAAGTTTTGATTAGTTACTCTGTTCTTGAGTAGCCTTTTTACCAAATACTTTTTTGCTCTTGCTTGAGCAAGTTCGTGGATGGCTAGTTTTTACCTGAAAGTACATTGAAGTAGTTCTAGTAGTAGTAGTTCTCTAGTAGTTCTACTCTTAAGTACATTTTTTTGGCGACTCTACCCACCTGTGCCCAAATGTAATTAAATTTTATATATGAGACAAAGTAGCCCATAATTATGTTTTTTTGGGGGTTTTTTACGTATATATGTCTGTAATTTCAATAAATCTTTGTTAGTTTTACTAGTGCACATTATAGTTCCAGTTATAATATTTCCTCATTAATTACTGTTTTTTATTTATTTCATTTTGCTCATTTTAGTTAAGTATACCAATCTTTCTGAATGCCATCTGGTTAAAAGTTTAACATTTTCCCCAAAACAAAAAGGCAGTGACTGGTTTTATTAAACTTTTCGCAATCCACAGCAACATTTTGATGTGCAAAATGATTTCCGGCGCCAAACTCTCCGTCTCGCAGGACGGTGAAACACCTCCGGTGAAGAGGAGGCGGCTGCGGCCTCAGACCGACGCCCAGACTGACGTCCACTGGCTCTCGGAGAGCGGGGTGATTGACTGCACGATTCTGCTCGGGCCTGCGCCGCGGCAGCTCTTCAGGCAGTACGCTGAGCTCACAGGTGCGCAAAAGTGGTTGCAAATTTATTGGAACATTTCGCGCTTCTATAAAGGAAAAAAAAAACACTTTCTGTTATCTTGCCATTTAAGGATACCAAGCCATGCCGCCGCTGTTTTCCCTCGGTTACCACCAGTGCCGCTGGAACTACAACGACGAGGCCGACGTGAAGGCCGTGGACGCCGGGTTCGATCGCCACGAGATCCCGTACGACGTCATCTGGCTGGACATCGAGCACACGGACGGGAAGCGCTACTTCACCTGGGACCCCGCTCTGTTTCCCAAACCGGCGGCTCTGCAGCAACATCTGGAGAAGAAGAAGCGGAAGGTCGGTTGCACAAATTCGCACAATTTACTGAATTTTTTTGTTGTTTTGAACCTTTTTTGTGTGTTTTAATTTCAGATGGTTGTGATAAGTGATCCGCATATTAAGGTCGACCCTGATTGGCCGCTCTACCGTGAGGCCAGAGATGGAGGGCATTTTGTTAAGGACAGAGAGGGACAGATCTTTCGGGGCACATGCTGGCCAGGTGATGCCTGACCAGAAACTGCACCAACCTCTGAACACTTTGAAGAAAGGACTTTTTCTGTGCTTTTTCTTCTAACTGCAGATTGTCTTCACCTTTCTCACAGGCGAGTCGTCGTATCTTGACTTCAGTTGTCCTGAAACCCGAGCGTGGTACTCCAGGTGCTACAGCTTCGATAAATACAAGGTGATGATCAAGAGAGAAAGTTTGGCTCATGATCAGGAGAAATACATAAGACTGGCCCTTTAATGGTGGGTGTGTTTAATACCTGCTTAAAGATTGTTTTTTTCAAAGGTACTTGTAATCTGACAAATGAAACAAACCCGGACGTGTATTCTGATTTATTGAATATGACTGCATAGAGGAGGATTGGTGATGCTATGGGCTTCTGATTTTTAGAAAATTCCCTAAGAACGTTGTTGGAGTTCACAGCATCCTGAGTTCTTTACAAGCCAGAAAATAAAAAAATATATATAGATTTTTATTTCTAAATGCATGAATGGGTTTCTCAGCATGTTGATTCAAATATCAAGGCAATTCCACACAGAAATGGGTTCAAAACCTTGAGGTGCATTCATACCAGCCATGTTTAATCCGCTTTAATCAAACTCTGGTTCGTTTGTCTAGAAAGTCCAGTTCGTTTTTGGAGGTGTGAACACGCAATCAAACTCTGATGCGGACCAAAAAAAAAGCAAACTCTGCGCTGCCTAAAGACCCTGGTCTCGGTTTGGTTGAAGTGAACTCTGGCGCGGTTCGAATGCAAGCGGATCAGAGACCGCTCCAAAAGCAGGAAGTGGACTACAGCGCAGGGCATTCTGGGTCAGTAGAGTCCAAATAAATGCGCACTACAGGGAGAAATGGCTGGTGTTTCACCAGAGCAAAAGAGAAATCCTACAACCGCTAAAATCTGATGCTACTCCATTGTCGTTTACATTTTGTGAAGAAGAAAGTTGCGCTCATCTTCTTCGGAAGTTTTCGTGCCGTTTCTTTCAGTGGTTCTTGGCGTAACGCCACCACAGGCGAGGAGGTGAATCGGTTTGAATCGTTTGTCTCAGTGCAGCGAGAAAGCGAAACGCACCAACCGAAAATGTAAAACATTATTGGAGAAGATTTAATGCTATCAACAGGCAAAGCATTACAAGAAAGAAGCAAAAACAAAACAAATAATGCTCACTGACTCGATCACATCCTGTACGTGTTATGAAGGGATCGACGGTGTCGCTGTTTGTGTGGAACGACATGAACGAGCCGTCCGTCTTCAACGGGCCAGAGCAGACGATGCCGAAGGACGCGGTGCACCACGGAGGCTGGGAGCATCGGGAGCTGCACAACCTGTACGGCTTCTACCAGGTCCGCAGGTCTTCTCTCCTAAGCTAAATTCCCATTCACTATTTAAGCTAAATCGTGTCATTGTGCGCTCTTGCAGCACATGGCCACGGCGGACGGTCTGATGTCCCGCTCAGGAGGCTCGGAGAGGCCGTTTGTTCTCACACGCTCCTTCTTTGCTGGGTCACAGAGGCTGGGTGAGGGACTCAAACTTTTTTAGAGTTTGGGTCTGAATTAATCGCATGATCCCAGAACCAGACTGTTTTGCTTTCATGTCGGATGCAGGCGCAATATGGACGGGCGACAACGTAGCCACCTGGGAGTATCTGAAGATTTCACTGCCAATGGTTTTGACCCTGAGCCTGACAGGCATTGCATTTTGTGGAGGCAAGTCTTGGTTTCACTGCTTAAATTGTGGATGTTAACATAAAAAAAAAGAGTTTTCGACAAATCTGAGTGCACATTTTTGCAGCCACTCTGTTACTTCAAAGAAATCTCATTACTTTGCGCATCAGTTGCATTTCTTTTGTGGGTGGACATTTATTGCATCACTTATTATTTATAGTGATAAATTTCTTAGCGTGATAAAAATTTTGATTTCTCAATGTCACTATAAATTTTAATTAATGATCTTTTAAATCCCCCCAAAAACTGTCCGTGTTATCCGGATTGAAAAACTATCATTTTTAAACGCACTAAAACCACAAGACAAATATAATGGTTTTTCTCTGCTGCTCAACAATAAACAAAGCCTAGAATAAGTTTAATTAAACAAATAAAGAAGTCAGTTTTTTTGCAGGAAAGGTAAGTTGAATAATTGTAGAGCTAAAACCTAAAAAGAGAAAGGCATACAGTTGTAAAATTCTTTTGGTCCTGGATGAAAATAACTAAATATTCAACCTATTCAAAGCAATAAGAACAAGAATTGGCTCACTTTTTCTTTAAAAACGTTTGCTATACTAAGCCAGGTTCAGTTAATGAATTAAGAGTAGATTAGATTTCTCTAAAATCAGTTTTTAAGTAGAAGTCAGTTGATAAATACACTTAACATTGCAAGAATATTTTAATTTGTTAGTAATAATTTCACTCTAATTAATGATTAGAGTTTCTTGATTTTTGTTTTTGTTTTTGTGCGTTCCAGCTGATGTCGGTGGGTTTGTTAAGGATCCAGGTCCAGAGTTGTTGGTGCGCTGGTACCAGGCCGGAGCTCTGCAGCCATTCTTCCGCGGCCACTCCGCAAACGACACAAAGCGGCGGGAGCCTTGGCTTTTTGGGGAAGAGGTCACCGCGGCGATACGCACCGCCATCCAACAACGGTATGTACAATAAAAAAATTAATCAAAAATCGTCTGAGCATTTTTTAAAGATGTATTTAATGCTTAAAATTCCACAATTTTCAAGTCCTTTTTTGGACTTTTTTTTTTTTTTTTACTTAAATGTTATTTTTAATATCCTTTAAAGGATTTGGCAAAACATAATCTGAAATTAGTGAAAAATGTATTAAAAGAGGAATTACTTGGTTACTCCTCTGCTTCCAGGTACTGCTTGTTGCCGTTCTGGTATACTCTCTTCCACTTCGCTCACACCTCTGGTCTGCCTCCAGTCAGGTTAGTGATGCTGCCCTCTGCTGTTCACCTACAGAACTACAGCTAAAAACGTGCTATGTTCGGTCTGCGGTCTGCAACCTGCAGCTCTAGAGCCAGAAGTGACTCTAATACAATATGTCGAGTATACAAGATGGTTTTAGTTTTTTCAAGGAGTAACTGCATTTAATCTCCACTTTTTAAGTTTATTTTTTCTCCCCTCCAGGGGGTCTTTTGTGGCTCTAGTGTCCCTTATATGAAAGTAGGCTGACAGGAAAAGGGGGAAGGCATGCGGTAAATGTCGCCGGTCCGGGAATCGAACCTGCGCCACCACAGCACGTCCCATTAAATTTATTTTTGCCATTCAGTTCAAAATGTTGTGCTTTTGTATTTTTTCTTTTTGCACAAATATTAAGTATTCATTCTGTCATTACAATTTTTACGTGTTTTCCATTAATTCAAACGCCCCCAGGAAGTAAAAAAAAAATTTTTTTTAAAGCTGTTCTTTACAAATGACAACAAATTTCCTATAGTAGCTATTTATCAGCAATTATAAGTTGTCTTTTGTCAAATTTCTGTCTCTAAACAAGTATTGTTTATCTGACCTGAGTGCAAATATGGCTCTTTGGGTGACTTTTACCAGGATTAGATTTCTTATTTGTGCTGCACAAAAACTTAAAACAGTCATTCTCTTACAGACCTCTTTGGGTGGAGTTCCCAAGAGATGAGAGCACCTTCACCGAGGACAACCAGTACATGATTGGTGATGAACACTTCTTCGATTCACTTCTCCATATTGATTTATTACACATTTGTTTGTCTGAAGTTAGTTGTTTTTGTCTCACTTAGGGGGAGCCCTGCTCGCCTGTCCTGTGACGGAACCAGGCGCTCAGACAGTCAAAGTCTTACTTCCTGGCTCCGACGAGGTAAAGGCGTTTATAACTGTAACCGCTTATGAATATGGGACACTAAAGATTTCTTTCTGTCGTAGATTTGGTACGACATCAGCTCTGCAAAGATGTACAAAGGAGGAAAGAGTTTGAGTCTTCCTGTCAACTTGGACACTGTAAGCGTTTGCTGTGGTTTACATGGCATACACCGTTTTCTCACTGTTGTCGAATTCAGGAAACAGAATGTACTAGGAGCCCCGAAAGATCAAACCTGGCTCCAATTAAATGTGTTTACAGCTAAGTTTACTTTTGACAGGTTCCAGTGTTTCAGCGGGGCGGCTCGGTGGTCTGCAGGTCAACGGGAAGCGGCACGTGTACGGCCGACTACCAGAAGCTGCCTCTAGATGTCACTGTGGCCCTAAACTCCCAGGTAGCACCTGGAACTCAAACCTGATGTAACAATAGCAGCTTAGACCAAACAGATTTAAAACAGCTATTCCCAAAAACATTAAATATTAGTTAACATACAGTAATTACTCATATTTACTGTACACCAAAATTTTAATGCTACTCTATGATATCAAATTTACTATAGTAGATATCCACATATTTGTCTCAAGAGACTTCTAAAATATGGATAGTGAAACTCTACATGGTTAAAGTTCTTGCTCTTGAATGTCAGAATTTGTTTTAAAACTATCAGACAAATTTTGAAACATCGGTGTGAAAAAGCAACAAATATTTGAGAGACCCCACAAATTAATATCCGCAAATTAAAACTGCAGATTTTTTCTCACCTTTCTGCACCTAAATGGAAATACATTTAGCATTCATCACTACATGTAGCATACAACACCCTCTACAATAACCCTTTGAAAATGTTGAACTAATATAAACATTTAATTTCCCTTTGGGATCAATAAAGTATTTTTGAATTGAGTTTAATTGAATTAGCTTTAGTGCGTGTAGTTACAGTGTGGCTCTTCTGATCTGTGTGTTTTTCAGAACAAAACCAAACTTTAGGATCAATACGATTTGGTGTCCAATTTGTTATATTTCAGAAGTGTCCTCCATAAACAGACAAAATGTGTTTAAATTTTACGAGAGTTTGTTAGTATTCTTGTGCTTCAACATGGAACATTTCTACCTGTATTACTCCTAAATGTTCAGGCCAGTGCAGACGGAGAATTGTACCTCGACGACGGCCACTCCTTCCAGTACCGTGACAAAAAGGCCTTCTCCCTGCGGCGGTTCAGCATGGCGTCGGGCCGTCTGCTCTGTCGGTGAGTCACGCTCCTGAAAGCATAAAAATTCTCAAGTTGAGGTCGGGAAGAACTTCTGCTGCTGACTCAACGCGGACTGGTTTGACGTTTGCTGTTGTGGTTGCTTCTCCCAGTTCGGCCAGTGAAGAGGGGAGGTTTGACTGTGACACCGTCGTTCAGTCTGTTTCCATCATGGGAGTGAAGAGCAAGCCGACCACGGTGAATGTCCACGTCCCAGGTGAGGACGTCCCCGAAATGAGCACATTTAACTCATACCGAGGGAAGAGCTTTTAGTTTTACAGCACATCCGATCATAATGCATGATGAAACCAGCTGGGATCTGGGACATACAGATCAATTAAATAACGATGTCAAAACAAAATAAGGTTCCTTTGTTTTGAACATCGTTAAATTTAATGGCGGCTGTTTCGGCTGCTTTCTGTACAACTCTTCTGCAGCAGAGACAGAGCAAAAACACAGAATCTTACCAAGTATTTCTGGGTTAGTTTCTAGTGCAAATTTCTTAGTTTTGTCTTATTTCAAGTCTACTAACTTGCAAGTAACTTATTAAGTAACAAGTATCAATATTAAGGAAATATCGACTAGTTTTTTCTTATTCAAGGGTACTCAAATATTTGCACTAGAAATTAGACCAAAAACATTTGATCTTTTTCTGAGGCTGGAAACAATGTGAATTTTGAAACTCTACTTGTTACATTCTTGCAAAATTGATCAGCTCTCTAAATCAGTGATCAAGAGTGCTATATTTTTGATCGAAGCCTCCCAGGCAGACCAACTGGAGTCATGTTGAAGTAAAAGTAAATAAATAAATAACTTGCTTACTTTGTGTATCTGCAGTAGCCTTACACCACTAGTGGGGCCTCTGATCCTTCCCATGCCTGCCATTAACTGTGTTTTTATTACAAATGTGGCCAAAACTTTGTCAATATTCCACTAAACAAGACGCATTTCGCAATTGTGGTGTTTCAGTTAAATAAGAAATGCAATGAAACTCACACGTGGATCAGTTTGTTCACGCGATAAGTGATTAAAGAACATGCTTCGCCATCATCCTCCTACCACTTCCTGTCGTCTTCTTTGTGGTTTCCACCAGTAGTAACATCTGGTTGTCGATCACGTGACTCGGGTGATGCTAAAAAAAATGCTTCCAGGAAAGTTTTGCAAAAAACACCAATTTTGATACAGTTTTTAAAAAAAACACCTCATCACAGCTCAAAAACATTTTAGTGAAAGAGGGGAACTTTTTTTTGAAATTGCCGCATTTCCATTAACCAAATTCATTTTCGTAACTCCAATTAGCGCAGTCATACGGTCAATGGAAACACAGCTATTGTTAAGTCAGTTTTGTAAGCTTCTTGCCTTAAAAGTTGCTTTAATTCAAAGCTAAGCAAGCCTTGTTCCGATTTTCTCACCAGGTGCTAAATCCGTCTCTGCTTCCTTTGAGTTCCTGGAAGCCTGCAGCAAGCTCAAACTGAACAACCTGAACGTCAGAGCGACGATGGACTGGGACATACAGATCAACTGATCCTGGAGAAATCCCTGACTGCTTTTCCTTTGGCACTGATTGCGTATTCCCCTAATGGGAATAGTCAGGAATACGAGGGTTGCTAATTTGGTTGGTTGAATGGGGCAATATTTGACTTAATGAATGTGACTGCTTGGACTGATGAACAGTTTTGTCGCTAATGGAGCTGCAGACAAATATCAACGAGGTGTGAGCGATTTTACATTACTGTAATCATTTTAACTCTTTTCATGTTCAGATAGTGAAGTAATTTTTTTATCAAAGTTTTTTCTTTAAACTGCTGATTATTTTTAATCAAATGTTATTTTTGAAGTTCAGAAGCTAAATCTACTCTCTCCTGCAAAAATCCTCATCCTAACTAGAATGTTATCATGTTTAAAATTTCAAACTTGACTAAAATGTAAAGGGGGTTTTGTGAAATATGAACACAAAGTAGCACATAATGCGAAGAGAAAGGTAAATGATATATAGTTTTGAATCATGGTTCAGTCAAAGTCCTGATAGAGCTTATTGAGAATCAGTTGCAGAGTGATGAAAGTGACGGATGAGAAAGAGAGGAAAGAAGAAAATAGGCAAACATGGCAGCTAATATTGAACATTGCAATATTTACTAACAAGATTTTCTGATATTTTCCAGCTCTTAGAATTAGAATAACTTTCTAATAAAAATTTTAAAAAACCATACTTGTAGGATTCACAAAAAGAGGTAAGATCAGTCCAGGTTAATTGTTAACAAGATGGCAGGAAAGCAGCTAAATTTAAGGCATCATCTGCTGAAAATTGTTTTTTTTTTTCATATTGCAATGTCACTTTGTTCCTTATATCCATTTCTTTCCATTTTATGAGTTAAAAGAATAAGAATTAAGACATTAAGCTCATAATTAAAATGTTTTTTCTGATAATTCTGGCTTTAATGTCAGAATTCTAACTTTTTTTCTCACATTTCTGACTTTAATATTCTGAGATAAAAAGTCAGAATTCTTAATTTTTTCAGTGGCCCTAAATGTCTTCCATACAAAAAAGGGAACCATTTCAAGAGAATTAAAAGAAAATTGTACGGTAGCGTACGCTTATTCTGACAAACTGAGGAGATGTCGGACAATAAGCTTCAGCCACACTTGAACTCGTATTGATGAATGACTCCTTAATGTCAGAGTGCCAGTGATCGTTTTAGTAAAATATATCTCATTTGTATTTCAATCCAATCTTCAAGTCGCAGACTTCCTTCCTAGTCGGAACGCAAAATAAAACAATGATATTCCTATGAATCAATCTGCTTTGTGTTATTATTACTATGACGACTTTACCAACATTTCCGTTATGGTCAACATGTGTTATCTGGTATAGTGACGAAACTTTGAAGAGAATATAACACGGGTGTTGCTCCCCGTCACAGCGTCAGCCTGCTCTGGTTGTGCTGAGGCTGCTCAACGCTGAGCTCCATTGAGAAGAGGTTTAAAGGGCTTGAATGCCTTCTGCTGAGGCAGGGCATCCACCAGCCGCTCTTTCCATGCCCTCTGGCCTTTGTGTCACCCAACAATGATGGCAGGGGGAGCGTCGGCCAATGGGAACGCAACAAAACAGCCGTTGGTGTGGTCCGTGAGTTTGTGGCGTTTGTGCGTCCAGGTGAATGGCCGCCCAAAGGTGAACGTTTCTTTCACGCCGTGTGTGACGAAGGGGGTAGGGGGGAAACGTCACGCAGAGCAACAGCCAATCGGAGAGCAGCCGTTTGGATTTATGCCAGGGTCTTTTTGGCTTGTAAGACTTTCGGACAGGTGACCAGGGCCAGTTTTTTTTCCTCCCCCCTCACAAAAAAATTGAAGGTCTGCCGAGTGGAGATGCCATACACGCCGTCTGGCTTTTTCTGCGACCGGTTGATCCGGGAACGAGAAAGGAGAGACGGGGAAGGGTCCCTGAACAAGCCCATCCGGTTCAACGGCCAGGACTACAACACCCTGAGACAGGACTACCTGCAGAGGAAGACTCTGTTTGAGGATGAAGCTTTCCCCGCCACAGTGGAGTCTCTGGGCTTCAAGGAGCTCGGACACAAGTCCAACAAGGTCAAGAACATCGTCTGGAAGAGGCCTAAGGTAGGTAGGGTTGGCAGGCGGAAGGGCAATCTCACAAAGTTGAAAATAAGATGGGGTGGACCTCATTTGGGAGGTAGGACATGATTAAAATTTTTTTTTTTAATACACAAAGAAAAAACAATCAGCAAACTTGCGAGATGATGTTGGGATTTTGTCCAACCTGAGAAGAAACAAGTGAAGCTATCCAGGAAGGGGCTTTATACCTGTTTTTTTGAATGTCTTTCATATTAAACCGTCCGTTATAGTCCATTTTTAACCTGAGGTTAACTTTCTTTTGTGTTTTGTTTTCGCAGGAAATCAGTGAAAACCCTGAGTTCATTGTCGGAGGAGCGAGTAGGACAGACATCTGTCAGGGAGATCTTGGTAAACTCTGTCTCGTTAGATTTTTAAAAACACATTTGGAACATCAGCGGATCACCACTCAGTCTTAAAATCTTGTGCTTCTCCCTATATTTTCAAAAGATGAATTTATTTAATTCTTTAGAGTTGAACTGAAAGGCCGGGAATCTGATTTTATTGCTTTTGCCTTATTGACATTTGACGTTGCCTCGCTGGTTGAAAAATTAAACATTCTATTTTTTTTAGATGGCATAGAAAGCACAGAAATGATAAGGAGCTATTTAAAAAAAAGTTTTTTTAGACATGTTTACATTTTATTCAGGCTGGGCGATAGCGAGCGAGAGCAAGACTTGAAGCAGATAACATGGAGGCTAAACGTTGTGCAACAAAAAAAGTTTGATTTTATCTGTTAAAGCTTTCTAGGTTTGAAAATGGGACAGAAATTTGGAATCACAGAAATAATTTCAAAATTCTCCTGAAACAAAACCAGAGTGAACTTTAATTGATTCTAGCCATGTGAAAATATCTGTTATTTTATTTGTTTATAAGCATTAGTAAAAGCCAATCTGACACCAACTGCTCTTGCTCGGGCAGCAGCTCTTCGCCTCTATAGATGATTAACGACTAGTTTCAGCTGGAAGGACGGTTTTTTTGACAGTTACCGTTTGTTTGGCTGAAACAAAATTACATAAAAACGAGCGACGATTTTTGCAACGGTTTCCAACAACAATCTGTATTCTCAGAAGTAACAACAACAAAAAAGTCGGTTATTTCATATCCCAGGTATCCCCTACGTCCGGCCTCTCTGCCTGCAGCAGCCTCCCCGTTTTGTGCTTACTCTTTTGCAAGGGAATCCAAACCGGCAGCACTTCCCATTGTTGGTCCGTTCACGCAACAAATAAAGGGGACCAAAGGGAACAAAAGTCTTGGCAGACACGGTTAATCATTCCCTGTTGTAAAAGAAAAAAATGCACATTGTTCTCGTGCGACAGTTACAAAAACACAACGATCAGCACTGAACAGAAAACCTTCCCTCCTGCAGGACAAAACTTATCAATATATTCTGGGCTAAATATTGGCATAGGTAGAAGTTGTGGCTCAGAAGCGCTCACGTTGGAACGTTCTTTACCTTCGGGCATTGTTCAACGCTTGTTTTCTCTGTTTAGGTGACTGCTGGTTGTTAGCCGCTATTGCTTGTCTCACCCTGAATGAGAAACTCCTCTATCGAGTTGTTCCCCAGGAGCAAAGCTTCTCTGAGAATTATGCCGGCATCTTTCACTTCCAGGTGCGATCATCCACTTTTCTAGCCACTAAGTACATCTAAAGAAAAAAAAAAATAATTTTCAGATGTTACGTTGAATGTCTATTCTGACAGAACGTTTAGTATTTTGTTATAAATACTAAATGTTCTTTCATTACTTTTGAGCCATAAATATCTTGCATCTTCCTGGGTTTTTCCATGATAGACCAGTAGCAAGTGGTGAATGATTCTGAATCGGACAGACAGTAATACATTGTTTAGATTGTTTTTCTATGATCAATATCTGAAATATTTGACTTGCATTTAGCCTGTTTTACTTTGATCCCATTCAATAAACTCTGGTACAACAGCTGCATTCAGAAGTCTATTTATAAGTGTGTATAATTCCATTTTAGTCAAAACCTAGTTGTTCTTTAGTAAAAGTTTGTTAGAGAAAATTTAACACTTAGAAAAGCCACAGACCAGGAATTTAAAAAGAGTGGTAAGAAAAAAAAACATATGGTGCCCAGCTTTCCAGCAGGACAACAGTCCCAAGCATACACTGTTCTGTGTGTTCAGTGGTCCAGTCAAAGTCTCCAGATCTCAATTCAGATCAGAATCTCCTGCAAGATGTGGAAATTTATGCTTGTGGATGTTCTCCATCTATTTTGACTCATCTTGAACTATTTTATTGAGAAAAATAGACAAGAAGTTAAGTTATTATATGTGCAAAGCCGGGACAGAAAGGCTAAAAGCTGCAATCGCAACGAGACGTGGTTCTACAAGGTTTTGACTCTGATGCATGCCACACTTTTCAGACGCTTGAAAATCGCGTTTCTTTTTTCTTTGTCTTGGTCTGTCAATCCAAATGAAATATAATTAACTTTATAGTTTGTAATGTAACAAAATATAAATGCGTGGGAGCTACAAGTACTTTAGTAAGGTACTGTGATCACAAAGTCCAATAATGAACAAAAGAAGAACCAGTAACGAAGGGATCACCATGCATATCTAGACATTGTCATCTAGCTCATGTTTTTGGATTCTCTATATTTCAGTTCTGGCGTTACGGTGACTGGGTCGACGTCGTCATTGACGACCGCGTCCCGACTTTCAACAACCAGCTGGTCTTCACTAAGTCCGCCGAGAGAAACGAGTTCTGGAGTGCCCTGCTGGAGAAGGCCTACGCAAAGTAAGTCGTAATACCTTAGTATAAAAGAGCAGAGGCATTATGAGGTGCTTTCAGCTGCTGTACTGCGTTGAGCACTTTTCATTATTGCATATAGTCTCCATTTACTGATTTCTTTTGTTTCTATGGATGTGAGTTTGGATGTGTTTTGTTTATAAAGTGGTTACATCTAGTAGTTATCATGCAGTGTGTCAGGAATGTTTTTTTAATTAATTGAAACTATGCTGATGTAAGATTATGAACCTTTATTAACTTAGTCTATGGACATATTTGTATGTTGCCTCTTATGTCAAAGGTATTGGAACAGCCCTGGAAAGGTTCAATGGATAAAGACGGGATTGTCGGGGCTGTGAAAGCTTCTAATTAACTAGATCAATGTTTTTTAATCATGTCTCACCATTAATTGTTACTTTAAACTCTTGGATAAAGTACAGAAGAAGTTACAGGCAGATTTACAGATCTTACAGCAAAGGCTACATGCTGGCTTACCAAATGTTGCTAATGGCTAAATTGCTCAAAAAAGACATTTGGAATGTTATTTTGTTTTAGAAAACCTGAGAGGGGATCTTTGTGGTGTGGTCAGCTTTGTCAGATCTTACTCTTCTCTAACACAAAGGTTTCAGGCGTAACAGGGTTGCTAGTATCTCCAGGAGTTAGGGGTGCACTTCCTTACAAACTCTTCTTACAATCTTCCCACCGTACTGGCTGTCTGGCCCACTAAGGAAGAGTCTGTGGAAGCCAACTTGCTAAGACAACCTCCTGATTGGTGAACCTTGTCTCAGTAAGCTGGAAACATGGAAGGAGAAGTGATGTCCAAGTTGTGGTTATTGTACATCTTGGTTCTTCAGAACAAACTAGTGAAGTGAGGCAGACCATTGCTGAAAATGCTTCAGTTTTAGTAAGCCAATAGGAACTGTGGCTATCATTGAATAAGACGTAAAATTATTTGCAACAACCCTAGAAACGTAAAACTATTTGGAAATGCAATTTACATACCAGATGAAACTTAGCAAGGCAGTGGCCTAACGCAATGCCGTAAGCTGCTCTGATTGGCGTACTCAACGTAAAAGTGAGCAACTGTCAAGCCCTAGTCACACAATTTTGGTTTTTAGTTCAGATTCTTGCCTGGATATTCAGTAATGAGCTCAAAGTCTGAATAAGCATTAGCACTATCAAAGTTCACTCCTACAGAGAAAGAAAGAATGCGAAAACTTGTCTCTGATGGGAACTAATGTTGGGGAGCAAGCAACAACCCTAGAAACCGAAAAAATGTTCTGATTTCTAGATGCTTCGCTACACAAAATTAAGTTGTTTGGTCCAGCGTTCCAACTCAGTCTGGGTAGCACTGAAGAGATGTTGTTAGCAAGGTGAAGCGTGTAAGAGTTTGTGACTAAAGGAGACAATGACCTTTATGTCCGTATGGCATCTGACGTTATTGCTTAAAGGCCTAATTAGAGGGGTGTTCAGCCGGAACTTGAAAGCTCTTGATACCCAGTCCCACATGTGTAGCACCAAGTCAATCGCCCAAAAGGCAACTAGCTTTTTTTGCATTTAGCCTTATTTATTGATCAATGTACGTTGCTCCTTTTAAAATAAACACAATTAAACTGAAAGGAGAAAAAGTGACCGAAGAATCTCTGTCGCCTGTTGCTTTGTCCAGGCTTCACGGCTCTTACGAGGCCCTGAAAGGCGGGAACACCACGGAAGCCATGGAGGATTTCACGGGAGGCGTCACCGAGTTTTACGAGATGAAAGATGCTCCAAAAGAGCTTTATAAGATCATGAAGAAAGCCCTGGAGAGAGGCTCACTCATGGGCTGCTCCATTGATGTGAGAGATTGGTTATCTTACTTTGACTACATAAGATAAGACTTTTATGGAGTATGACACAGGAGTTTTTGTTAGTTAGAAGTGTAGTCTGTGTGTTGCTTATATGTTTTCTCATATTTTCTCTTCCTCTGTTCTTGGTTTCTTCTTGTTCTTTGCTCAATGTTTGGCTTTAGTCTCTGGTTCCTGCTCGCTTTGAGACCCGCACAGTGACGGGACTAGTGAAGGGTCATGCCTACTCCGTGACAGCGGTGGACGAGGTAAAACCGGCGGCTCAACTGGAGCACGTTAACGTGTTTGGTTCCACAGCATGTGATTCACTATTTCCATTTCTCTGCATCACAACAGTGCAAACCCTCTCAGCACAAGGACAACAAAGTTCGTCTGGTGCGTCTCAGGAACCCATGGGGTCAGGTGGAATGGAACGGCCCCTGGAGTGACAAGTGAGGGATTTCTTTTGCTTGTTTAACACTTTCCTTAAAGGTTTTATCCTCTGTCTCAGGTATATGTTGCTTGTTAAGGAACTTACATCTTCTTGTTTATTTCCAACAGCTCCAAAGAGTGGGCGAATCTCTCTAAGGCTGACAAAGACAAACTGCAGCACCAAAGCGCAGAGGATGGAGAGTTCTGGTGAGTGCCGGGTTATTGAACACGCGACTGCCGTTAAGATTTTTAGATTGATTTAAAAATGTTTAAATGTCCAATAAATGAACTGCTGAAGACTAAAAACTAATTCTTGGTTGATAGCACCTTTCAGTTCAATTTTAGCACCCAGTCTTCGTCGCTAAGATAACTTTGCCAATCAGTTATCTGTTGTCCACAGCCATATGCAGATGATCCTACTGTATTTCTGTCAGATTTGATTCTCCAAAACTTGAATTTTTCTACTGGTGCACAGATCTTTTGACAGTGACGGGACTAGTGAAGGGTCACGCCTACCAATGCTTCTTTTATTTAGAAGCATTGGTGTGCGCAGACATTTTTGGGGGGCAGGTACTCAAGTGGGAAAATACAAGGGCACCTTGTGAGTTACATGGGACCACCGGCTGGCTGGTGTGAGATTTATTACAGGCAATCTTGTCGGGCAAAATTACAAAATATTTGGGGAATTGGTAGCGTAGGACTATGGTGACTATTGCACTTTCTGGTGTCCTTCAGGATGTCATTTGAGGACTTCAAGAAGAATTACACTAAGATTGAGATCTGTAATATGACACCCGACGCCCTCGAGGACGACAAGATCCACAAGTGGACGGTTTCTGTGAACGAGGGCCGCTGGGTGAGAGGCTGCTCCGCCGGAGGCTGCAGAAACTATCCAGGTCCAATAAAGCTTTTTATTAATCAAAAATGTCTGTCCAGTTGATTAAAACAAAAACAATAACACAAAAAAACATAAAGAGCTTAACTGAATGGCTTTGCAAATCAGTGCAATATCATAAAAGGTCAAACATGAAGGTTTATTCCATGTAAATGTGAGAACATTTGATCGTTCTACATGTTCTGCAGACACCTTCTGGACCAACCCTCAGTACCGCCTCCGCCTGCTGGAGGAGGACGACGACCCGGATGACAACGAGGTGGTCTGCACCTTCGTGGTGTCCCTGATGCAGAAGAACAGACGAAAAGAGCGAAAGATGGGGGCCAACCTCTTCACCATCGGATTCGCCATTTACGAGGTGACGGATTTTACGCTAGCCTACTTTTGTTTGAATATGAACAGATGGAATTTGATTGTTGGAAATAATAAATGTTCTATTTGTTTCCACTGCTGCTTGTATCGCTCCACAGGTGCCAAAGGAGGTGAGGAAGGTGTCAACAAAACATTCGTCAATTGTATCCTGCATTCGTTTTTATCGATTATCAAAGGGATTATTGTGTAAACCTGATCTTTGTTCAGTATCCGTGCTTTTACCTGTCGCTGCGGCTCATCTTTGCAGATGCATGGAAACAAGCAGCACATGCAGAAGGACTTCTTCTTGGTCAACTCCTCCAAGGCCCGCTCCAGGTCCTACATCAACCTGCGGGAGGTGACGCAGCGCTTCCGCCTGAGCCCCGGCGAGTACGTCATCGTGCCTTCCACGTACGAGCCGCACCAGGAGGGGGAGTTCATCCTGAGAGTCTTCTCCGAAAAGAGGAACACCTCAGAGTGAGTGAGCGACCCTGGGGTTGTGATGTAGTCAAAAGACAAGTCTGTAAAGTACGACGGTGAGTTAGGGTTACTGTAGATAGACAAAAAAAGAGGAATACATTTCCAACAAAACAACAACAAAAAAAAACCCTAGGAAAAACCATGGAAATTTGTGAACTCCAAAAGTCAAAGATTTGTGAGAAAAAAGAAACTCTGAAAGTTTGAGATCATCCTCAGGAATTTCGGATGACTCAGAGTGTCAAAAGTCGAAAATGTTAACTTTTTTATTTTTAAATTAAGATTTCTTTTTTTTGTGTGCAAAATTTCTGAGATCAATCTCAGAATTTCAGAGTTATTTCTGATTAGTCTCAGTATTTCAGAGTATTTTGGGGAAATTAATTAAGTTTTTTTTTCTGTCTACAATGGCCATCACATGCTTAAGAGAGATAAATCTTTATTGTCATTGTCACAAGAACAACGAAATTCACTGTCGTGGTAAAGGACAAACGGAGGGTAAATACTTTTTTTTAGTGGTAAAGGCCGTATACTTTTTGTTATTTCTGATGTTTCTTTACATGTTTCAGAAGAGGACTGGGTATTGCTGGAGGTGTCAGAACTAAAAATGTGTCAGACTTCAAGATTTATTCCCCAAAGTCTTCCTGAAATGTTGCTACAGGCCTTTTTTAATATATTAGGAAATAATACATTAGAGAACATATTAAAATTGGGAATCAAATTATGTGATGTTAGTTTAAAGTGAGAAAATGACTGCAGGTGTTCGGTTTGATGCATTTAGGAACTAGAAAGAAATCAGGGCAGATTCCTGTCTTTGGCTGACTGATTGGTGCATCTCTGGTAAAGTAGCCATGTTTATAGTGAATCATTTAAATTCTGTAAATCTTTCTTAAGTTAAATCCTAAGCCAACCTTCATCAGAGAGGTTTTGAAAATAAATTAAGCATTTCCAGCAGTACCCAGTCCTACTTACTGCATGTCACTCGGCTTTGATTTCTGGCTGCTGCTGCTGCTTTGTGTTGTTGGGTTGTGACCACATGTTTGGGTGGGAAAGAAAAGAAAAAAAAGCCCCAAGAGCAAACGATTTTAACGGCAGTTTGATTTGTAGAACTGGAAGAAATCGGCCCGAGTTCGAAGCTGTTATGGAATCTTTTTTAGGACAAGCGGCTTCCGATATGGGCGTGATCCGGTAAACGTTCAAACGACTTCGTGCTGGAAGATCGAGCCGCTGGCGTGAACCACCGGAGGACGAAGCGGCAAACAGGAGGGATAGATGTGCACAGTTCCTATCAGTAATACTGGTGTAAATCTCTGGTCAAAAGCTGACACGTTAATTTGGAACGTCTCATTCCAACTCTTTTTAGTTTTTAGAAGCAAGAAACAGGTGAACAAGTTTGACTTTACCGCGGATTTTCTATAATCCGTACATGATCAAATCAAACATTCAGACTCAAAAATAATTCTACATAGGCCTGTCACGATAATAAATTTTGCTGAGCGATTAATTGTCTCAAAAATTATTGCGATAAACGATAATATTGTTTGAAGCCCTTTTTACACTGATTTAATGGAAATGACGTAATAATGCATGTGATTTCCTGCCAAAGTTAGATACGCTTTATTTTCAAAAGAATATTTAACACTGGAACTGATAAACTAAATAAACAAAACAACCAAAAACAAAAATAAAATGGATTCTCAGTCTCCATTAACAAAAATGTACTAGAATAATAACTAAACAACATAAAGGGAAAGTGGAAATAAATACTGCATTCAACCAAAAGAGTGCAGATTATGAAGTCTGTATATCATGTTGCCCTTCAGTAATAATTAGATTTAAATAGAGAAAATGGGCACATCGACTATCTGATGCAATAGTTCACACTACATGAGTTTTGCCCTGATTTTCCCCTTATTACAATCTTAGAATGTCGGCCGTTCTAAGATTGTCGCTTGCAATTTCGTAACCGATCATCCTGTAGTGTGTGGTGTGTTACGGTAGATCATCGTGGCCGCTCTGATCTAAATCAGGGGTTTTCCCCGACTGGGAGCTTTAACTCAGCATGGATTCTCCTCCATGTTTTCTGAGGGGAAATTACCGATGGGAATCCCAAACAGCTGACACGGCGCAACCCGAAGTCCAGCGGATATTGGAGATGATATGTGGAAACAACATTAATGTTTATTCAACATTTCATGCAAAGAATATAGAAATGACAAGGGGAGGAGTTGGAGCGAAATTGCTACCGCAGTTGATAAACCCGGTAACTTTTCAGCTGTTCTTCGTTAACGTGACATAAATAGGTTATAATGATTTTCATTCAGTCAGGACTTTACGCTGACACTAGCCACATGCATTGCATGTAGATTGTAGTAAAGCATTGATTAATGCCTGGTTTTAAAATTAGTTCACTGGACTTGTAGCCATTATTTTGTGCCCATTGTTGGACACCACACGGCAGGAACGAACCCAATCGAACCGTTATACCTAGGATTTCTGTCGGCTCATGTGTGGTCTCAGGTTTTGAAAATGGGCCGACAATCGGCTGACAGCTCTAAGATCCTGTCGTGTGCTCTGGGCTTTACACTAAGAAAATGAGGAAGGGAGGGTCAGTGGAGAGCACCGGAGTTGAGCCTTTTTTTATTCAGTGTCATCAACAGAAAGAGAAAAAGGCCGAACGCCGATAATTAAAATGACGTCGATAGTTTTAATTTATCGTGTGATTAATTGATTTATCGTTTATCGCGACAGGCCTAATTCTACACCCCAAAATCTGATTTAGTGTCACCAAACCAGAAGTATGTCCAATGCAAACTTCTGGCATCATTCTGGCCAAAGTTTGGCTAAATTGGTAGAGCTCAAAATCTTTTTTCTTTATTGTTAAACCAGGAACGAAGCTAGAACTTCGGAAAATTTCCAAATCCAATTTGGATGCAGTTTTGTGGTCAAACACATTGTGTGTCAAAATTTTAAGCACCAGACCCAAACTTTCATACTCATATAAAGAAATAGGATAGAACTCAAGAACCTGTATTGACAGATGAGTTTTACTCTGAAGATGAGGCCAAACATGTAGCTATTTGGGCACAATGCTCAGAAGTATGTTTAGAAGCATCTGAGTTTGTTAAAGCTAAGAAAGAAAAGTGCAAAACTGTTAAGCATGGCATCGATTGGCATTTGATGGAAGAAGTTTGTCCAAGTATTTGTTAATTTTGACCCTTAGATTAGGAGATTAGGATAACACTGCAAAAACACAACATTTTACAAAGAATTTTTGGTCAAGACAAAACTAACTTACAAGTAGCTTGTCAGCAACATAAAGGAGCTTGTTTTAAGTCAATAATTCCTGAATATTGATGAAAAAGTACTAGTTCCTCTCTTCACTTATTCAGAGGCTTGCAAAAGTATTCATACCCCTTGAACTTTCCCATATTTTGTCACATTGCAACCAGAGACATAAGTATGTTCCCTTGAATATTAATGTTTAAGTAGAATACAATTGTGAAGCAAAAAGAAAATTATACATGATTCAAAACATTTTTTGCAAATAAAAAACCGAGAAGTGGGACCAATTGCCTTCAGAAGTTGTCTGACGGCTAATGACTGAATAGAGTCAATATGTATGGAAACATTCATGGGGTATGAATACTTTTGCAAGCCACTGTAACAAGACATTTTTTCCAATGTTACAACTAAACAATAAATAATCTGCCACTGTTAACAAATGATTGACTTAAAACAAGCTCTCTATATCTCACTGAAAAGCTACTTTTATTTTATTTTAAGTGTACTAAGCTATTTGCACAAGAAACTAGACCAAAAATACTTTGTAGGATTTTGTGTCCACACACAAAAAAAATGATAATCTAACATGTTTTCCCAATTTGAGTTTTTAAAACTCACTGAAGAAGTTGTAAGTTGTGTAATCATTCCATCTTGGAAAAAGAACTGTTCAAATGAATCATTAAAGGCTTAAAGTGATGAGAGGATGCTACAGGGTCACCTACAGCTGCTGGCTGTAGGAAGCACCAGGTACCAACATGTAGCTTCAGGTCTAGATGAGATGTGGTGACCTGCTGTTTGTCCGTTTTCACCCAGGGAGATAGAGAACAGGATCGAAGCGGACCGTCCAGTGGTAAGTCCGAGTTCGCTTCGCACCGTTTTGGGTTGGAACGACAACATGTTTTTTTGTTGTTGTTTTTTTTTCTTATCGCACCTCATTTTACCCCGGCAGCCGGCTCCGGCCTCGGCGGGGGAAGAGAGCGAGGAGGACCAGCAGTTCCGGACTATTTTTCAGGAGATAGCCGGCGACGTGAGTGCAGACGCGCAGAAACGGGAAGCAGAAACTCGCATGATTTCTTATTAGGATCAGCTATGTTGGCGGCGAAAGTGTATTTGTGCATCAGTCCGACGCTCGTTCTCTCCCTCTCAGGACATGGAGATCACAGCTAATGAACTGAGAAACGTTCTCAACAGGGTGATCACCACGCGTAAGTCCAACATGTTTGACACATCACAACTGCAAAACTCTGTGTGCTATTGGAATTTCACGTGATGCCTCATCAGAAAGTAGGGACTATTTGAAAGAAGAACGCAAAAGAACCTACGTTTGTGCGTTTCTTTTAGAAAATCAAAATCTGAAAAGTGTGGCGTGCTTTTGTGTTCATCGCCTCGAACTGTATTCTGTCGCCTGTATTTTGCAGCTCTCAGAAATATTTATTTGTTCTTGTTTAGCAGAAGAGCTCGAGCTAGTTCAGATTTCATGTGTTTTTTCTGCCAACAGCAGTTTTTTGAGTATCAGATTTAGGTCTGGACTTTGACTAGGCCATGCTAACACATGAATTTTGCTTTCATCTAAACACGGGTATGTAATGTTTTGCCACGTTGTTTTTTTTCAGTAAAATTGTTTTTTTACAGTAAACATGCAACATTTTAATGAAACCCTTAAAGAAAGGGAACGTCTTTATAAATGAGTCCCATCTATAGTTACATTAAAATCTAGATGCAATGCCATGTCACACAGGCTTAGGTTTACTCCTAAAATAGTTGCGATTTTCCAATAGGTTACACTGAAGTTTGTGGTCGTTGTTATAGTGACAAAGTTCAAGAAGTAGCTCTACTTTTGCGAGAAATGTGGCGTCTTTTCAAACATTTCTTTACCCCCCATCTTGTTGTTCCTCCAGATAAGGACCTGAACACGGAGGGCTTCAGCCTGGAGAGCTGCAGGAGCATGATTGCTCTGATGGACGTATCCTTTGTATCGAGCGCATCAGGCAGGCTGTGTTGTGAACAGGAGACGCAACCTGCCGAGACCCTTTGGTCGGGTCGGGTCGGTGATGGACGCTCACGGCGCCTGGGCAACGTCTGGATTTAACCAAAGCTCTACTTAGCCTGGAGGAATTGGCTCCTGTTTGATACAATCAACACAGGGCTGCAACTACCAATTATTTCAGTATTACTGAATATACTGATAGATTACTCTATCAATTGTTCTGACAATTAATCGATTAATCGGGTAAAAATGGTCACATTCTGCAGATTATTTTAATTAACCATTTAAGCCTTTTTTATGTGATATTAGAAATGCACTAAAAATCCAAACAAACTATTTAATTCCTTTATTAAATAAGAAAATAAATGTTTTATTGCCTAAAATACAATAATGTAGCATTCCCTTAGTGGACCCTTGACCATTTGTAGCAAAGGATGCATCTCCAGCTAAAATAATACTTCTGAGATCAACATGTGAAAAGCTCAGGCCTTTCTGCTTGACTTAAAGTCACCGCAGTGTTGATTCATTTTTGGATTAACCGACAAATAACTGGATAGCAGAAGGTGCTAAATAGAAGTTTGTTTCTTTTCTTCTTTTTTTTCATAAAAGTTGAGCCTGGTGAAGCTAAAACTACTTGAGTTTTTTTTTATTATTACCTTAAATTCAAAATTCAAAGCGTATATGTTTTTGTACAGTTTTGGTTTAATTACCATTGTGAATATGTTTTTTCTTTCAACAAATGGCCTTTTTTTAAGTCTGTCTACTCCAGTTAACGATTAATTGATTACTAGTTGGCGAGTATTTCAATTATCGATTAATCACAATTAATTGTTTCAACCCTATTAAGGAAAACTGATAAAATACCATTGTGGGAAGAACAGACTGGAAGGGAACTTGGATTTTAGTGCCTTGCCCATTGGCATGGGATAAAGGGAAGCTGAAATCGAACCCACAACCTTCCGACTGCAAGGAGACTACTATACCTGCTGAACCGCTGTCACCCTATTTTGAGAAAATGTTCCACCACCTTCCCTATTAAATACCTCACATGATGTTCGTCATTCATGGATAGTCAACAGGGTAAAATGAAAAGAGGAAAGACTTGCATTTCAAATTAAAAGCGCGCAATGGTGTGGAGTTTGGTCTTAACTGTGTCCATTCAAGATGGACGGGACAGGTAGACTCAACCTGCAGGAGTTCATACATCTGTGGAATAAGATCAAGCAGTGGCAGGTTTGAAACGTTCCTATGCAGCTCTAATAAATAGCTGAATCAAATGCAATAGCAGTGTTTCGCAGTGTTGGCGTCTAGAAAAATTCAGTTTTTAGCTAGTATTTTTCATTGCAACCAGTTGGGTTGGGGTGATTTTCAGTGGTTCATGCGACAAATTCACCTGTTCTTCCTGTTTTCCAGGGAATCTTCAAACATTATAACGCCGATCAAACCGGCAGCATCAACAGCTACGAGATGAGGAACGCCGTCAACGATGCAGGTAAGAACAGACAGGAAGTAATTTGGGTCGTTGCAAACGATGCACCGGAAAAAAAAAATCAAGTTTAGTTTGCCAAAGTTAAGAGAGGCACAACCTTTTCATATTGTGTCACATTGCTTCAATGTTTTAGTAGAATTTCATGTGATGGTCCAACTAGAAGGGGGGAAAATAAACTGGAATATTTAAACAAGACCTAGAGTTGTCTTTTGAAAAAGGCAAATTCTCATTTTTGTTGGACATCCACTTTAAGAAATGTATTTATTTTCTTAAGTATTTAAAGGAAAACAAAAACCAACGTAACGTCACCTTCCTAAACAACAGCTTAAGTCATTTTTTTTGTCAAAGGAGATTTTTTTTTTTTTTAATCTAAATTATCTTTTGGCAAAAAATGACATAGGCTGTTATTTTATGAAGACGGCAATAACACACTTGCTAACAGAAAATTTATACAGTACGTTGTCTTCTGTAGGGTGTTGATATTTGTGGAAAATTATGTAAAAAAAAGAAAAAACAGTAAGCAGGTTTCAGTTATTCAACACGGGCCAATGGATCTCATTTTATAGTGACAACATGAGCATGATGTCTAATATTTTATGACTCGGGCAGAAACCAGAGGTGACGGAAAACTGCATAATTTGACTCTTAAAGTGCTCCGTTGTTATTGTCGCGTCACATTTTTGTTAAAAAATTTTTTAAAGAACTGATTGTGAGATTCTTCTTCACCTGCAGCCTGAACTCATCCTCTAAATGTTCTTGTCACTGTACAGCCATGTGTCTTATGTCCTGTCCAGGCTTCCGTCTCAACAACCAGCTGTATGACATCATCACTATGCGCTACGCGAACGAGAACATGAACATCGACTTCGACAGCTTCATCAGCTGCCTGGTTCGGCTCGAAGCCATGTTCAGTAAGTCAGGCTCTGATTGGTTGTTCCTGCAGATGGCAGTAGGACCACAGGAGGAAGGCGGAGAAGCTTGATTTTTTTTCTTCTTTTCACCTATTATTTGTCTGATGTCACACAGTCACAACAAAGTGACAGTTTTCACAAATATGTGAAAAAATATGTTGCTTATAAAAAGTTATGTACTGCAGCTTTAACAAATGTTTAACAGCACTTACAGTTGAATGTTTTCCTTCTCAGGGGCCTTCCAAGCATTTGACCAGGATGGAGATGGAACCATCAGACTCAGCGTCCTGGAGGTACGAAGCCATCATCACGCCTGCATACACACAGCCAAATTAAGCATGACACAAATGTAATAACACAGCTCCTAACACATTTATCTGCCTCCGACCACGAGTTTACATGCACAAATCGTCTTCATCATGAGAGACATTTAGGTTTGTCTTAATGGATTTCAATTGTTCCAGCATCCAGCCTCAAATATATACATACACGAGCAGGTTGCAGAGAAACTGCAAACTTTTTCTTGCCATCATTAAGCTTTCAACTGATTGGTTTAGCTGGAGATGTTCAAATCTCAGAACACAATACAACACTATTATGAGTGTTTCACTGCCAAAGAGGAATAATGGAGGACAATCTTCAAATTCTACAACTTTCTATCAAAACAGCAACTAGCTAGTTTAAGCTTGGAGATAGTTGGGTGTTTAAGCAGCAAATGGTTTGGAGTGGACGAAGGTGGCTAACATTATAAGTTTGGAGAACCACTCAGAGCTCCACCATGTTGAAAATGAACAGGCTATGCCAATGGTTATGCCTCATGGGTCAAAATTACAATATTAAAAACACGAGTTGGCTTAAAAAATTATTTTAAAAAAAATGAGAATATATATTGTTTTTTTTACCTGCTCACCAAAAACATTCAATATTTTTTTTTAAAACGGAGTTGTCAGACCTAAAACTACAGAGCGCAGCTGGTGACACGACCGGTGGGGAAAAGTATGAGATATTAAGTCACTACCATGATTTTATTTTCTCCTATGACACCAGACGGGCTCTGTACGGTATAAAACATATAATTGTACATTAAAATATAAACTAGAAATATCCCATAAACGGAATATAGGTCACTCTTTGAAAACGCTTGCTGTATTTAGCTTAGCTTAGCTAGCTTTAGCTCAACGGGGCTAGTTACGCTTAGCTAACTAAGCTAAGCGTAACTTAGCTTAGCTTAGTTAAGCTAAGTTACTAAGCTAAGCGTAACTAGCTTAGCTTAGTAAGCTAGTTACTTACTAGCTTACTCCATTTTTACCATGGAGTAAAAATCCCTGTACGTTGTGTTCCTTCTTACTACGAATCTAGAATGAAAGAACACATTTTTTTCATTCTAAAATTTGTAAAAGTAAAAGAAAGTGTTTCTTTACGTCAGCTGCCTGTGTTTTCTGGCTAAATTTGTCCCATTCTTGACCACAAAAATATCATTCCACAGGCTGAACCTTTAACAGCAACCAGGACATCGGTCAAAAATATCCAGCAATGCCAGAATCTTGCTGGTGACTAAACACAAGACATTTTTAGTGGGAATGTTCATATCATTTTGACAATACATACTCCCCGCCCCCCATAAAATATGTTTTATTGTCATCCAAGATGTTGTGCAACACCCGGGTCCGTTTACCAGCATCTATAACACAGAAATCATATTTTCACATTTTTAATTAACTTAAACTGACATTCTTCTCTATCTGTAGTGCATATATACTTAGGTAAGAAAAAAAATAGAAAAAGTATTCCAGCACTGCAAATTGAACCAAAAAAATGTTTTTTCCCCCCCCCCTCCATCTGAAGTGGCTCCAGTTGACCATGTACGCCTAGACAGGCCCACCTTCTCCCAGGTGAACTCCACTCCACATGAGGACCAGACCTGCCAGCCGTTACCTCAGTATTCATCGTGCCCGACCGCCGTTGGCTTTCATCCACATCCACCTCCAGAAGCTCCAAAGGACGTCTTCACCTCCACCGTTCTGTTTCCTCTGCCCTCGTCCTGCCACCATCACATCGGACTCTTTTTAGTTACATTTTCTTTTTCTTTTTTTTTGGACATCATCACCTGTTGTACTGTTCTTTTTTCTCAGGCAGCCAACACAACCAACCTCTTTTTACTGTCACAATACCTCACAGAGCCCTTCTCATGCATCATGTTTTCTTATACCATTCATCCCTCTGACCTGGGATTAATATTTCTCATATTCAATTTTAATCAAGTGCTTTTTAATCACTTAGTTTTGTCAGTAAAAAATTTTTATGATCCACGTTGCATACAGCTCTCTCCGTGTCAGAGAAACTCAGGCCTCCTCCGATCCACCTCAGCAGGACTTCGCTCCCGCTGACTGTCTTTCAGTTTTTGAGCTCGATTAAAAATCAGAAATATGGATTTGAAACATTATGGCAAAAGGGTTGAACTGCAGCTTTTTGTGATTCATCCCCCCCCCTACTTATAAAGGCTTTGGTCAATTGAGTGTACTACATTTTTAATCATTTTAACCCAATAAATAAATATGTAGTTGTTGGTTTGACTGCTTTCCACCATGTCTGATTTGAAAATATCTTTAAATGAAAACAGACCTTTTTTTTTTATGTTGCACACATTTTTTATTATTAACATCTTAAGATTGCACTTCTTTGAAAAAAAGAAAAGTTCTTCAGAACTTTGATACCAAATGAAAATACTTGAAGAAACACAGGAATGCCAGGTAAGAGGTGAACTGAACACTTATATAAATAGAACATCGTGCTGGTAAAAATGGGTGGAAACTGCTTTTAAAAATGCTGATTTATGCTACCGGTTACTTGGCTATTGGCATGTGAGATGAAACTTTATTCTTTGTTCTTCCGTCCAACACCTCCTCTTAACACCCTTCAGATCCACACTCCATGAGAAAACTACCACCGGTGTGGAAAATAAAGCTCCCGTGCCTTCTGCTCAATGCTGCGATTCAAAACCAAAATAAAAATAAAAAACACAAAAAAAACTCAACCTCACTTCACTCTTGATAAACAAGGTTCACGTAACAGTGCAATTTAACACATTCCTTCAAAAGAAAAACGAGGAGCGACTCCACGCAGATTAAAACGTGCAGTAGGAAACGCCACCGCATTCGTGTCTCGGTTCTCAAATCAGGCGATCGTTGGGACATCTGGGTGAGAAACAAATAATAATAAATAAAAAAAAGTCACTGTAGCAAACAAAAACTTCTTGATCAACTCCAACCACACTCTTAGATACGGCCGAGGGGATTACACAGTAACAACGCACTCAGTCCTGTCGTAAACCTGAGCTTACGGCAACTTAATATAAAGGAAAAAAAGTAACGTCACGTCGCTCCATGTAACACATCACAGCTGCACACTTGTAAAAACATCTCAAACCATGCCGCATTACAGTGAATCTGAGTGATAATTCTAGATTTTTTTGTTAAAGTTGCAAAAAAAAAAATGGAGAAAAAAAAAAAGTGCAACAGATCCCACCGACCTGGACATCGCTGGAGTTTCTTCATCAATAATAATAATTTTTAAAAAAAGTTACTTGTTTCTTTCTCTCGCTTTGGTCAGTGACAGTCGAACAAAAGGACAGGAAGAAGGAGTGTTTCTGAGAATGTATTTTAAAAACAACACAACCCGCCCTTCCTTTTCGCGGCGGAACCTCGGGCTGGATTCCAACGCCGGACATAAAGGATGGAGTCGTCAAACGCTCGTCGGGCTCCGAGGGAGCGCGGTTAGGTGTAGAAGGTCCCGAGAACAAATACCCCGCCCAATATGGGAGGTTAAATGAGGGAGGGGTTAAGAGGAGACGGGAAGAGAGGGAGAGGGGGGCTAATAGTGAAAATACGCTCCCACCACCGGCCCCTTACGGCTCCGCTGCAGCCTCTTCCTCAGCATGTTTCTGCATGTGCACCGTCACCATCTGCGAGAAGAAAAACGTGATGAAAAGCTAAGATGGTCACTCGAAGCTAATTTCGTTGAATCACAAAGCGTCAATCAATGTCGAAGAAAGAAATCAGAACCTAAACGGTGAATCATGATGAATCGAGTTTTGAAATGATCGTCAATTTAGTAATCGTTAACTGGAGTAAACGGACTCAAAACAATATTCAGAGCCATAATTAAGCCAAAAAGATATATACACATTTACAATAAAATCACCTTTGTATGTAAATATGTTCTAGCCAAAACTCCTCAAGTGGCCTAGCTTTAGCTTCCCCCCGGTTCAAATCCACTAGAGATATGCTACTGTATTCCATTTTAGGCTATGAAATTAATATATTTCTTTTTAAAAAGGAATTTAATTATTTATTACTAAAATAATTGTTAGTTTCAGCCTTACAAGGCAACAGTTTTCTCCAGTTTAGCCTAGAAACAATGAAACCTGTTACGGACCGGGCAAGGATGTTACCGTCTCGACTCTGTTGTTGCTAAGATGGTTCTAGATCAATCATAAAATGATAAATGATGATAAAATGAAGATGTCGCTGAAGATTTAAATCTGCATTTATTCAAAAATACTACCGTCCAGATTTTTGTTAGAGCTTGTATCTGACTTAAATTTGTGCAAATGTTAAAAGAAGAACCGAGAAATAGCCCTTTATTCACTTCAGTCAAATGTTTTTCCTGTTTGAGGGGAATGCTCATTTTAAATGCAATTCTAGCAAGAACTAAAAAGTGTCAGAAACCTGCTGTTGGTCTCTCTACCTGCTTGGAGCTGTTGCGTACACTGAAGAACTCTTCACAGTTTTTCCAGCGGCACTTAAAGGTCTGGAAGTTGCCGCTGGTGTGGTTGTTGATCAGGTGCTGCTGGAGATGCTTCATCATCCCGAACACCAGCGGGCAGCCGTGCCACTGTCAACACAGCAGTCATTGACTGTACACCAACCGATTATAACATCCAACTACTCACAGGATGATCAATAAGCTCAGAGAGGAAAGTGAAATATACACATCTTAGTGACGCTTCTAAAAGGTGTCGCCGTATCTTACCCAGCAACGGTGGTTCTGCGTCAGGTTCAGCTTCACGGCCTTCGTGCTGCCGTCATAGCATCCTGTGTAGATCTGAAACAAACCCAGAGATCAAGATATATATAAAACAGCAGTGACTCCAATGCATTCCAATGGGATTTAACATGATAAACCAACATTTGCTCCCCTGCTATATAATCTGCAAGTCAAATAAATAAGTGTCTGTCTATGATGAACGAAGCTAATAATTATTAGGCCACTTCAGAGCATTTGAATTTCATTCTATAATACACAATAAAAGTCATATATATGGTCAGATAAAACACAAAACACAGCAAAACGCTGAATGGCACACTACTGATCCCAGTTTACATGCACTATAGTCTAATGTGGGTTTTATTAGTACTTAATGTGTCTTTATAACAAATGTATGTGTTTTTAACATTGAGGCCTGCTAGACAAGTCTATCTTATCTATCCATCTGTCTACAGATGGATATCTATCTGTCTGTCTATCTATAGCAACCCATGAAAAATATGGTTGGACTCAATATTTCACAAAATCACTTTCATTTCCTCACATATTTTTCAAAACGCTTCAACTGCATGCCACCGTTTTTAGATGGTGATTTGAAAACAGTTTTGGAAATCATAAATCGCTTCCATTTAAAAGTCATGCAGTCATTTCTGTTCCTCTGGCACATGAAATCCCTAAAACAAACATTCAACTCTTACAGGATATGAGACCAAATTTGAAGAATTTCAAGTGGTATGAATACATTTGCAAAGATATCCCAGATTAAAATGAGATACTTTCGTTCCAAATAAGGAATGTTTGTTTTCTCACCACGTTCTTATGGATGGCCATGCACAACACCATGTCACTGTATCCACCATAGACCTGCAGCTGGTCCTGAGTCTGTGGAGACAATCGGTGTTTCCTGTCAGCTGAATGTAGATTTGAAGTAGAGGCAATTCCTTCAGTTCATCAGAGCAATGTTTTAGCGTGGTTTTTAGGGCGTACACACCTGCAGGTCGTAAACTCTGACCACTTTGTCCAGGCAGGCCGTGACCATCACTTTCCCAAGAACGGTCACCACGGTAACAGCATGGCTGTGACCCTTAAATGAGCGCAGAAGCTCCCCTGTCTTTTTTTTTTTTTTTACATAGAGAATAAAAATCAAATATTTAAACTAGCTGATAATCTTTCCATCTGTTCCCCCCCCCAAAAAAAGATCTTAAATGACATAAGAACCATGACATGAACTCACATGGATGTTGTGACCATACACAGAGTGATCACTGGATCCACTAATCACCAGATCATTCACCACCTGAAAGGGGAGACAAGATGGAGGAGGCTGTTAAAACGTTTAGCTGAGCAGCATACTTGTGTTTTTTGTTTTGTTTTTTCCTCTCTTGTGGCGGGTTTCTCCCCGTTGCGGCCCTGAACCCACCTTCATGCAGAGAACACTCTTGGTGTGGCCCTTCAGCGTGCGCAGCAGCAGCCCGTTGTGGGCCGCTCTCACGCTGATCGTGTTGTCGTAGGAGCCGACCAGCAGGATCCTCCGGGCCCCCTCCTGCGACGAGGCCAGACAGCTCACGGCGCGCGGCCCGTGGCACTCGAACACGTCCATCTGCTTGTTTGTCTAAACAGTGAGCAGCAAGACGTGGACCCGGTCAACTCGAGCTGGCCGAGAGGCGTTTCGATCAATTTCACACACAGGCGAGCTTCGGCGGGATGAAAATGCAATCAAGTGGTCAGAGGGAAAACTTGAATGTCTTTTGTTTGACCGGGCAAAACAAGGTGGTGTGTAATTGTAGGGCTGGAACGATTCATTGTATTAATTGTGATTAATCAAATTAATTATGACTAATCGGTAAGTACTGCATTAATCGATCGTAATTAGTTGGATTAATTGTGATTAATCAATTATGAAAAGTAACACTAAGTAATTGATTAATCGTAGATTTCTTGATTATACAGACTCAGGAAAGGCTATTTGCTGAAGAAAAAGATATTATATTTGGTTATAATTTAACCAAAACCATGGAAAAAGATATATAAGTTTTGCATTTAAGATAAAAACACCTTTGTCTGTAAATATGTTTTGGCAAAAACTCCTCAAAGGCAAAGTTTTAGCTTCACCAGGTTCGGATTTACTAAAGGAATGCTGCTATTCCATTTTAGGCAATACAATGTTTATTTTCTTAATTAATAAGGAATTGAACTGTTTCATTGCATTTTTAAATGTATTTCTATGGTGAAAGTGGTTAAATGAAAAATCTGTAGAATGTACCAACTTTTTAATTAATCATCAAAATAATTGAGAGTAATTGATTACTAAAATAATTGTTAGTTGCAGCTTTACATAACTGTGAAGTGGTGACTTTAATTTTCTTTCCCCCCCCCCAAACAAATCTGAAATATCAGCATTAGATGGAAGCAGATCAGAACCAATAGAGAGATTCAAGGAGTTAAATACATGTGACACTTTGTCTTCCTCACCTTAAGGTTAAAGGTCACCACGGTACCGTTTGCCAGACCGGCATATAAAGTCTTCCACCGGCTGTGAAGGCAGAGGACTCGGTCGGACAAAGCGAACTGTTGCTCGAATTCTCGCGTCTGTAGAAAACATTGAGAATCAGGGAAACATCAGCCTCTAAGTGCGGCTCCAAACGAGAAAGTCAGATGAGAGCAGATTTGACCTTGAGACTGTAGCAGCGGATGGTCTGGTCACTGGAACCGGAGTAGAGGCGACGGTGCAGGGATGGAGCCGCGGACACCAGCAGGCAGGTCACTTTGGAGCCGTGACCCTCAAACACACCTACGCATTTATGGCTCTGCAACAACAGAACTCCATTCAACTCCTGGGACTCCAGAAAGAGATGATGGGAAGTGTATGAGTGAACGGTCACCCACCACCAGGTCGAAGGCCTGGATGGTTCGGTCCCCAGAGCAAGTGTACAGCAGCCCGTTGTGGATCTGGAGGGCATTCACCGCCTCCTTGTGGCCGGAGAACGTTCCTTCAGTCAGGACCTCGTCCTCCCCGTGGTCAGAGAATGCGTCTAAAAATACAAATATGATACAAAAATACATACGTGACACAGGCTGGGGGGTGATCTTATTTCACCTCTTTGCCTTTTCATACCTTTGCAGTTTTGGTTGCTTCACGACAAACTTTTTATGTTAAAAAAAAATTGAGTCGTCGACTTTTTTAATGGTTGTTTATAAGTTTGTATCACTGGGGGTATTGTTTTAAATTTTATTTAAAACTTAATTATTTATTTAATTAATTTATTTTATAATTATTTAATTGGTTTTTATTTTCCATGATGTAGAGGTACGTATGTTATACTTCCTATTTTGGTGGCGATTCGATACAGCACCAGCATCTCTTGCTACTTTAGCATTGATCCGATATTGGCATTATCAATATTTTGGATTGATGGGCCTTCTGTACTATGATGTGCTCAAAGACTGACGTAAAGAAATGAGGTGACACAACACCGACGTCCCCTCATTTAATATCTCATGAGGAGAACAAAAGAAATGTCAACAGGGTGTAATAACATTTTCTTTTAAATTGTGTTCAAATAAATCAAATAATTGTTGAGATTTGAGCATTTTAATAAAATAACCATTAATAACCATAAATCATACAAGTATTTAAATGCAAAGACTTATTTAAGGTGTTGATTCCTTTGCAGGTACAATACAGAAGCAGTAAGAGACAAATTGGTAGCAATTATGAACTGGTGAAGGAACAAAGTGACCCAGAGCTTTTGAGCAAAACAATCGACGCGTAAACAGTTGGACAAGCTGCAACCTAACTCAGTTTCTCACACAGTAACTGAAAATGACGCTGAATTATGAATTATTTCCAACAAATAAATGTCTCAAAATGTATGACGACGTACCTGATGAGGTCCTGGGCAGCGTGATGGGAAAAGGCAAATCACTGTGGAGACAAAAGGTTCTCGCATCAGACTCACTGCTGAGGCAGAGAGGAAAAAATCCCCTGGTCTCCAAGATATACTTTGAAAACGTCATTTTTAAAAATGTATTTTCAATTTCCAAGTATTTCTTGTCATTTCTACAAGTATTTATTTTGCTAAACTTTTTTTTTTTTTACTTTTCTAATCAAATAAATAAAACTAAAGTTGATATTTGTACAAAAGAAGAAAATATAAACTGCATGCATATGAGAACGACTGTTCCTACATTGAATATTTTTGTGGTTTTCTTGAGATGAGCAGAAATGATTCTGAGCTGATCAGCAACTGATCGTAGCTTGGTGATGATGAGAAATTCATCTCTATGCAAAACTATTAGGAGCAAGGATGCTTGCTGTCTGCCTCCAGACATTTCATATTTTTATTTACGTTACATCTTTACAGACAGATACAGCTCAAATTCAAATGTGAAACTAAATGGCATAAAATCAGCCTTGTTCCTGTTGACATAAATTTCCAAAATTTGATATAGCATAGGCTTCAATATTGTTTTTTAATCTTAATCTTGACGTAATTACAACACTAAATTTAATATTGTGGGGTTTTTTTAGATTTTCTTGTTTTTTTAATATTTTCAAGTATTGAGCACTGGTCCATTTTTAATCCTATTTTTATATTTATATGTTTATATCAAGTATCCTGACTCGCTTCAATGTAGCCACATCTACCTAATGGTATAAATAAAGTTGATTAATTGTTCGATTACCAACACGACAAAATCTGACTCTGCAATCTTAAACCAACTGTACTAACTTTGCTGCTGCTTTATGAGTCGTAGATGTTCAGCCTTTGAAATAATTTAGTAGAAAACTCTGGAAAAGTGTAAATAAATGGATGTTTTCCAGTATGGCCCACCTCTCAGAGGATTTGCACAGATCGATGTCACTGGTGGAGGAAACCTCGTTGCACGCCAGGCTGCGTGGCTCAGATTTACATTGGTCTGGGAGCAGAGGTGGAGGGGGCGGAGCTTGGACGAACGCATCCTTCTGAGGCTGCTGATCTGCCGCGGCGACCTCAAAGTTCTCTGCGGGAAAATTCCACTCCGCGTTTTCGGTTTTTACGGCCAAACACGGCGCGCCGAGCGTTTCCCTGCTCCCCTCGTCCGTCGGCAGGCTGGAGGTGCTGACCTGGGAGCCGCCGCTCGGCCTCCTGCGCTGCCGCAGCCACCGGGGCCTGGACGCCTCTTCGTCCATCTCTGTGTCGCTGCTCTGGAGCTGCTCCGCTCCCTGAGCCTTGTTCAACACCTTCCTCTTCTTCAGCTTCCTCACGCGCTTTCCGCTCCTCAGCTCAGACGGAGAGGCCAGTAGGTTAAATGCCGCCGCGGGTTGCGCCGGCTGGACGTCGGCGCCATCGGGGAGCTTCGCCGAGGTTTTCCATGGAGCCTCCGAAGGCCTTTGAGATTTTTCGATCGGTGCTGGTAACTTCCCTTTTCTGTCTGGAGGTTCAAGGTTTCTGTCAAGAGATAACCCCGAGCTGCAGGCAGCACCTGCAGAGTTCCACATGTAAACAGATTAGATTTCATTAAAATAACCATCTAGCCTCTGATCGCTAACTGGTCTTACCCAACGGGTTTGTGTTGTCCAGGGTGGTGCTGTGAGCGCAGTTGGTTATGTTGTGATCAGGGTCCGGTTCGGAGGTGACGCAGACCGGAGACTGGGGCTCCTCCTTGATGACGACGTCCAAAGGAAGGCTGGAGGAAGGAGGGGAGGCGCACTCTGCGGCACGATTCGGACTGGAAACGACGGTGGAAGGAACTGGGGGATATTTGATGCAGGAGGACGATTCAAGCGGCTCCGCTCCAAAAGAATCCAAGTGTTTTTCTTTCGGGTTGGCCTCAGGCGCCTCCTCAATAGTACCTAAAGAGACAAAACGGAAAACGCAATCCATTGTTTCCTACACATGCAGCGCCTTGAGCAAGTAGCCCAGGTTTCACCAACTTAAATTTAAGGCTTTTTAGGATTGTTATGACAGAAATTTAAGGCCTACATTTCCACAGAAATGTTCAAACGTCGTCCAGCACACTGGCAATAAATTTGCACTCACTCATGACAGACGCAAAATAGCTAGCTAGCAAGGATATGTTAAGCAGTGGGTCACCATCTTGAGTCACATGCAGTGAAGATGTCTGAGTTGCTGGCTACAGCAAGCAGCTGTAGCACAGCAGAGAGAAAAAGGGAAGTTGTGAGCGGTGCATGTACATAAGGATGATTGACAGCACTAAGACCCTCCTCTTGGCTCTGATTGGTTGTTTGTGATTGATCTGTGTATTTATGCTGATGGCAGTGGGACCACAGAGATGAGCTCGATTTTTTTCATTTTATTTGTCTCATATTACACTGACAGGATATTGTGGCAGTTTTAACAAATATGTAAAAACAACACTTTTTTTCATGAAAGTTATCTACTGAAGCTTTAAAACACAGCTTCACCTGTAAACTGTCTGCTGTGTTTGTTGGACTTATTAATTCTGCTTCTTCACAAATGTTCTCATAAACCTCTGAGGGCCTTTACACAGAGACAAACTTTTTTTTTGTAATTATTAATTTACTAATTAAATCACTTCTGTACTGGACTTTACAAACAATGTAACACAGCAAAACAAAAAAAGTTAAAGTTATATGAATACTTTTGCAAGGCACCACAGCCTGTGATGCCTGTTCAGTTCACTTTCAAAATACTATAAACAAATAATTCTAATTTTCAATGGTGTAATTATAATAACGTTACTTTTAATTGCATATTTTTTACCTTGCATGCCTTTAAGCAAATCTATCCGTTTGTTTCTCAGTGAGCTCATCTCCACAGTAATCTGAAGGGGAAGACAAACACATGGCCAAGTTAGGGATATACAAACTCATAACTACGCATTACTAATACACTAAATAACTTAAAAAGTTGAAACAAATATAATAAAACTACCATGATACAAACAGAAGAACTGAATGTTACTTGCGTAACAGGGCATTACCTGCTGTTTAACCACCAGGAGTCGCTGCACCTCCACGAAGGCCGCCTCCAGCGCCGCGCGGGCCTGGATCAGGTTGGTGTCCACATTCTGCAAGGACTGACTCAGCTCCTCCTCCCGCAGAGACACTGCAAGCAGCTGGTCGATCTGCAAGCGCTCTGCACCAAACACAGACAAACACCTCGGTGTCGGTCACACTTCAGTGTGTGCGCGAAAGAGTTTGATGATCGAAGATGGAAGACAAACCTCGTTTTGATTTGACTTTTCTTCTTTTACTGTCGTGCTCCAAACAAGACAATCCTGTTTGGGTAGAGCCCTGAATGAGACGGGGGAGGGGGGAAACAAAAAGTGAGACGTGTTGTGTTTGGAGGTGGGAAAATGCAACATTTAGGATGAGAAGCTGCTTCACAAACCCACCCCGGCCGCACGCCGCCGCTTCCCCGTCCCGTCGTACTGCTCCGCCCCGGAGCTGCTGTCCCCCAGCGTCAAATCAACTCGCTGGAGAACCTTCGCCGTTGTGCAGTGTAGATTGTCCGTCTGGTTCTTCACTTCCTCTTCCGGCTGACGCTCCTGCGTTTCTGAAGCGGAAGGAAGTGTAGACCCGGACTCCTCCTTCTCCACCGTCTCCTCTGATTTCGAGGATCCGAACACTGACGAATGAGGCGCCGCAGGTGTGAGACTGCTTTCTGACAAGGAGCGTTTGCGAGATTTGCTCTCGGAAGTGATTTCCATCAACGACTCCCACTGGAAACCCTCAATGAGGGGTAGGCCGTCCTCCTCCTGGCTTTGGGACTCCTGCTCATATGGCACCATCTCAATCCCAAACCTATTGAAGCACAAACTAAACATGTTAATTTAAATTAACAAAAAAAACCCCGAAAACTTAAATTCTGAGAAGCGACGTTCACCTTGGCATGCCTTTCCCGTTGTCCTGCTTCTTTCGGACCTCCTGATAAACCTGCTCCCAGTTCACAGAGCGGCGGGCGCTCGCCGAGTTGATGAGTTGCCTCACGGTCGGCTTGAGGCTAGAATCCTTTTCCGTGTCGCTTCGCTTCGACTCGCTTAGGGTTCTCACGCGCCTGGCGATGTTCAGGTTTGGCTCGTGACCGGCTGCTTTGCTCTTGGAGTTCATGTGCTTGGTGAGGTCCCGCTTTAGGACAGGGGGGAGGTCGAGTTTGGACAAAGCGGTTGCGTCCGACCCCGAGGTGGCGTGCGCCTCACCGGTTCTGCCAGCGTCGCTCTCCGAGCTCTGCCCGGCCTCGGAAACCTGCATGGCCTCGGCCTGTACCGCCGTGGGGCTTTGCGTCTCCGCTCTGTTCCTGTTCTCCTCGTCCCTTTTGGCTGCAGAAGCAGACTCTACTCCTTCTGTGGTAGAGGTGCTCACGTGAAGAGACTGGACAAACGTGCCGTCTTCTGCAGAAGCCGACGGAGCTTTTTCTTGCCTGAACGCAGCGGGCGATGTCGCTTTACCAGAACTTTCACTCGCACTTCTCTCTTTTAAAGGTTCCCCCTGGTTCTGTTGCTCCCCAAGGTGGTGTGTTCTCTCCAAAGAGCCTTTTCTTTCAAAACCAATCTGCCTGACTGAGCGAAAAGACTCCGGGGAGCACTTCTCCTGCCTCGATGTGAGGTACCCATCAGGCACCTTGGTCCCACTTTGCTTCCCACCTGGTTTTGATTGACTGGAGGCCTTGCTGTGTTGAGAGGCACCTTTAGCCCCAGAAACTGAGGAACTTTTCTGATCTACTTGCAGTGGTGGTTTATTTGCCTGCTCACCAGAAAACCCAGACGCACCGTTTTGGTCGCCATCTCTCTGAGAACCGTTACCTTTAATGCCGCTACAGCTTCCGTCACTGACATGCTGGGTTTGGGTTGTGGGTTTTATCGGATGACTCCCGTCCTTTTCCACGTTTTGCAGACTTGAGTCCACAGGTGCGCGCTCACATTGGGGCTGTCTCTGAGGCTTCGAAGCCATTTGGTGCTTCTCTGACGTATTTTGGTGGGTCTCTACGTGTGATCCGGACGCAACGGGGTACGGTGACCAGCGACAGCTTTTGTCTAGCTTTGGATTGCTGCCGAGTGTTTTAGAGTTTTTACTGTGGTAGTCTGAATCGGCCAGTGATGCCTCTCCATGTTGAAGCCTGGCATCCCGCTGAGCATTTCTGACATTTCCTTTACCTTCAAAGTGGGTAAAAGTCTGGCCTAAAAAATTTGCTGCGTTGGTACATACAGGATTACACCCCATGAAACTGTGCGGCCTAGCATTTGGGGCATACCTGGCGATGTTGTTGTGACCATAGAGCCCATTACTGCTGCCTCCATTGCTGAGCCAAGGCAGTCGACTTTGCTGACCGCCATTGCCCCATGTCCTGTTGCTATTCACAGGATATGAATTATTATTGGAAAACTCTACAGTTGCCCATTTCTGTAAACGGGGGGGTTCCTGAGCGTGCCACGTGGCACTCCTCCACTGTTGGTTTTGATGCCAGTGTCTCGCCTCCTCTCTGCTGTCATCATAATAGCTGCTCCTGTGCCAAGACCTGTGGTGACCGGGTCCACCGAAGCCCTGCGGAGGAGCCTGCCACATACGCTCCAGGCGGTAACGTTCCTTAAGTTGGTTTAGCCTCTGCTGAAACTCTTCCTTCCTCTTCCGTTCTTCTTCTTCTTTCGCCAGCCTAGCAGCTGCAGCCTCCTTCTCTTTTCTAAAAAATAAAAAAAATGAAGAAATGGACAAATCTTCAGCTTGGTTTGAACTGTGAACGGTGACCAGCCCGTTGGAAACACGAAAATCTAAACATTTTTTTATTTTGCTCAGTAAACCCACTACACAAGCAGTTCAATGACATGAATACTTTTGCGAGGCACAGAGATGTTGAATTTATTATTTTTATTCTTCTTATTATTGGTCATATCAGCTACATTTTGCATTCTCCTAATAGCTCCAGTTAAACATTTCTCAAATTCTTCATCCAAGACAGAGATCAGGACAATGTGTGTAAAAATAGCACTGGAGCAGCGGTCTGAACCAACTTTTATCTAAACTTTAGGTTGTGGGGAAGCTTTTTACCATCAAAATTAACATTTTTTTCCAGACCATCAAAAGACTAAAAATGTGGTGTGTGTTAATATGTCCAGAAGGCATTAGGTTCGAGCCTGGATCGGTTTGAACTCTGTATTTGCGGTCGTGCCTTTTCTTTTTTAGCCTGCAGGCCTGACATATGACTCAGTGGCTCAGTGTGAAGCTGTGGCTAAAACAGGCCTGGAGGCACCGCACAGCAGAATATGACTATACATGGCATATGTTGACAAACTACAGCTTGTTGACTCGCGTCTGTTTACATCTTAGTTATGTCGCAAAACCTGAGAAACAAAGTTTGTGTTTAGAAGTCATTGTGTCTGGGGTGTTTTCACCTAATTAAGCAGTCTAAACTGGTTTTCCCTTAAATAATGCTGTTTCGCTGGCACACGTATAGCATATTAGTTAACATTTATTTTAAGCAATGAGTCTAATTTTACCGTAGATTGGACAGTCGGCTCACCTGATCTGTTCTTTTCTCTTTTCGATCAAGTCCACCAGCGTCTGGTCGAAGTATTCCTCGTCGTGGTCGTTTCCGGCCCGCTGTTTGTCCGCCGCCTCCACATTTTGTTTGTGCGTGGTGCTGGAGATGTGGCCGGCGTAATCGGTCAGGCTCACCACCTTCACCTTACACACTCTGCACTCGTGTCCACAGTCCCTGGGGAGGGAAGGCGACAGTGGGGCTTCAATCGTTCCCACAGGCATGGCTCTGATCCGGTCTGGTTACAGATTGCTATTTCCACCTGAAGAGCCCGCAGCTGCACACCCTGGCTCTACTTTCTCTAACTTTGAAGTCTTAATAAACTCAGGAGAGGAGATTACTCGACAATCCTTCATATAAATTATCCGATTCGTCTCTCGCAGATCAGGAGGTAGCTAACTTAGAATTTTCTATAGGTAGAGTCTTAATCATCCTGATCTTAGTGTTCCCCTATTCTCAGCAGGCCGTAGGTGGCGGAGCAGCCGGGCCGGACCGAGGCAGCGCGCTAGTCTAAGATGTTCGGGTCCGGCCACGCGGCACAGCGCTGGGACGCGTAGGTGGAAGAGAGGCCGGCGCCCTCAGCTCAGTGCGCCTTCATGATGGTGTCCGCTGCGCTCTGGTGCTTTATGGAAGGCACCGTCTCTATTTGACCTCTCTCTGCGCTCCGAATGCCAGAGCCCAGAGCCCCTCCCGGATGACGGCATGTGTTAGGGCCTGGAGATCCTGACCACCAATCGCCATGCGGAGCCTGTGAAACCGAAGCCGAGTGCAGCTGCTCACAGCCTCCGTTTTAAACCTCTCCCAGGGATGCCATCCTGTAATGCTACGGGGCCAGTTGCTTTCCTGGCTCGTTCTCAATTTCTTCTGCAAATCTCTGTCATGGGGCGCTACCACTTTGAGGCGTCTCGTGCAGCACGGAGATAGAGTTACGCATTTCTGACACAATATTTCTACTTCGGCTCACGATTGCCACATTTCAGCAAGTTGATTGTAAGTGTGTCAGGTCAGGACAATGTTATCAAAACACACCGACACATTTCAACAATAACTATTAATGTATATCTTTATTCTGTGACAGAATATTAATGTCATTGTAGATGAAAAAAAAAAAAAAAAAAGAGTAAATTTTCACCAGAAAAAATCTTTAGATTTTGAGATTAATTTTGGAAATGTTCTTAAAAAAAACTTGGATATTTCTGACTTTGGAAAGTTGATATTTGCAAGAAAAATCTCAGAAATAGTAAATTTCTGAGTTTCAAAAGTTGAACATTGTCGCCCTTTTGTCTGCATCTACAATGGCCCTAACATACGGAGCCCCACAGGGGACACGGAGGATTTTTTTTTTTCTTTTGCGTTCCCTCGCAATATTGTACTGATCAGTTCATGTGGCACAACTGCATATTGTACGCCTTTCTTACAGTGGCTGCCGTACTTTCTGCTTTAATATAAGGTTATGTAAGACTTTTTCATGTATGTTAACATCTCGTTTAATATCTGACGTTCTATATCCTGTTCTTTAGGATAGAAATGCACCACAAAATCTATAAACCTGGCTTGACTCAGCACTGATAGCGTACGTCACCTTTCACTCAAACTGGACGATTTGCAAGGTGGCATTTATACGGACCCTCCTTAAAGAATCATTTCCGGAGAATACGACACCGATGTACACATAAAGCATAAACGCCACACCGCTTGTTCAGCTCACAAAGCGAACTGTCAAAAGCGTGACAACGGCCTTGCCCCAACACTTGCACTTCTCCCTACGTTCCTCTAAGAAGTGTGTACTCAGTCAAAGTACACATCGGGGTTCAAGTATCCAAGATACAAACGCAAAATTGGAGATACAGTACAGGTTATGTCATGGATGTAACATCCAAAATGGCGGCACTTGGTTTCTCTTTTGGCATTTGTACTACAAACAAAACTATAACAAGCAAGCGATTTTAAATGTACAAAATAGGTGTGTCTGCATTCCAAAGTCATTGTAGGAGATATTTGGCTGCTTTGCTGTGACTTGTTGAATACAGAGCAAGTTCAGTCATACATACACGTACAGTAGAAACAAGAATTATTTTAGTACTTTACATTTGAAAACTGATTCTTCCACAACGCACACAGCTTGCTCGGTGAACATTGCCATATTTCCGCCTTTTAATTCAAAATGTCACATTCAGCCATGAATCTTGCTTAATACACTTCGCAGGACTCAGCCGCAGTGTGGATCAAGGAGAATTGGGACACACTCGAAAACCTTCAGCAGGAACTCGCATTTGAAGGACACGAGCGTGGAAGTGTGAGTTTTGGGGACGGGGCCCTCAGCAGCCTAAAAGCTACACCTGAACACACAACTCTTTGAAAGCTTAATATTGACACTAAATCTAAGCAGCAGGCCACATTCTTTCGGTCATCTAGTCACAAGATGGCCCTTGACTTCTGGCGGTCACGCCTGTTGTTCCGGACAGATTGTGTCTAAATATACGCGCCGCGGCTCAAACAGCTGCCAGCACCTACCGACATGTGCTCATGAGCACACGTGCAAACAGCTTTCAACGACTCCTTAAGACTGAACTTAAACTTTATCACAGTTTCGACAGGAAGTGAGCTCACCGGCCCTTAAGCTTCTCCAGCTCCCGGTGGTGAAGCATGCTCCTCATGTGCTCGTCCATCTCCTGCACATGAAACAATGAGACGCCGTTGATTTAGAAATCTCAAGTTGTTCTCATAAGATTTAAATATTTTTTTAGTAAAGGCGTTAACTTTAATTTTATATGAATCTATTGAGAGAATACAAAAAAAAGAGCGCAGGACTGCATGAAAATGTCTCTTTTTTTTGTTTGTTTTACAGAAGAAAGGCTTTCCGTAATCTGTACACGAGGAGACACTCATATTTTGCGTGTTTTCTAACTTATAAAAGGTCACGGAAGGGTCGTAGCACTGACACAGTCATGCAGTAAATCACATGTCGGGGTAATTACCTGCTTGGAAGCGCAGACGGTTTCACACAGGATGCACTGTCTGTGTCTCGTCATCTTGAATGCAGGTGAATTTCAGCCCATCACTGTCCAAAGGGAGAAACCGATTCAAATTTGAGAAGCTTAAATAAAAGAGGTGAACTGATTGCAGTTTTCTGGCCGATCACAGACCTTTAAAAAGACGATATTGACTGGAAGATTTTTTTTTTTTTATGACTGACACTGCTTAGTGTTATAAAGTAGAGGTGAAGAAATAAAATTTAAAAAATCGCAATTTCTTGTCCTCGGAATTCAGAGTCAATTTAAAACGCTCAAAAATCTGTTTCAGTCTGCTTTTTGGTTTTTTTTGTAAAATTATATTTTGAATAATTCTTAATTTTATTAATATATTTTAAATATTAAACACTCATTATTAAATATTTTCATTTAATAAGAAACAGGCAGCCACCCTAACCCTGTACTGGTAGTTTAAGTTACAGAATTTTATGTGCAAACTTTGTTTTTATTTAAATAAAAATGTATGTAATTTGATACAGTGGGGAACCTTGTAGAGTCGTTTTAAATAAATGTTCCATTTGTTTACAGTCTTTTCCTCTCGTCACTCACATAACATAAAAACATAATCCCTAGATGGTTTAAATAGAAAAATCGTTTCAGAATCGAATCGTTACCCTGAAAATCGGAATCAAATCGCTAAGCACTGAAAGACTCGCATCTCTATTAAAAGGTGACCAAACACTTCCAATGTTCCAATTTTATTTTATAGGACTGAACAATCCCCGTGAAACAATACAAACTTAAATATGAAAGAAAAGTTTAGAGCCAAACTATGAGATTAATTAAAACAAACCAAAAAAAAAAAAGTTTTTTTAGCCTTTTGTCACATTTTTACATTGCTCTCTGGCAGGACCACGGCTGATTTTTAGACCTTTCAATCAATCAATCAATCAAATTTTATTTGTATAGCACATTTCAGCAGCAAGGCATTTCAAAGTGCTTTATATCATTACAAACACAGAATCACAATGCAATATAGAATCAATCATTAAGTCAAGTTCCATCAATAAATTTGTAATTGATTACATTTCAAATACAATTCTAAACAGGTGGGTTTTTAGTTGAGATTTAAAAGAAGTCAGTGTTTCAGCTGTTTTACAGTTTTCTAGAAGTTTGTTCCAAATTTGTGGTGCATAGATGCTGAAAGCTGCTTCTCCTCGTTTGGTTCTGGTTCTGGGGATGCAGAGCAGAACCAGAACCAGAAGACCTGAGAGTTCTGGAAGGTTGATACAACAACAGCAGATCTTTAATGTATTGTGGTGCTAAGCCGTTCAGTGATTTGTAAACTAACAACAGTATTTTAAAGTCTATTCTTTGAGCTACAGGGAGCCAGTGGAGGGACTTTAAAACTGGTGTTATGTGCTCTATCTTCCTGGTTTTAGTGAGAACGCGAGCAGCAGCATTCTGGATCAGCTGCAGCTGTTTGATTGATTTGTTGGACAGACCTGTGAAGACGCTGTTGCAATAATCAATACGACTGAAGATGAACCTTTGTGGAGGCACATAAGATCAGTTTTACATGTACGTACCAGTGGATTGCTGATCTCCCAAAATGAAGGAAATCTGGACCAATAAATAGATCAGTGCACTGCTAATTAACAACATATATCATATAAAGCAAAGTGACCATATTAACTTCGAACCGTGTTCTTTTACAGAGTTGCTCCACACAATCTGATGTTTTTTCTGCAAGCTGAAGCCTCAGATTCTTCAAATGGGTGAGGTAAGACAACACCGGTCTATTTAATGCCTCAACATCACCGCCACAATCCAAATAGAAGCAGAGTTCAGCCCGAGGCCCGGTTTCATTCCAGGGTGCTGATAGAACAACTTTGTTGCCAGATGGCAAAGAGGGTCACGTCTGGACTCGTCTGCCACTTCCAAACGGGGCGAGGATTTAAAACCGGCCCGGAGATAAAGGTGACACCAAACATGAGCTTTCAAAACAAAAGCCTAAACTTTAATGAGTTCCACTGTGACAGTTTAGTGTAACATTTGAAATCTGTCAATTTGAGAAGATATAACTCTATTTAACTTTGTCGCATCTCACCTTTCAATTAAAAACAAATAATTGTAATAACTGAAACTCATAATTAAGTACCTATACAAAATAAATAATACATTTCTAAACAAAGCAAAGCTTAGTGATAGCTAAAAATGTTTCGACAACTTTTAATAAATAAAACATTTTTAAAAAAAAGCCAAACACCGGTTATATTTTATAGTTTACCAACGTTTTAAAAAGCAACCGTTTCAAAACTGCAACAACGACCCACCATACTCAATATATGCACTTTGGCTTCAAGGAGAATAAAATATAATTGAATTAAATTGTCGCTCTACTTTTTTGCATTTAGCAATATCCTACAAAAGCAAAACTCTAAGAAGTCAACACTTAAACTGCGTATTACAATTTAATTAATATACCCTAAATATCACCACAGCACACAAACAAGCAGCTAACAACAAAGAGAGGAGATAGCTAACTACCAGTTAGTTGCACACAGAGTTATATTACATTAGCTTTACAACATTTTATGTATTCATTTAGGAAATGTAACCAGTGCTTAAGTAAAACATTTATCTGACTGTTATTACCTTTGTTTCCAAAGGAAATGGACTGATTTGGGTAGAGGGTCGCAGAGGGTATGAACTAGCTAGCAAAGCTACTTAGCTTAGCTTCTAAGAATGTGAAAAGGACCCAGGAAATTTCTAAAATACACTCCACGGCTCCAGGTGTAGCTAATTATAAATTGTGTATCTGCCTGCAACATGTAAAGGGATTAATACTCAGCAGAGCAGTAAGTTGTTTTTTTTTAAAAGTTCCCTTCTGAGCTAAAGCTAAAGCTAGCAAGCTGGAAACAACTTGTTTAACGAACCCCACCAGTTTCACCACTGCTCCACCTTGATACCTTGTTATATTATCGTGACAAAAGCACAGCTACATTAACTTTTTATAACCGCAGTAAGTAATGAAATATGGCTGTCGTTTACCTTTATAAGCTCCAAAGGTGTGCAATAGTGTGTTTACTGCAGAAGCTAACGACAACATCCTCCTTTGAACCACATCATGTGATGCGTTCAAGAGCAGTCTGTGTAGGAGCAACGAACACCATCAAAAATTACGACTTCAAAACAAGCTAGTAGGTCAGCACTTACTTTACATCACTTCAATTCGATTTATTTTATCTGCATTTTTGTGTAGCTGCCATCTACGTTTGCGTATAAAACAGCTTTTTAATTATTTTTTTTTACGTATTTAAATAAACATTGATATATCAGTGTTAAATCACATTTGGAGACAATATTTTGGGCAGAAAATCCAATTTATTTTCAGAAAAATGGAACTATATGAATACTAAAAACTAACAAATTCATAATTTACGTAAATTCTAACAATGACCACATTGGTACTTTTTCATCAACACAAAAAGTGGAAAAAGAAAACAAAAAATTGAATGAAAATAGAACATTTAAAAATAAAAAATAGAAACAAACACTAAGTTCATTTTTTGATAATCCCTTTTGAGATAATCTAGGAAATGTTTCAGACATTTTATTTGAAAGAACATAAAAGAGAATCACTACACTACTCCCTTCTCGAATTATCTAGTGTCCAAAACTGTTTCTCAGTTTCACTGAAAAAAAAAATATACAAAAAAACGTTTAAAGAATCTCATTTCTCAGCAACATTACTGAGTATGTGCAAAGTTGTGTTCCCAGGAATGTTTAGAAATGCAACAAAATATTTCACTTTTATAAAGGAAATACAGCCCAGGAGAATTGGTGGATCTAAAATGCTAAAATGTAGCTAGCTCTGTGTGTACAAACTTTACATTCCAATCCTTAGTGTAAATTATTCTCCAATTATCAAAAATATATGTAAATAATTGTTAAAAAAAAGCAGCATGTGTGATAAAAAAAATCATTCATTTGAACGTTTCTCTTCATGCCAGCATGTGCGAGCAGAGTTTTCCTGCGTTGAGTTTTAGTTTATCGGGTTTAGCTCCCTTGCTTTATGCTTCAGGTGCCTCTTGCGCATCTTAATAATCCACTTTATGGTGAGCTTAGCAAAATTTGCAGCCTTGAAGAGAGCCATGAAGACGACACAGAGGATGCCGATGGAGCTCCAGGGATTCGCAGTCACGATCTGCACAGAAAGAAGCACTGCTGACTTGAACACCATCAGACTCACGTGTGCGGGCTATTCTGGCGAGGGTGATAATATCTCTGGGAAAACTTACCAGCCTGATTTCCTGAATGTAAGGATCTCGCCACTCAAAGACAACAAAGAAGAGCTGAACCGTCTGTTCTGATTCGGGCCTCTTGTCGTTGAATTTCACCACTCCCGACTAGAAGAAGAACAAACAAAAATCATGAAAACGCAGCCTCCGACAAAGACGTCTTGTTGTGTGTGAGCTGGAGTACCTCTTGCCGAAACTCCACTGCTTCGCTGCGTCTGCCGGACGTTTTCAGGAGAGACATTTTGACCCAGGTTCTGAATCCTCCAGAGAAGGTCCACATGGAGTAATTCCGCTCGCAGTCACTCATGAACGCTGACTTGTTCGCACTTGAGGTGCCAGGAAAGAGAGGTGACATGAGCTGCCGGATTCAGACTTGTTCAGCTTCAGACGCCTTGAAAAAGTATTTAAACATTTTCACGTTTCATTGTAACTACAAACTTTACTGTATTTCGTTGTCTGAACTTTGAAGAACTTCCTTTCGGTGGAAGACTTTCAGGATAAAAACTACGCGTAAGGTGACAAATATTTGTGGCAAAAATAGCTGAAATTTTCTAGGAAGATCTTTAGTGGATCTACTCTAGCCAGGCGACAGGCTGGGTGGTTCCCTGGATGTTATTGTGAACAACTTTACGGTGAGGATTGGCGCCTCATTTCCAAAGTCCTTTCTCTTTTATTGCTTTAAGAAAAGACTTTATTGAACATATCACAAAACAGAAGACACTACAAATGTTATAAATTCTTTGAATAATTAAAGATACGAAGCTTTTTGCGTATTCGTTTTTGTTAAAAAGTTACCACTATCCTCTTGGCTGCTTCTTAGTCCTTCCTTAGCCTTTTGGTTTTTGTGTGTTAGCTAGTGTGACATAATGTGAGAAGATTCAAAGGGTATGAATACTTTTCGAGGCTGTGCAGCTCTTTGATCACACGTTTCAGAAGATAAAGATGTACTCCCAACAACCTAAAGGTTTAACTAACTTTTAAGTCAATTTTTACCTAACACGATCACTTCCCTGCAATATCCAGCTGACATTTTATTATCTGTGCCTGTTCTTTCACAGAGGTACAAACATTTCGACGTCAATGCAGTGATAAGGGGCAGTTTGTGAGACGCACTGTTCAGCCAAAGGTTTACTTTGTGGTGATAAAATGTGCAAGAATTAAAGCAGTCGGATCTTGTTTCAGAGACGTTTACATTTTTCTACCTGACATACAAAAGCTTAAGCTAACCGATTGAAGAAAAAGCTGATTGCTTCAAGTTCAACATTGTATTGCAATACAATGAACAGATGGCCTGAAAACGAGCCACCATCGGCAAACACTTGATTATCTCCCACGGCAAACAAAGCAGGATCAATACTTTAGGATTCGCGCTTACCTTTCAATCAAGTCACTGAACTTCGCAAAGAGCATGTATGAAATGGCACTGAAGTCCTCCCGGGTTTCATTCTGGCTGAACTGCACGAAGATCAGCTCTTTGTTTTTCACATCCGACGGGCCACGGACCACCACGGCCCGTTTCTGGGAAAGGCAGGAGAGAGGATGTATGGCTGTAAATCAGCGGCTGCGGTTCGCATAAAAAGAATTCAAACCACTTAAAGGGACAGAATTATGTGTTTTCATAGCACAGTCAAGTCATTTTGCTACCTTCAGTTTTTATAAAAAATGCTGCATATTTCAAATATGACTTAAAAGAAATGTGAATCTAATGCCTTGAAACAGGGCCTCTGTCTCTTTAAGAAGCTGCTGTTCTTTCTGAAACTCCGCCTTCAGGAAGTCATCACAACATGGCTCCTCTTTTAACCCTGCAACAGTGTTTTTACCAGCACCTCTCTGAGTTCAGTAGATATGAATTTCCACCAGGCATCTGCTAATTGGTGCTGACTAGTTTGGAGGAGCTGAGTGGGGGAGGTGGAAACTCAGAAGGGTGAAAACTGCAGCTCCTTGAAGGCGGGGCTAGGTCCACCCAGGCGTTTTGAACAGCTGAATAGTTGTCATGGAGACTAAGGGATTTCTCAAACATGCATGAAAGAATCAAAGCAACACTCCAGGTATGTGTTTGATGAGGGAACATTATAACATGACGTAAATCTAATTCTGCCCCTTTAAATGTTTTTCCACATTTTTTCTTATTAAAGCCACAAACTTCAAAGTATTTTGGGGGGATTTTATTTGACAGTCCCTCAAAAAAAGTATTGCATCATCATCGAAGATTTGAAAATTCATGTTAAAAGTTTCAAGGGGTATGAATAAATTTTCGGGTCACATACGTTCGACAGAATCATTGCGTTCACACCATACCTGTTTGTGCTCTGTGAACGGCCCAAAGTAAGTCACCTCGGTGATCTCACAGTCCCTTTCCTGAGGCGTACCAGGGTCCACTAGAGGTGGGATGTTGTCATGGTAGTGATGTTTGCAGCTCAGCAGCTGAGCATCGTCAGGAAACAGAGCGATACCTGCTCAGAGACAGAAAAAAAAAATGCTTTGAATTTTTTACAGTTCAGACACTCAGATAGGACACATACTGCAGCAGCTTTAGAGCGGACCTACTTAATTTCATTTGATCTTTTACTTTCTGTTTGAATTCGTCTTATTTATTTCTTTTTTTCAGACGCTGCGGTTTTTCTTGTTTTGGGTCAGTTGCCTGGCATTGTGCGTTTCAGCACTGATGGTATGTAAAGTGACGCGATGCAATAAAAATGTGTTATATCCATGTTTAACACCTTCCCTTGCTCGTTATCATTTACACCGACTTGATTGCCGGTGGTGCTAAAACGTAGGTGTGAAGTAAAGCCTTGAAGTGCCAAATACTCTCCGTCTCTACTATGTAAACACGTCTCACAAACTGTTCATTTTACCTCGACAAGATTTACCCAAAGAAAAAACACTTTCTCCACAGGTGGGGACATAATTATCAGCCTGGATAATGGTTGTTTCTGTTGTCATATCATAAACACAATTCTCAGAGTATTTTATAAGCATTTTAGGTGATAAATCAACACGAAGCTGAGTATAATTAAGAATAAGCATATACAGTTACAACCGTAAGTGTTATTGGTTGAGTGTCTACACAAATCTGGAGAGTGTTTTATTCATTGTCGTCGTCACAAAGTAGCTCAAGCTCAGACAGTTTGCCAATCAATCTGTGAAGAGCTGCTACCAAATCTTGTCATAGACTCTTAATCAGTCTTAATCTGACCTTAACTTTGAGTGGGCCACTACATTGTGTGACCTAAACCATTCCTTTGTATATCTGGCGTTAGTGTTTAGCATTTGGATGGGTTTTTTTCAGCTTTCTTCAAAAATCACATCATACTCAGCTCCATCTATGTTCTGCTCCACTGAAATCGGCCAGTAAAAATGTTAATCAATTAATTTATTTTGTATTTATTTATCTCTTGGACTTTGCATGTATGTCTCCATTGAAGAGGATGTCTCTATATGCCTTTCAGTGACATGAACATGAGTTTCTGGGAGGACAGATGGGGTGGCCCAGCATTTTTCAAACGGGCCATGGCCCCCTGTGATCCTCCCTTGGCAGCACCACTGATTCTATCACCAATTTGTCCCAGTGCTCCAAAACTACCACGGCTCTCCTAATATTTTTTGTTGTGCTGTTCTCATACAAACCAGGAGGAGAGAAGGAGTCCACTTCCTTGTAGTTGACCGACATGACAGGCTGACTGAGTTTGTCCAGAAAGTCGGAGATGGTCTGGTAGGCCAGGAAAATCGCCACGGCGGTCAGCACCAGGTAGATGAAGATGAGCAGCACGGTGAAGACGTTCTTCACGCAGGTTTTGCTGAATCTCCGCGGTGGACTGGTCCCTCCCATGTCATTCTCTGAAGTAGAATAAGGAAGAGCACGAAGCGACGCTTTGAGACGACCTGCTTCAGAAGGAATATACTCCATGATGCTATAAGTGTGTCTACTTTCCTAACGGAAACAGATTAAACCGAGAAACAGCCGCTTGCCTTGTCCGACGTTGCCGTTGGACTCCTCGGGCACCGTCTCCTCGTCAGCATCGTCGAAAGAGTCTTGAGACAAAGGACCACTGATTTTGTCGTCGTCGTCGTCTTCATTGTTGAACTGTTTATTTACAAGAAACGGGAAAGCGCTCTGATCTTGACGCAGCCTTAAATATGCTGAGTCACTAAACAGTTTATACGAATAACTCTGAAGGCCCGTCTCTAGGTGAAACATCTTCAGCAAGTTTATGACTAACTCCTAATTGTATCTGCAGCTTTATATTGCTGCAGATACCAGACCGGACTTGTTATCTGATGAAATCAGCGGAGGTAAACAGAGATGAATGATTAGGTCTGCCACAGCACAAAAACATGCATGGGCTAATCAGTGTTCATTTTTGATTTATTATTTTCAACCGATTCCTAAAACCTTTTTTTTTTTTTTTTAGGCTAAACATTTAACCAAACAAGCTGGGGCAATGTTTAGTCAACTCAGGGTTGGATTTGTTCATTCAGTTGGACTGTTTTGACCCAGCATGTTTCACAATGTCAAAAATGTACCGATGGATGAGCTTTTTTTTTTTTTTACTGTTACTTTGATGCAGTATTATTTTACCAGTATTAGTTTTGCCACAACTAAATAAGTACTTGATTTCTTTTAAAGTAGTTCTGAAATGTATTTACATTGTGGTTTTATATTTTAGAAATATTTTTAAATTGTTTGCTTTGGTTTATATGTTGTTGGGGGGGTTTTGTTATTCGTGTTACGGACGTAAAGACTATAGAATTTTATTGAACTGAAGCAACACTATATAGTTGGACAAACTTTCTAAACTCCGCCAGTTTGTTACGCTGTTACAGCAGCTTTACTTATTCTCACACCGTTAATGAAGCTAAAGCTAAAACTACAGCAGAAAACATTATAACTGTAAAGTTCATCACGGCGCCGAATGTTTTTGCCCTTTTGAGTTTGAACAAAATCCGTCCAAAATGGCAACAGCTAAACAACGACCTGCTTGCTCTGTAGCGTGGTACTACATGACTTATGAAGCTGCATGCCGCTTTCAGCTCCAGTCGTCGGCAGCACAGTCACATGACTCGACGAGAGTTGTTCGTGGAGTATTTGGTCAAACGTGAAAGGCAAATAAAAGGAAGTTATAACGTTACCTGTTGGTAGGAACTCCTGCTTCCCGTCCCGGGCATTCCTCCGCTCTTCCTCCCCTCTAACTGGAGCTGACGTAAAGTCCTGGAAGCTGTTTCTAATTGTTAACAGGTCTGTCTTTAAGTAACGCAGGCATGTTTAAGGAAGTAAAACTTCCCAACCCTGGCGCGCGCGCGCTCCAGTTCACCGGTGTCCACTCCAACCCAGACCCCCCACTCATCCAGCCCCACTCATCCAGCCCCACTCATCCAGCCCCACGTGAGATACTATCTCATTAGAATGAGATTACAATGAGATTATGATGAGATTATAATGAGATAGTATCTCATTATAATGAGATTATAATGAGATTATAATGAGATTATAATGATATACTATCTCATTACAATGAGATTACAATGAGATTATGATGAGATTATAATGAGATAGTATCTCATTACAATGAGATTATAATGAGATTATAATGAGATTATAATGATATACTATCTCATTACAATGAGATTACAATGAGATTATGATGAGATTATAATGAGATAGTATCTCATTACAATGAGATTATAATGAGATTATAATGAGATAGTATCTCATTACAATGAGATTATAATAAGATTATAATGAGATTATAATGATATACTATCTCATTACAATGAGATTATACTGAGATACTATCTCATTACAATGAGATTATAATGAGATTATACTGAGATACTATCTCATTACAATGAGATTATAATGAAATTATAATGAGATTATAATGATATACTATCTCATTACAATGAGATTACAATGAGATACTATCGCATTATTTTGAGATAGTATTTTGAGATACTATCTCATTATAATGAGATAATTTATTTTTATTTTTTTTAACAGAGTGGCGGAAACGGGCTTCCATAGTTTTTCACTGGGTGTTTGTGTTACTTGTTTAATTGTGATTTTGTGTTAGTTTTTGTCACTTTTTAAAGGGTTTTTTGGGTTCGGGTGTGGCCGTCAGGCGGGCGTCTCAGGACGCCGTGGTGGCTGGTGGTGGGTCTTTCTCCACGCTGACACGGAAGAACGGCATCAAGGTGGGTGCTGGTTTCTCCGTGCAGCGTGGAGGACGTTTGTTTGGCTGTGGGTGAGGTGATTGGGCACGGGAATATAAGGTCGGCAGCACGGATGAATGGAGCGGTGGTGTTGTTCATTGTGTAGTGGAGCAGGCTCAACAGGTGGTGGAGGTGGGCGTTTCCGTGGGGGATTTGTTTTTGCGGGTGTCGCCGCTAACACTACCGACGACTAAAGTAACTTTGTCAAACGTGCCACCGTTCATCAGCGATGATTTTTTTTTTTTTTTTTTTTGATTAAAGAACTGTCAAGGCACGGTAAGGTGGTGTCACCACTTAAGAAAGTTCCGACGGGGTGCAAATCACCTTTGCTGAAACACGTTGTGTCTCGTAGGAGACAAATGTTTATGATTCTAAATCGTAGAGATGAGGAGCTCGATTTGCGGTTTCATGTGAGGGTAGATGATTTTGATTATGTTCTGTTTGCCACGTCTTCTAATATGAGGTGCTTTGGTTGCGGTCAGGAGGGCCACATCATAAAAATGTGTCCTGACAGGGACAGCCCGCTGCTGCTGAGCAGGCGGGGGCCCCACCTGGTGGAACCCGCGGTGGCTGCGGAGGAACCCGCTGCAGACGGTATTGTTGAGGTGTCAGTGGTGGACAGTGGGATGAGTGTGTGTGAGGGAAAGGATAGGTGCACGGGAGTGTGTGTGGTGGTGAGGGTGAAAGTGTAGAGGGAGAGAGAGACGTTGTGCAGGGAGAGCAGGAGGAAGTGAAGGGAGGAGCATTTAGTGTGTGGAGATTAGGGAGGGAAGGGAGAGGTGGAGGTAGGTGGACAGAATGAAAGAAGGAACAGGTCTACAATGAGAATCTGCACACTGGTTCACTCCCCTTGTCCTGTCGCAGGGCAGTTATTGCCCTGCTGCCAAAAAAGGGGAACTTGCAGGACATCAAGAACTGGCTCCCTGTGTCCCTCCTCTGCTCCAAGGCCCTGGGAAGGGCTATGGAGCAGGTCATCCACCGGGGATCAGCCCTATTGCGTCCCCAGCAGGTCCATGGTAGATATATTTATTGCTGTGAAAAAAAAAAAGTAATCTTGCTGTAACAAGGTATAAATCCTTACTTGGTCATTTTTATTTACAGATTTATTTCCTCATTTATTTATTTATTTGTCGTCAGTCTTCCACAAATATCAACCTCTAAAATGTAAAATGATATTCAAAGAGAAACGAGGTACATGTAAGTCAATGTCAAATTTATTATTTATGCGGCACATTTAAACACCTTAAGTTTACTGGTTTTACAGTCAAATAACTGTGTAAGTATAAAAATATAAGCCATAACTACAGCAGCAACAATAATAATAATAATAATAATAATAACCCTTATTTTGCTATATAAAAGCCTCGTTGAGATCTTAAATCTCTTTTTCAAGAGGGACCTGGCAACATAAACGTTTACGTTTACAATAAACATCGACATTCAATCAGAGGAATCCATACGTTTAGTTTTAAAAGAATCAAAAAGATAAAATAGGGCGTTCGGTGGTTAGCGCGACCCGTATTTGGAGGCCTTGAGTCCTCGACGCGGCCGTCGCGGGTTCGACTCCCGGACCCGACGACATTTGCCGCATGTCTTTCTCCTTCCCTGTTTCCTGTCAGCCTACTATCACATAAGGGACACTAGAGCCCACAAAAAGATCCCCTGGAGGGGTAACAAAAAAATAAAATAAAAACTCACATTATGTAGTTGATTGAATACAAACCTTTTCTGACATGAATTGTCACATTTCCGACAGTTCACAAACGCAACACCAAAAGTGTGACGAAGGGGAAGCTGCTGGATGAGTTTCCGCACGAGGTGTCTCCAAACAACGTCCCTGCCATGGCAACGACGCAGGTTTGGGTCCTGTTCGTGCTTCTTTCTGTGAGTTTAGCCGAAGAGGTTAAGTTAAATTACAAACCAGCCACAAAACCTGTGCGACTTTTTACTGAGGAGGAGCTCCAGAGATACGACGGCAGTGAGGTAAACTCCTACCGTAATAACTCCTCGGTTTCTCAATATGTGTTTATGGGCGCTCTGTTCAATCGTGATAAGGAAGGACTTGCTGTCCTTTGTGTTCGCCTGTCTGTTTCAGGAAGGCCAGCCCATTTACATGGCAATAAAAGGTGTTGTGTTTGATGTCTCCAAAGGAAAAGGTATTTTTTTTAAAAATGGAGCAAGCTGAAAGAAAAAGAAACGTCAAAACTTCTAAATAGTTGAACCCAGACCAGTTTTCTGTCAGCCCACATTACAATATTTACTGTCAATAACGTGTCGTTTGTTTGGCTCGTTGCAGAGTTTTATGGTAAAGATGCTTCATATAACGCTCTAGTTGGGAAGGACTCCACCCGAGCCGTGGCCAAGATGTCCCTGAACCCAGCAGACCTGACATCAGACACTGTGAGTAACGCAGAAGGACCGGAGGTGCCACCGTCTTAAGTCTCCAAACCGTTTTCAGGTCGATATGCGTCCACACACAGAAGGATATCCAAGCCTTCTTTTGTTTCGAAAACAAATCTGCATTTTCATCCACTTTCAGTTCACATGAACGCACCACTCCATAATATGGGTTTGAAACAGTTTGTTTTTCACAATGGGGCTTTTCATTTTTCAAGAGTAATGACCACTGAAGCGTAACCAGACTAAAACTCATTACACACACCATCCCGAACTCTGCTTTCACATGATCATATCGGCCCCAAGCATTTTTTTATATCAGACGACAAAAAAAGCTTTAGTAAAATGCAAGCAGTCTTCAAATAGTAATTTCATTGATTACATTCTCGTTTCTCTTCGCGATTCAAAGATGGTTTTATTTCAGCTACACTTAAAGGTTTTAGGCATAATTTTACCATATTTGACTATAAGTGCATGCTTTGACTAGGACACAGAAAAACCTTCATTTTGATGACAGAATTCATGGTTCCATCATTTACATCAAGTGGTCCAGTTTCCAAAGAAGCAAAGCAGCCCCTCACCATCACACTACCACTGCCATGCTTAGCCATCAGTGTGAGGTTTTTTTTCTCTCAAGTGTGCCAATTTTCTACCTGTTGTGTCTTATTAATCCTCAGAATATCAGGCATCTTTTTTGTTGTTGTTGTTAAATGTGTCACGGCAATGAAACAATTTTTCTATTCTATAAATCAGGCAGTAATTTTTCTGGGTGTGGCTAATGAAATTTACTCAAAGGTGATTAATCACAGGTAATTTTATGCAAGCCAAGCAGAGTTATTGTATTTTCACACTGTGTTTTGTATGTTTGAATAATTTTTCCCACTAAATGAATGGAAATATCATCTGAAAACTGAAGTAATGCGTGACAAAAAAAAAAAAGAAGAAGCAAAAACAGAAGAAATCTCAGGGGAAATAATTTCAAAGAAAGTGTTTCTGCTTTTTTTAGGTAAGTCCTTCTTTGCCACGATTTAAATGAAAACTCTCAGATTTGCTTAAAGTTTAGATCGCAGCGATCTCAGCTTTGCTCCGCAGAAATAAATGACGTCAGCTTTATTGTCAAGAAGACAGTTGGTATTGTTCATCGCTTTGGCTTCACAAAGTCCACACAACCAAACTTTCCTGCTGTTGTCACCAGAACAGCATCATCATTCTGTGACTCATCGAATTCATTCAGATTTCTCTGGAGCAAAGACAACCCTCGCGTTTGTCCTCGTCAACAGCGATCAGACGTTACTCGGTGAAGCGGTGAAGGTCGGCGCTCCGTGGAGCCGACATGCAGCGGAAACCAGAAGCTTTTGTACACCTGGTCAAAGGACTCGCACACACCTGACGTTACATCAGGCCAAACCTCTCCTGTTTTAGGCCAGTTAGAATTGCTACAGTTATTTCTATTTGCTAAATGCCACAATAATGAGAGGAAGAACACGTCAGAAATTTGTTTATGAATGTCTTCAAAATGGGTTTTTGATTGAATTGCCTTTTGTGTGACTTGGGTCAAACCTTTTGGGTTTCAGTTCACAAATCTGTGACCAATATGATACCATATGATTTGCTAATCTAACAGAACCATCTGCATCAAGATCATTACAAAGACCAACTAAAATATTATTTGGCCATTTTCTTTCGAAGCTCTTTGAGGCATCAGGCATTGAAATAAATGTTTGAACATTTCAAAACAAATCTATCTTAAACTTGACGATATGGATCAGTATTTACATTTTACATCTGTGTAATTGGATCGTTAATCATTGATCGATATCGATTGATGCGTTGTTACTCCGCTGGTAGAAAGGCATCGTCACAGCATCATGCTGCCACCACCATGCTTCACTGTGTGGTTGATGTTCAGGATGACGTGGGTATCAGAGTAAATACCATCAGTAGACATGCACACCACACTTTTCAGATATTTTTTCTTTATAACAATTGAAATTGATGCATTATATTGATATTCATTCCACTTCCTTTCACAGATAAGCGACACGTTTTATTGGTCTTTCACAAAAATGCAAATGAAATTCGATGAAGTTTGATGTTGAAACGTGATCAAATGTAAAAACAAAACAACAAAAACGTTCAGCTAGTATGAATAGCTTTGCAAAGCACTGTAAAAATGTGTTTGTATTTTTTTATCTCTCCGTGTACAGACAGGACTCACGGAGGAGCAGCTCCAGTCTTTGGACAGCGTGTTTGAAGGAACGTACAAAGCCAAGTATCCCATCGTGGGTTACACCGCAGCACGTCTTCTCAACGCGGACGGAAGCCCCAACAAAGACTTCAGACCAGAAGACCAGCCTCGTTTTCAAACCAGAGATGAATTTTAATGTCATCTCAGGTTTTTGATTTTCTCCTCTGGTCAAGAAGTGTTCTGATCTAAAAGTTTTTATGATTATGTAAGATTTGTTCCCAATTTTCTTACTTGATGTGATCCCTGAGGATTATTTGTCTTCTCTGTTTTGACAAATTTCTTGGGTCGTTTATTTTTACCCTGGTTGTTGCCTTAAAGACAGATTTTATTAGTGCTGCAGAAATCTACCAATATTCTTAGAAAATGTTCATTTAAAAAATGTGAAATAAACAGACTACTTCCTGACTGTCTGTGCACTACAACCGTCTCTGTTTGTATTTGCATCACACTTAAAAAAACATAAAAAAACAACCTGAAACCACCAAAGTCATTTCAGCAGTTATTTGATCACTTTTCTTGCTAGACGTGAAACAGCTCATTTAAATTGGTTCGTATCTTAAACTGCTTTTAAAGGGGAAGTATGACGTGTTTTGCAGCCAGATAGTATTATTTTATAGTGTAGTCAAGTAAATATGTGACCTTCAGTTGTTCTAAAAATGCTGTATATATCAAATATCACTTAAAAGAAACCTGACTTTGCAATTTAACGCCTTGTAACTGGGCTCCTGTCTCTTTAAAGACTCCTGTTCATCCTGAGACTCCACCTTCAGGAAGTCATCACAACATGGCTCCTCTATTAATATCAACAACATTTTTACTGAGAAGTAGCTCACATAATGAGTTCAGCATTATACGATATGCTAATGGCTGCTAGCTAGTCTGAAGGAACTGAGTTGGGGAGTCACGAGGGAGGGCTGCTCTGTGAAGCGGAAGATTAGAAAGGAGGAGCTGCGCCTCCAAGACGGCGCTAGGCCCGCCCAGGCATTTTGCTCAGCTGACTGGTTGCCATGGTGACTAAAGGATTACAGGTATGTTTTTGATGAAAGGATAACATAACATGATGGAAAGGGAAACAAAAAAGTCTGTTTTACGTTACACTGCGCCTTGAAGGTTGGTCCATTGATTTTCAGCATGCTTTAGCTCCGAGCTTAGCGTTAGCTGACTTTATCTATGCGAAACCAGTTTGGCTTGGAGCTTTGAGAGTCTGGAACATCCAACTGCACCCACGTTTTAACTACCTACCTATTAATTTGAGAGACCATAAAACCACTTAAAACCAATCCTCTATCTTAATCGTTCGACTCACTTTGTGCAATGCACCAACACCTCTTGCAGTGAAAGAGCCTTGCAGCATGATGCTACCAGCACACTAGAGACTTTATAATTTTTAATAATGATCGTGTTGATCATGGCCTCTGTTTGTCTCCCTCTGTCCACTGAAGTTCAAGGCTCCCAGGTGACTCAGCCTCACATGACAGAAGCTCACAAACTACAAGGAAAAAGGAACAAAAGCTGAAAACTCCTAAAAATATATATTCACAACTGGACTATTTTCTTTGTTGGGCTAGAAGAATGTTTTTAGGTATTCCTTTGTGTGGGGTACATAAGTGTGTTTTCGAGTAAGATCAGCTTGATGTTTGTGGTTTTGTTGAGATGATTGCGGAAACCTGGTTTTCAGAGGAGAAATAATTTGCGCTGTGCCTTACATTCTTTTATTCAACTAGATCTGAGATGTGCAGAAACAGACGATATACATTGCTCGTAAGTTATCAGAGAAAGCAGGAGTGTTTTCCTTGAGGAATGGGATGTTGGACTGGCCAGAGGAGTCGAACATACCATCCGCCTTAGTGACTCACCACCTTTTCGAGAAAGATCAAGACATCTTGCGGATATCGATGACGTGCGAAGCCATCTGCAAAGACTGCTGGCAGCTGGAATAATAAAGGAGTCACGTAGTCCTTATGCTTCACCCATTGTGATTGCAAGAAAAAAAATGGCTCCATCAGGATGTGTATTGATTACCGCACCCTGAATGCACGAACAATCCCTGATCAATACTCAGTTCCTAGGATTGATGAAGCCTTGGATTGCATGACTGGAAGCCGCTGGCTTTCTGTATTGGATCTTCGAAATGGCTATTACCAGATTGGTATGACTGACCAAGACAAGGAGAAAACAGCTTTTATCTGCCCCCTACTGTTCTTCCAGTTTGAGCGTACGCCCCAAGGCATTACAGGAGCCCCGGCTACCTTTCAACGGTTAATGGAAAAGGCTGTCAGAGACATGAACCTCCTGCAATGTTTAGTATACCTGGATGACCTAATAGTGTTTGGCCGGACACTAGAAGAACACGAGGAACGTCTCCTCAAAGTCTTGGACCGACTCGAGTTTCTTGCCCTCAAGTGGGCTGTTGTCGATAAGTTTCATGATTACTTGTACGGAGCCAAGTTCACCATGAGAACCGACGACAACCCATTGACCTATGTCCTTACTATGGCCAAACTTAGTGCTACAGGTCATAGATGGTTGGCTGCACTGTCCACCTGTGGTTTTGGCATACAGTACAGGCCAGGCAGGGAGAATATTGATGCCGACCTGCTCTCCAGAAATGCAAACGCTGAAGAGGAGGGGTGGAGACCCCCATCTGGAGTGAAAGCCCTATGAAAAACTGTAAGTGTTGCTAGGCTCTCTGCAAACATGCGGTGTGTGGATCAGCTGGGTGTATCTCCATTTGCCATTCCAGATCTGTATGTGTACCCCATCTCTCTTGGTGAGAATCCAGTGCAACAGTTCAGTATGACAGAACTACAAAATGAACAAGACTCAGACGAAGAAATTGGCCCTGTAGCTTCCAGACTGATCATCAGGAGGCCATTCTGCTACAGCGAGAAAAGGAAAAGTTGCAGATAAAGAATGGACTGATGTATAGGAGAAGTTTAAGGCCTACAGGGAAGGAAGTGTTCCAGTTGGTGCTTCCACCAAAACATCGGCTTCAAGTATTAAAGCAGTTGCATGATGACTTTGGGCACCTCGGTATTGAAAAAACAACCGAGTTGGTGCTGGATCGGTTCTATTGGCCAAAAATGGCAAACGACATTGAGCATTATGTCAAGACCTTTGGGGTATGTGTGGCTCACAAGACCTTGCCTCGGAAAACGAGTCCCCTACACCAGATCACAAGTCGAGGCCCATTAGACTTGGTCTGTATAGACTTCCTGTCAATCAAGCCAGATTCTCGTGGGGTGGCCAATGTTCTCATTATTACCGACCATTTTACTCGGTATGCTCAGGCCATACCCACCAGCAACCAAAGAGCTACTACAGTTGCTAAGGTTCTGCTAGAAAAGTTCTTTATGCTGAAGGGGCGTTACCAGGGGTCAAAGTTCACCTACTCACCAGGAAAAAATAAACATTTGTATCTCCTATACAGAAACTCACCGAGTCACCAAACTTTCAGTGATTGATCATCATCGGGTGTACTACAATACCCAATGATCAAATGATGACATTACTTAGGCCACGCCCCCTGAGAACAGGAAGTGTCATGTTTTACTGTGAACGGTCGCTATCTTACCCCTTTGACCTAATCAACATGAAACTGTGTCCAGAGACAGAAGACATGTTGGTGCGCTGTGGACTCCAACCCCGACCGGCTTTGACAGAGCAGGTGGGCGTGGCGGACTGGCGAAGTGACCTGTATCGCCGTTGCCATATGTTTGCCTCTAGATTCCACATGTTTTGACCGAGCTGCACCAAACTTGGCATGAGTGATCCTGGTGGGATGCCTGACGATCGTATATCGTCATAGTTTGACGTCATATAAGCCCCGCCCACTTCCCACAGGAAGTCACCTGTTTTTTCTGCTGTATGTCTTACTTTTACTGTTGTTTTTCATATGGAATTAATGCAGTGCAAACTGACATAAATGATAATATGATGAACTCTGTCAATGCTCGCTGCTGGCTTAACTGTGTGGGCATGGCAAAATGGCAAATATCAGTCCCTCCCCATTTTTATACGATTGTCTTTAAATCACACATGGATGATCCGATTGGCACCAAACTCGATAGGCAAGACCTTTGTTCACCTCTAAAGAGCCCAAAAGTATTGAAATGTAATTTGACTCCACTGCGCTCACTAAGTTAATACAACTACAACAACTGCGAGGGCCGCGTGATGCCGCTGTGCGGCTTTAATTTTGTTTGTATTTCCTTTTAATTCCTGTAAAGCACTTTGTGATGCCTTGTTCTTGAAAATGTGCTATAGAAATAAAATTACCTTTATCTTTATGGGAAAAAAAAATTGGTAATATTTTGTGTTTTTGCAGTGTATCCCGACATCTACTTTCTCAGGAATGTCTGACTTTTGTTTCTCATGATTTACAATAAATTGCTTAAACTTTTCCGTTTTATTTAATTATTTCAGTCTTAGTATCACATTAGCTTAGTTGTCCAGGGGGTTGCAACCCTGAGGGCTGAGGGCCGTTACCATGGCGATCTGGGTCGGGGCTCATGGGGCTACGACGGCCGGAAGGAACGGGCCGCTATATTTTAGCTCAGGATCCATAAGCGCCACATTTAGTGATTGTTGTTGTGATATTTGAGCCACCCCGACAGCGGGACTGTTGGGAATACATAATTCTGTGTTCCTCTGTCTCTTTTAGCTTCTGCAGGCTAATATAAACACAGAGGCTCACACATATGAATGCAGCTTGTTTTAAAAGAAGTGACATTTACAAAACATAACAAATATAGTCATTTGTTACATCTATGGTCACATTAAGATGTAAAATGTCCAAACAACCTGTCTCCATGGAAACAGTACTGTATGCACCATAACAAGTTTCCAGATCTGTTCAAATAAAATAGATTTAACATTTAAGTGAAACTTTGTGGTGCACAGAAGAATAAAGTCTGTAATTAGCCTAATCAGAAGGCTGAATGTTGTTGTTTTTTTTTTTTTTAATACATAGAGAGTTAAATGGTTATGGAGCTGTAATCCTTTGAACAATGTTACCATGGAAACCATAAGAGCATCTGCCAAATGTAAATATTATGACAAAGATCATCTGAAGAGGTGGCTCAAAGAAATTGTAAGTAAAGGCTTATTTCTTTATCACATATATTTGTAATAATTCATACTGATGTTTAATAATTCACTTTGCAAAATGTAGAATCATGTCATTACTAAAACTTAAACGTGTGAAGCAGAAATCATCCCTCTGTTTTATGATTCTCATTTATTTCTGTTAAAAGTGCTACAAGTTTACAAAGCATCTGTTTAAATGCATAGTTAGCTTAGCTCATGAAAACTTTCTAAATTAAAAACAGAAATGAAAACTTTTCAGAGAAATTAGGGAATGTATTTAATCCTGGCTGAGAATAAAGCAGGAAGTTAAGACCGTTTTAAAATCATAATGTGTGAAATCAGGTTGTCTCTAATAAATATCTGGTTTCAGCTATATCTGAAACTGCTGCCACTGCTGCACAAATATCCTAAATTCAATTTGACATGTTATGAATGTTTGTTTTAGGCAGGACTGAAATGGAGAAACTTTACCTGGAAGAGAAGGCATCACTGGAAGAGGTTAGTTATTAAAACTTGAGGGAACTAAGTGCTACTTTTATGTTTTTAATAGTCTTTCTGCATTTACTTTGAATGTTCTCTCTGTGCATGAATGGGATTTCTCTGGGTACTCTGGCTTCATGCCACACCTCAAAAACATGACATTTATTTTCATTTGGGTTTTCTGAATTGCTATAAGTATGAGTGTGTGTGTGTGTGTGTGTGTGTGTGTGGGGGGGGGGGCATGTGTGTGCGTGTGTGTGTGTGTGTGTGTGTGTGTGTTTGTGTGTGTGTGCGTGTGCATGGTTGTTGGTCCTGTATGTCTCTTTGTTGCCCGGTGACCTGACCTAACGAAACCCAAATCTTTATGTTATCTTACAAAAGAGATCTGAAACCTTTACAGTCCAAAGAACCATTTTGCCTTCAGTCCAGATAAAAAACAACACTTTTTTAGAGCCATAAATGTTTCCTGACATTTCATCTTGATAAACATCTAATTATAGAAAATCTGTTGTCATTGCTCATTTCATTTCTTTTTTGGAATTTAAACAACTTAATAATATAATCCTGAGTTGTTTGGTTGGGTTTTGTTTATTTCTGTGTTTCTTAGTTCCTCTTCGTTTATTTGGATAAGCTGCTTTTTGTTTTACTCTGCTTTGGTGTTTCTTAAATTATTCTCATTTCAGTATTTTATGTGTCTTATTTTGGTTAGATCAGTCTTGTTTCTGTAATTCAGTCCTTTCTTAGTTATTCTAGTTCATTATGTCTTGTTGGTTCAGTTCTCCTTTATGTTCGATTCATTTAGTCCCCAGGTCCCCCTCAGTTTTCTCTCTCCCCTCACACCAGCTACCTGTTAGTCTTTAGCCGGGTCCTTTGTGTCAGCATTCAGCCTCCCAGTACTTAAAGTTACTCCTTGCTGGTTCCTCCTGTCACTTCTCCTCATCCTCCCCAGCTCCTCATCACTGGTTTGATATTTTCATTATTCACTGCACGTTTCTGCTGTTTTGCATTTGGGTTCTCAATTAATCTGCCAACAAATCATCATGACACATACATCTTACATAAATTTATGGGATGTTGCTGAGATCAGTAAACCTCCCCTAGATTCATATGTGAAGGATTAAACCAGCACAAAAAGAGTCAGCGAGGAAAAATAAATCATATTTATTGAATACAAAGATATATATTTGAGATCACAGCAAATCTCCCAAAGTGATCAGAGATTTTAGCCCTAACAACGATTTTAATCAAGAGACTACCCGCCCAAATCATCATGCAATAACCTTTCCAAGAACCTGTTCAGCTCTTCCCTCTTCAGCTGCAGGTGCAAAGTCTGTTTTCCTGAGCTGATGCACAAACTAACCCACTGCTTGGAGGAACTAACCTTCCACCTGGATTCGCAGACATCCCTGTCCTCACAAGTAGTTATTTATCATAAAACACCTGAATAATATATTAACTTCTAAAAAGGTTAAATGTAAAAATTAAAACCTGAATCTGCCTTCAAATAATCATTCATATCAGTGAAGATATTTGTGGAGAATTGAGTAAAATTATAGGATAGTTTACAATGACAAGAAAAACTGATTAAAAAATACATAACTGGAACTTTTCTTGTTCTGCTGTTGTGGAAATTCAATGCAATTGTTCTGTTGTATACTACTGACGACTATGAGCCGACTGTGGCTCTGTGGGTAGAGTAGTTGTTTTGTGATCAGAAGGTTGTAGGTTCAATTCCAGCTTCCTCCTGTCACATGTTGATGTACCCCTGGGCAAGGCACTTACCCCTTACTCATGTATGGGTGGATGTTACTTCAGTGTAAAGTGCTTTGAATTGTCAAAATGATTGGGAAAAGCACTATATAAGTTCAGTCATTTACCATTTTATTAAAATGTACTTTTGTCATTATGTCTAGATTAAAAGACCATCAGTTGGTTTTTCTGCATTTTTAACTAAATTATTAGGAGCCATTAAAAATGTCCAAAGAGCCACTTGTGGGGCCACAGGTTCCAGACCTCTAGTCTAACTGAGAGAAAGGCAAATTTATACTTTTGCACTTGATTAAACTAAATGGGGAGACGTGTTAGGATGCTTTTAATCTCTGCAAAGCAATAAAGCTGTTGACTATCAAAATGTTTGTGTATTGTATTTACTGTTGGTTATAATTACTGTACTTCCCTTCGTAGAACCAAACCTGCACAAACCCAGGCGGACATGAAGATAAAGCCTCAGTTGGTCTCAGCGATGGACAGCAGGTTCAGCCCACCCAGAGGCTGGAGAAAAAACACCGTTGTGACAAGTGTCTGAAACATTTCAGATTGAAGACGTATCTGAAAATTCACCAACGCATTCACACTGGAGAGAAGCGCTATCTCTGTGACCAGTGTGGAAACACTTTCATTCAGAAGGGTAATTTTAACAAACATCAGCGAATCCACACTGGTGAAAAGCCTTACAGCTGCAGTCAGTGTGAGAAGACATTCAGAGATCTGTCAGCACTGAAGAAACATCAGCACATCCACACTGGTGAAAAGCCTTACAGCTGCGATCAGTGTGAGAAGAGATTCAGACATCTGTCAGCACTGAAGGAACATCAGCGAATCCACACTGGTGAAAAGCCTTACAGCTGCAGTCAGTGTGAGAAGACATTCAGACATCAGTCAGCACTGAAGAGACATCAGCGAATCCACACTGATGAAAAGCCTTACAGCTGCAGTCAGTGTGAGAAGACATTCAGAGATCTGTCAGCACTGAAGAAACATAAGCGGATCCACACTGATGAAAAGCCTTATAGCTGCAGTCAGTGTGAGAAGAGATACAAAAGTTCCCACAATCTGAAGCGTCATCAGCGAATCCACACTGGAGAAAAAGACTGATCCACATAAGACAGCAGCAACATCTGGAATGTGAGGGAACTTATTTCTCTCCTCCTGGCTTCTATCACTACAGCAACAACAGTCGGTGCTGTCAGTAACATTTATATCAATAATAATAACAAGCATGCAAATAAATTGTCTTGTCGTCCTTTTGTTGTAGCAAAAACAAAGATTTTTCTATTTTTGCCTTGTTTTCCACTTGTGTTCTTCCTTAGAGTAATTAAGTAAAGTTTATTTATAAAGTGTCTGTCACAGACATAAAATCACAATAGAAATCAGCCTTAAAACAACAGAAAACATAAAACCAACATAAGAAACACAGTAAAATCAAGAGATAAAAGCCTGGGAAAATACAAATGTTTTAGTTGCTTTTTAAAAACCTCCAGAGTCAAAAAAACGGAGCTGCAAGTGTAAACTGTTCCTCAGCCACCGACTGAAAGACCCCCGTTAGTTTTTAACCGTGTTCGTGGAACAACCAAAACATTCAGAGTTTGAGAACGAAGACCATGAGCAGCAGAATATTTAATTAAAAGCTGACAAAGGTAATCAGGAGCCTGGTCTTGTAATGTTCTGTATGTCAGCAGAAGTACTTTAAAACAAATCTTAAAATCACCTGGAAGCCAGTGGAGTGAAAATGGAACAGGAGAGATATGGCAGAATTTACTGGACATGGTGAGACGTCTGGCTGCTGCGTTCTGTATTGATTGCAAAGGTGAAATTGAGGATTTATCCAGGCTGTTAAAAAGGACATTACAGTTTTCCAGAGGAGATGACATAAAAGCAGGAATGATTTTCTCCAGGTCAACTCTGGAGAGCATTTGTCTAATTTTAGAAATGTTTCTGAAATGAAAGAAATAAGAACAGGAAACAGCCTTAATGTGAGTCAAAGCCATTTGATTCATCATAATCATCCAAACAGGAACCCAAACTGGAAATGCATATTATATTAATACATGACTGTGCTGCATAAACTCCTGTACCTAAGTGGCCCATAAAGGATCAATTTGACCTGGAAGAAATGAAGGAAACAAGATGTGGAAATGATATTCATGACGGCTTGTGTTCACAGCAGGAATGTGTGTATTTTATCAGCTGTCATCTGATTTATGGGTTGTTTAAACCACCGATTTAATTTATATCAAAGGATATTTTAGCTGATCAAACCACACACAAGAAAATCACTAATAAACTTCTAAATCTTATTTTCTAGCCTGCATTTAGTGCTTAGTGAAATTTAAACATATCCTTCAAAATTTTGGAAGAAATATAACCTGATTGGAATCAGATTTATTTTACAAATGGAATTTATGACACTGAATTTTTATCTTGTGCAACTTTGTGAATGTTTTTTTTATTTTTTATTCTTACACTTTAAATTCACTGCATAAAATTCACCTGCAGAAATTTGCGTTCAGAAATTAGCCTGAAAACATGAAATAAAATTTTAAAAATTACATTTTTCAAGAAACATTTGCAGGTGAATTTTTTTTGTGCATTTAGAGTAAAAAATATATATTGATAATTGCACAGAATAGAATCAGGTTTGTAATTTCAATGTGTAAAAAATTAGATTATATTTCTTCCATATAAAACCTAACAGCTAAATTATGACATTATTGAAGCTGTACAATCATCCAAGTAGCAGTTTCCAAATGTCTCCTTTTTGTCCCCTGGGGCAACCGCGTTCCCGCGGGCACCGTGTTGGTGACCCCTGTTTTTGATCAATAAAGTATTTTTGAATTGAATTTTGAATTTGAAGACAGTGGAAGGTTTTTTATTTACGGCCTGCTGCTTCTTCAGTTGCTGTGAACCAGAGTGACAAACAGGAGGAGTGAGCAGAGAGAGACGGCGCCAGTCAGGACGGCTTTCACCAGCAACACCGTCCAGCTGCCCGGCATGAAGACATGAGACGGACATTACAGGCAAAATAATCTATTACAATAAGAGTTTGGCTGAAATATTTTTGCAACGACTGAGAAATATGAAAAAAAAACACCCGAAAAAAACAAAACATAAAATGATTAAGTCTGGTTCTTTGTTGACCGCTACACAGTGGTCAACAAAGAACCAAGACAGAAGCTACAAACCTTTAAGTCACCATGCCGAGTTATGAAACAAACAGAAAAGCCATAAAGCCATGCAGTACATGAATCTTTTTGATTTTAGTCTTTTTTTTCCCAGTTTTCCTAAACGATAAACCTAACAGTCAACATTTGATGATGATGATGTATTTGTTTCCCAACCATCTGAAACGCTGACATTTTCATACGTCCACTTCACATTTTAAGTGCTGCTTTGCTTTTATCTGTTACATACAATTCCAGTAAAATGCAAAAAAAAAAAAAAGGTTTGTAACAAGACACAATGTGAAAATGACTGAATGCTTTTGCAAAAGCTCTGCAACCAGAACGATTGGTTTGGGTGAATTTAGGGACCACCAAGAAATAACGCAACGTTTTCTCCTCTTGCATATTTATTAAAATCCTTTGTTTTTACATAGTGTTGCATACAATCTCTTAAGAGTACAGCGGAAGGAAAGTTTAACGTGGAGAACAAAACCAACACAGTATAACCACTCTGTATTCACGTTAAAACTCACTGCAGCTCTCGGCCATCAGCCCAAGAAACCAACAAGAAAAGCGAGCAAATGCCTTCAGTTCGTAGCATTGTGTGTGCAAAACAGGGAGAGTCGGGTCCCAGGGCCCATTTTCCAGCAGCTTCCTTACGTTGCAGGCCACAGAAAAATCTAGAAATTTCCGGTTGCCTTCTATCTTCCGTCAGGGCTACCGTGCATTTCCGGTGTGTAAGTTAGAAGAACAATCATGACCCACAGATGCAGCACCGCCTGAAGAAAAAACACAACAAAACAAAAACTGATTAAACACTTTGAATGTATTGTCAGACGATAAACTATCCCATGTGGTAAAAACCAACAATGTTGTTGTTTTGAGACCATTTTCAACTAATAACACGAATAGGCGATATGTCCAGGGTCAGCAGCCCTCATGACCCCACTATAGGGATAATTCATGATAATTAATGGATGGATAAATGTGCTCTTAATGTAATGTACATTTGTCTCCAAAATATTGATCTGATTCATGTTTTATTACTTTTGTTTGAGATAGATTGGGTGTAAGGATAGATAAATACATCTCCATAATGTTTCCTTATTGTTGCTTATTCTAGATTGTTTGTTACTAATATCATTTTAAATAAAGATTTAATAAAGATTTGAAAATAACAAAGTGACTTACCACGTGACAGACATACCACGTGACATATCACGTTTTGTAGCCATTTCTTTACTATTTAATTTGTATTTTTAATGTTGAAAGTCTTCTTGGGTGTTTTAAAAGGCGTTGGCAAATAAAACACGTTATTATTATTATAATTATTATAACACAATCGGTACAGGAAATAGTGTCACTAGCGCCCCCTTCATTTCCGGAATGAAATAGTCCCATTTCCATATAAGGTATGAGACTGACAGTGGTCCGTCCCCGCCCCATTCTGTTTGCTGCAGCGAGGTGTACTTGGGTGTACTTGCCCTCACCTGGTAGACATCATGTTTTCCTTCCGGTTCACACCTCGCTGTTTGCTGGCGCTGCACGCCAGCCGCGTACTAATGCGCTCTTGAATGATGCGCTTAACGACGCACTAATCGCTGATCGATCCTTCTTGTGGTAAGAAGCTTCTCACACCATTAATGTCTGTTAGCCTAGCCTTAGCTAAAAGAAAGTTGGTTTCACAATGGGAAAAAAACGATTCATCAAATTGTGCATATTTTTCAAATGAAGCAAAAAGAACTGAATAACTTTTGATTCGTTGTTGTTAATTTTGCCGTAGAAAACCCCCAACAAAGCTCCTATTTGCTGTTTGTCCATGGACAAACTCCTCAACAGTCACCTGGCAAAAAACTGGGAAGGAGGCTCTGTGGGAGGAGAGCAAAGCGCTTACTGGCGAGTGAAAGCATCTGAATTTATTACGTCTCTATATGGCGATTAACATAAATGTACAATCCTTAAAAAAAAAAATTCAAAAAATTTTTTGTATTCCATTCATCCATTTCTATCTAAGGGGAACACACTCACACCTAGGGACAATTTGGAGTGACCAATTTCTTACCTTGTTGTCATGTTTTTGGAATGTGGGAGGAAACCCGGAGGAAACCCACGCATGCACAGGGAGAACATGCAAACTCCTGCAGTAGTTCTGGGAAGTGAACCCACAACCTTCCGACTGCAAGGCAACAACCTTACGGACTGAGCCACTGTGCAGCCCGCTATAGAATGGCGCTACTATTAATATATCTCTTAGCATTTTTACGTCACCGCCGTTCTCGACTGACTACGTAAGAGAAGCATCCGGGGTCTTTTGTCGCACGTCACACTTCCGTTGAAAACAACACCACGTGCGTTGCCCATGAACGCAGTAGCTGTCACTTCCAGCGGGATTAAAAGCGGCATTTATTTAACGTAGAAATGCAGACTGGTTGAAGCTAGTTTGAACCAAAAAAGTCAAGCTTCGGAGAAGGTAGGGGTTGAGTTTGTAGCGGCTATTTTGCTTGCCAAACGGAACCACCGGTCAAGGAAACCGGTGTCGCTTGAATTAGCTCATGTCCTCAAATCTCCAAACACGTTCGACGTTCACCTTTGAAGGGTTTTGTGAAAATAGCTCATGCTAGCAAACGCTTTGCACCTCGTTATGCTCCTGAAGTAATTTGTGAAATGCAATTAAATAACATTACATTGTAAGAAAGTGAGACTTGGAAGCTAACGTTAACTTGAGGCAGCAAACGCTGACTGCAAACCCGGCCGCTTCATCTGCTCAGTGACGTGAGCAGTGAGCTCACTGCTCACGTCACTGAGCAGTGGTGTTGGTGGTGGCTCACACCGTCGCTAACGTATTCCGTCACACACTTTATTTCTCTTTTCTTTTCTCTTCCATTCACTGAAATTGGTGAGAAATGATTTGTGTTGTGCACAATCCACAATCTGTTTTGTTGTTTTCTTCTCCTCTGACTCCCCGTGTGAATTTTCTCACGGCGCCTCAGAGTCTCAACCGAGTTTGAGAGAAACGGGAGACTTGAGGGCTCAAGGTGAGCTTATACCTGCTGCCCCCCAACACACACACACACACACACACACACACACACACACCGCTTCCCATGTAGCGTCAGGCCCGCGCTGCTTTGCCCTGAGTGTGTAGGAGTTGCAGCAGTGTGTTGTTGCAGCTTTGTTGCTGCGGTTGCATGGCTGTGTGACGTGCCGCTCTGCTAACGCTGCATGCTAGCTGAAGATTCAAAGTCTGCTTTAATTCTGCTGAAATGTCTCCGGTTTCTGTTGAGATTCTCCAAAAATATTCCTTTACATGATCTATGAAAAACCCAGAAAGCGGTGGAGGCTTTTAGTAAAAACTATTTTAAAATGTCACATTTTGGTAATTTAAAAGAAAAACGGATATGAAAAGTAGAAATGTTTTTTGTTTGGTTTTTTTGCTTGTTTCTTCTCTGGTTTGTAAAGCCAGAGAAGAAGAAACGACCAGAATTTCTTTGTGTTATTTACTAAATAAATAGATTTAAATGTTAAGCCAATAATTACTGGGGTTTCAAATCAAAATGACACAAAAGACAAAATAGATTTATTTCAAATAAAACTAATATACATTAGAATACTGAAGTTACAGAAAGATTTTATACTGTTATGTAAAATACATGTTTTGAAGGAATCCCTTTGATCTTATAAATTAGTAAGAAGACGTGGAGCTTCTGCTACATGAGGAAACATGGAAAGAGCTAATCAGGAATAAAAATAGATTTAAAAAGTTTGACTGCTTTAAAGTCAGTCAATATTTTTTTAATTGATTATTGAGAAATGTTAAGTAGTTTAGTTACTTTGAAATTCTTACATTATCTTTTGAGATGTTGTTGTCATTTCCTATCAGAAATATGTTTTTAATTTCCAATTGTCAGGTATGAAGATGTTTATGTTAGTGATGGGTAAATGAGGCGTCATGTATCGTTTTGACCCAAAGCAAAACTGTATTGATACCGCGTCAATACTGTGTCACTGAATACTGACACCTGCTGGACATTAAAAATCCCTACAGGCAACGCAGTTCACAGACTGATTTGATGACCTAGTCTATACAGTCATGGCCAAAAGTATTGAGAATGACACAAATATTATATTTTCACATGATCTGCTGCCTTCTGGGTTTCATGTGTGTATGTCAGATGTTGTCATCACATACAGAAATACAATTGCAATCATATTATGAGTAACAAAAGCTTTTAATGACAGTTAGAATGAGTTAATGCAGCAAGTCAATATTTGCAGTGTTGACCCCTCTTCTTCAGGACCTCTGCAATTCTCCCTGGCATGCTCTCAATCAATTTCTGGACCAAATCCTGACTGATAGCAGTCCATTCTTGCACAGTCAATGCTTGCATTTTATCAGAATTCCTAGGTTTTTGTTTGTCCATCCGTCTCTTGATGATTGACCACAAGTTTTCAATGGGATTAAGATCAGGGGAGTTTCCAGGCCATGGACCCAAAATCTCTATGTTTTGTTCCCTGAGCCAGTTAGATATCACCTTTGCTTTGTGGCAAGGTGCTCCATCATGCTGGAAAAGGCGTTGTTCATCACCAAACTGCTCTTGAACGGTTGGGAGAAGTTGCTCTCGGAGGACATTCTGGTACCATTCTTTATTCATGGCTGTGTTTTTAGGTAAGACTGTGAGAGAGCCGACTCCCTTGGCTGAGAAGCAACCCCACACATGAATGGTTTCAGGATGCTTTACAGTTGGCATGAGACAAGACTGGTGGTAGCGCTCACCTCGTCTTCTCCGAACAAGCTGTTTTCCAGATGTCCCAAACAATCGGAAAGGGGATTCATCAGAGAAAATGACTTTACCCCAGTCCTCAGCAGTCCACTCCCTGTACCTTTTGCAGAATATCAGTCTGTCCCTGATGTTTTTCCTGGAGAGAAGTGGCTTCTTTGCTGCCCTCCTTGAGACCAGGCCTTGCTCCAAGAGTCTCCGCCTCACAGTGCGTGCAGATGCACTCACACCTGCCTGCTGCCATTCCTGAGCAAGCTCTGCACTGCTGGTAGCCCGATCCCGCAGCTGAAACACTTTTAAGAGACGGTCCTGGCGCTTGCTGGTCTTTCTTGGGCGCCTGGGAGCCTTTTTGGCAACAATGGAACCTCTCTCCTTGAAGTTCTTGATGATGCAATAGATTGTTGACTGAGGTGCAATATTTCTAGCTGCGATTCTCTTTCCTGTTAGGCCATTTTTGTGCAGTGCAATGATGACTGCATGTGTTTCTTTCGAGGTAACCATGGTTCACAGAAGAGAAACAATGATGCCAAGCACCAGCCTCTTTTTAAAGTGTCCAGTGGTGTCATTCTTACTTAATCATGACAGATTGATCTCCAGCCCTGTCCTCATCACCACCCACACCTGTGTTAATGGAGCAATCACTGAAACGATGTTAGCTGGTCCTTTTAAGGCAGGGCTGCAATGAAGTTGAAATGTGTTTTGGGGGATAAAGTTCATTTTCTAGGCAAATATTGACTTTGCAATTAATTGCTGTCATGCTGATCACTCTTTATAACATTCTGGAGTATATGCAAATTGCCGTTATAAAAACTGAAGCAGTAGACTTTGTAAATATTAACATTTGAATCATTCTCAAAACATTTGGCCATGACTGTACAATAAGATTTAAGTCATTTAATTTCATCGTGTATTATATATTGTATAATGTCACATCTTCAGTTAAAATCAAAATATATTTGATATTCTTCGATACAGTCAATAAGTAATGTGAACATGAACCAAGTGATGAAAATGAAAGCGATCGTGTTTGGAATGAGGATGCTTGTGGACTGGGGTTTTTTTGTTGTTGTTTTTTCCCACAAATTTTTATTAAAAAACCAAAAAAAAGTTTTTAAAAATTTTTGAAATTTAGTCTGTTCCGTTTTTTTGGCACAACTTCTCCTGCTGTAGAAAAAATGAAGTAAACAAAACATTTATATGAAATAATTGATAAAAAGCAGCTGAGTAATTTGTAGACTGGCTGTATACCTGAGTTTATCCAGGTGTATCTGTGACTTCATTCTGATGCCCTATGCCTCAGCATTGAGGAGGTGAATTTATTTATATAAAACAGATTTTAGTGACACTGTATATTGTTCACATAACTTACATTTTTTCTTTTATATTTTGTACGCAGATCTTTATGGATGTGTTTTGCTGGAAATGTCTTTTTTGTATTTATTTATAGCGGGATTGTCTTTATTTCCCTTTTTTCTGCCTAAAGATTTTTATTTATGGAGGGTAATTTAAGAATAAAATTATGAAATGTATCATTTCAAAGGAGAAACATATGCAAAATTTCTTTTATTTTGTTTTTTCTCTCTCCAAAGAGTTTTTGCGGCGCTAATGGCTCGTATTTTTTTGACAGTAGGCAGACAGGAAGGAGGGTGGAAGACATGCGACGAAGGTCGTCCAGTTTTCAGGAAGAAGACTCACTTTGCTTGGCTGGATGGTAAGGACCTTTGACTTTTTTCACCTAAAACATGTGAAATTAGATTTCAACTACATGAAATCGATTTTTCATTAAACGGTGAGATCAACTGGGGAAAATTTTCAAAAACATTCAAGGCAGAAAACCGGATTCCTTTTGCAGTTGTAACGTGTTTTTCCTGCCACCGGTAATATAAAGACTGTGGGCTTCACCGGCAATGGAAGACGAGGAGAGTACCCTGGTTACTACTGTGATGGCCGACCTGGACACTGCACTGACTGTCAATACTGAATGCAAGGAGAATATTAGTTGCTTTCCACAGTCTTTCACACATTTCAGTTGTCACACATTGTTCGTTTTTTTTTGTGACATGCCATTTTAAATCATTTCTGCTAAAGAATATTTGCCTTTTGACTTGTGCAGTCATCCTTTTTAATAATGTGTTCTTTCAATATTATTTACATTTTTGAATGTTTCCTTTTGTTGTAGCTCAGTTGATTTACATTATTCAGTTTTCATAGAAATGGTGGCGTTTCCACACAAAGTTACATTGTGGCTGTAATTTGTTGGAGAGAGTAGAACCAATAAAGTAGTTGTAAATATATTGTAACAGCGTTGTTTAACAATAGGATAACCTTGTTTTAAAAATTTGAAATGCAAGCAAAGCTAATAACTTGCAATATTTTATTTGTGTAAATACAATGTTTCCTATACTTTTAGAACAATGACTGGAATCAATACAAATTTTCTTTACAAACCTGACATACAGCCAAGTTGTTTATGTTTTAACAGAATCAACCGTTGGGTTTTTTTGTAATAAAGTAAGCACATACAGAAACATATTGTTCAGTTACAAAGTCATAATACAAACATAAGATTAAAGGTATCCTGACTTTATGAAGAGAGATGAGCCCGGCGCCGCTAGGCTGGGATGGAGACACATGATCAGGTGATTGGCTGAGCAGGTGAGATGAAGACATTTATAGTTAGAATTTACACATTGGTTTAATTTATGTAACCAGTGACTTTATTCAAAAAGGTTTTCATATAGAAAAAAGATCATTTTCTCTGGCAGTTACCAGCGCAGCGTCTACTGCCGGGGTCCGAGCCCCAAAGATTATTTCTTGTCAAATAAACTTTCTAAAACCTACTTTCTGTGTGAGTCTTTCCAGGTTGAAGCTACATTTAAAGTTTTAAATTAATCCCTTTGGGTTTTGCAACAATTGGATATTTAAGGTCTTTATTTTATGAATCGATTGCAATTGGTAGAATTGATATGGAATTTCTAAATGGAATAGTGGGACACCAATCAGTTTACTGGTTGAACTGGAGTCCTTATAGCAAAAGTTTCCAATGAGACATTATGGTAAACAATGATAATAGTTGAGCCAGGTCACCTGCAACCAAAAATATTCTAGTTTTCAGAATGGCACTTGTTAGAAGTTCAGAAGTCCTTTGTTTTGTTTGTAAATTATATTCATAATGTGAATAATAAGAAAAATATTTGGCAAATAAGCAACAAAAGTGCGCTGTGATTGGACGTACTAAGTTGGCCAAAATTGTTGACTAAATGTTTTACAGACCAAACCTCTTTTCCATCAAGTTCTTATTTTATAAGCCAAAGGCTATTATAGTTTAGATTGTAACATATTTATTTTAAGAGGACCATTCACAACATCAAAATATATTATTTGAGCTTCATTTGTTTATATCTGTTTTCTTAATCTGCGATGGACAGGCGATATGTCCAGGGTCAGCAGCCCTCATGACCCAACTATAGGGATAATTCATGATAATTAATGGATGGATAAATGTGCTCTTAATGTAATGTACATTTGTCTCCAAAATATTGATTTGATTCATGTTTTATTACTTTTGTTTGAGATAGATTGGGTGTAAGGATAGATAAATACATCTCCATAATGTTTCCTTATTGTTGCTTATTCTAGATTGTTTGTTACTAATATAATTTTAAATAAAGATTTGAAAATAAAAAAGTGACTTACCACGTGACAGACATACCACGTGACATATCACGTTTTGGCAAATCAAAAATACGTTATTATTAGTATAATTATTATAACAAGGTCGGTACAGGAAATAGTGTCACTAGCGCCCCCTTCATTTCCGGAATGAAATAGTCACATTTCCATATAAGGTGTGAGACTGACAGTGGTCCGTCCCCGCCCCTTTCTGTTTGCTGCAGCGGCTGCAGCGAGGTGTACTTGGGTGTACTTGCCCTCAGCTGGTAGACATCATGTTTTCCTTCCGGTTCACACCTCGCTGTTTGCTGGCGCTGCACGCCAGCCGCTTACTAATGCGCTCTTGAATGATGCGCTTAACGACGCACTAATCGCTGATCGATCCTTCTTGTGGTAAGAAGCTTCTCACACCCTAAGTGTCTGTTAGCCTAGCCTTAGCTAAAAAAAAGTTGGTTTCACAATGGGAAAAAAACGATTCATCAAATTGTGCATATTTTTCAAATCAAGCAAAAAGAACTGAATAACTTTTGATTCGTTGTTATTAATTTTGCCGTAGAAAACCCCCCAACAAAGCTCCTATTTGCTGTTTGTCCATGGACAAACTCCTCAACAGTCACCTGGCAAAAAACTGGGAAGGAGGCTCTGTGGGAGGAGAGCAAAGCGCTTACTGGCGAGTCAAAGCATCTGAATTTATTACGTCTCTATATGGCGATTAACATAAATCATTAAAAAAAGTTTTATTTTCCATTCATCCATTTCTGTCTAAGGGGAACACACTCACACCTAGGGACAATTTGGAGTGACCAATGAACTCTTACCTTGTTGTCATGTTTTTGGAATGTGGGAGGAAACCGGAGTACCCGGAGGAAACCCACGCATGCACAGGGAGAACATGCAAACTCCTGCAGTAGTTCTGGGAAGCGAACCCACAACCTTGTGACTGCAAGGCAACAACCTTACGGACTGAGCCACTGTGCAGCCCGCTATAGAATGGCGCTACTATTAATATATCTCTTAGCATTTTGACGTCACCGCCGTTCTCGACTGACTACGTTAGCAACCGGGTTCCCATGGGCACCGTGTTGGTGACCCCTGTTTTGGATCAATAAAGTATTTTTGAATTGAATTTTGAATTTTTCTTCCAAACCATGCTTTACGACAGAGAGAAGTTTTCCCCATTTGAAGGTCCGAAACTGACATAGTTAATAATGAAAGCAGAAATATTATGTCACATCAGTCGTGTAAGTTTTAAAAATGTCATTGTGAACTTAGACTGGTTGGCCAGTAGGTGGCAGCATACGGAGTGATGAACAAGACAACGCGATACTTGCTTTACCTGCATTATTTGTAGTCCGATTTCTCTGACGCACCAGTGCGTGCGTTCGTCAATGAATGTCATGGAAACGACGTTAGCGTCCTCAAGCCTATAAATGACGCTGACCTTCTGAGTTCTTTCCCCTTTGCGACGGGACTTTTGAGAGAGACGCCTGAAGGAGCCTTTACAGCCTCGGAAGGTTTGAGCTTGTTGAAAAGTCTGCTGTGCAAAACTTGTTAAAGAAGCGCTTGCTGAAATACGCACTTGCTGAAGAAGCCCGTGGATAAGAAACCTGCGAAAGACGGTTCCTGGCCAGGAGAAGCACCAACAGGGTGACCAGCTGGAAGGTTAAAATTGCTCTTTTATTTTTTAATAAACGAAAGCAAGTTATTACTAAGACATTAGTGACTTGTTTAGTTTATTTTGTGTGTGTGTGTGTTTTAAAGAAATACTGACTGCTGTAGAAAAAAAAGTCTAGTAGCATTCTTTGCTAGCATAGATCGTTCTTAACTAATGAGGCTTTTTCTGAACTGAATTTCGCTGGAAATGTCAGGAATGTTAAACTGTGGTGTAGTGATTTAATAAATATATGTATTTTACTTAATTATAGTCAAATCAGTTAAATTAATGTTAAATTTCTGGAAAATTAGCATGGGTTTTGACCGTTATTTTTTGAAAAATGCCATTATAAACACTCAGTTTCCATGGATACGCTAAGTGAAATACGTTAAATATTTAACATTAGGTTTTGACCGTTATTTTTTGAAAAATGGCATGATAAACACTCAGTTTCCATGGATACGCTAAGTGAAATACGTTAAATATTTAACATTATTTTTAAAACACATTCAAAAAAATAGTATTTACCTTTATAATAGTCTATACTTTAATTGTTTAATTTCATTATTTTTTCAAGAAACGGACATGTTGATCTGTTTTTTATTATTGTTATTATTTTTAGCATAGCCAGGAAACATGAATTGATTTGAAAAAACAAAAATGATGATATTTAATCTAAGAGTATCAGGTTTGATGACTTTGGTGTCCAATTCTTTGAAATTTTGATGACTTCTTTAAAGCATATAGCTTTAATAGGTCTCTTGCATTTGTGGGGTGAAACAAATTTGTGAGTTAATTTAAATTGTTTTGTGACTTATGTGTGAGCTTATTGACATTTATGGATAAATGTCTGGGATATGAACACTAGTGTTTGAGAAAAAATGTTATGCTGGTTTGAAAAAAAAAACAAACAATAAGATTTCTGTCCAATTCTTGGCCTTTACTTTTGTTTTTTTGAAAAATTCCCTAACAAACATACTTGGTTTCCATGGTAATCACATCAGACTAGCGGTTTATTAGGACACTCGAAGACGCTTTGCATAAAATTTCCATTCATGCACACGTTCACACACTGATGATATTAAGCTAATGGATTGTAGCCACAGATGTTATATCGTGCCAGCAATAAACTCCAGCTAAAGGTGGGAGAAGTGTCTTGCTCAAGGACACAACGACAGAGGCGGACCATTGCAGGGCAAACTCCTACCACTGTTGCCCCAGTAATAAGCATTATAAGTGTGTGTTTGTGTTTGTTAATGATAGAACATTAGTAGGCAATGAATCGTGTATAGACAATAAGACTTTGAGGCATCATGCACACATAAGGGATGCAGATTATTATTTTAATGATTTTGTCTGGCTTATCTCCAGACAAAATATAATGGCCATTTTAACACTGGATATGGATTTCTTAACCAAATAAACAGTTTTATTTTTGTAGGAGGGAGCCCCTGGAAACGGAGGAAAGGCCACTTATGTCGGCCTGTTTATTTAGATCCCCAGTCTTTAAACTTAATTAATTTTACAGGTTTACATTTCTGCTGTTGGCTATATGTGGGAGTATGAAGGTAGTACTGATGGGGTGTCAGACTTGCTGTCTTTGTGATTGTGAAAAATTGTGGAGCTCAAAGGAATTTAGTTTGATTAACTAGAATTAACATTTTGGTAATTTACAAATGCAATTGGAAACATATATTTCTAAACTTTGATACTTTTAAAGTATTAAAGTTGTGTAAGCAGTGATTTAAGTGTAATAATTATGAATGGATCACATATCTCATCCCTGGCTATTGTTAAGAATGATCAAATGTACCTGAGCATCAAAGATTTGTGAGGATGGGTTGTTATATAAAGGTAAACTGAGTAACTTGTTGCAGTCTTATTTCATTCACACTTATGGCACAGTCTAAGATTACAGGTGTTTCAGTAGCTATTGAGACATTCTAAACACAGTGTATAGCTCTTTAATTTATGTTTCCAAATGTTTAATAGTTTATGGTTAGGGATGAATTGCCAATAAGTCTAAATTTGATTTGTTGTCTTTAATGATTGATTGGTACCAAGATGAAGCTGCAAGTTCGTTTGTCTGAGTGGCGATGCTCCATACATGTTTGATCATTGAGTTTTAGAGTGTGTTCTGGTTTTTATGTAAAATTGTATTTTTTGCTGTTTTTTTGTGACTAAAGATAAGCTATATTTGTTTTATCTCTTAATTCCCGTCTTTATTGTATAATCAAATACAATGGCATAGCAATAATATTGTTAATTAAATATATTCAAGAAAAACAAACACATTCACAAACCTGGGTTATTGTATTGTTGGTATTTTAGTTCCCTCAAAACATTGCTTTGGACTTTTGTGAAGGTCTAGATTCTGAATTATAGCTTTTTTTGCTTTGTTTTTTCCTTTGCAGCTCAGACCATGGCGCTTCCAGCAGATGGATCCCCAAAGTTGGAGGGACTTCCAGACAATGGTAAGGAACACGGTAAGGTGTGGTCAAATGAAACCGACATGGTTTCTGAAGACTACGGAGAGGGGTTGAGGTGTAGTTCACCTCCGCAGTCTGTGGACTGTGCTACCAGCTCCAGTGGTAGCAGTGCTATCAGCTATAGCGGTAGCTCTACTACCACATCCAGTGAAGATGAGGTAGGTAATGCCTGTACTATCAGCTCCAGTGGTAGCTCTACTACTAGCTCCAGTGGTAGCTCTACTACTAGCTCCAGTGGTAGCTCTACTACTAGCTCCAGCGGTAGCTCTACTACCAGCTCCAGTGAAGACGAGGCTAATAATGAAGACCAGGATGACTTTTATTCCAGACTTCGGATTGTCCAGGTCCTTGCACCAAACATTAAATTCCTGTGGGGCATAGGAGTGCTTGAACAGTCATTGAAACTTCTCAATTCGAAGCTTGATCAGCTGAACTCCGCTGTGGACCGTGGCAGTGCTGCGTCGCTGCGCTCTGAGATTCTTGAGATTCTTCCCCCAAATTTCAAATACATAAAAGACATTGGGGTAGCTGAGAAGCCTGAAGAAGACACGGCTCCTTCTACTTCACTTGAATTCACGTCTGGACTTGACAAACAGGAAGAGCCCATTTTGCGTCCAGAGAACTCCAGACCTATTGGCACCTCGCAACACCATCAGGTAGGTTTGGAAGAGGATGGGGCTTCTTTGACTTCTGGCCGCACCAGGAGCATTACACAGAAGGTGGATGCTGCGAAGGAGGACAACCCACCATTAAAGCTTAGTTCTGGTACAGCGCTTCCTTCCAGCTTTGACAAACCGGAAAAGCCCATTTTGCGTCCAGAGGACTCCATTCGTATCAGTGCCTCGCCACAACCTCTGGCAGGTTGGAGAAATTTAGTGACTTTTTGCCGCGCCATTAGAATTCCAAAGAAGGTGGTTGATGCGAAGGAGGATGACACACCATCCAAGCCTAGCGATCGGGTAGGTTCGAAAGAGGACGTGACTCATGCGACATCTGTGACTGGCATAAACGGAAAGAGGACAAAGGACAATGATGCTGAAGAGCAGCCCCCAGGAAAGAGGACCAGGGACACTGTTGCTAAAGAGGAGCCCCCAGCCAAGAGGAGTAAGGACACTCTTGCTGAAAAGGAGCTCCCTGCCAAGAAGACCAGGGACAGTGTTACTGAAGTGAAACTCCCAGCCAAGAGGACCAGGAATAGTGATGATGCTAGACAGGAGCCCTCTGCCAAGAAGACCAGGGAGAATCAAACTGAAGATGTGCTCCCCTCCAAGAGGACCAGGGACAGTGTTGCTGAAGAGGAGCCCCCAGCCAAGAGGACTAGAGACACTGTTGCTGAAGAGGAGCTCCCAGCCAAGACGGCACAGTAGTATAATGAAGATCCCATTTGGGACGAGGTCCTTCAAAGTATCGGCAGAAGGATGGCATGGAGATATGGTAAAGAATGGGAGGACGAGCCCATTCCGTCAACCCCTCTGTTCATTCCATACCGAAAGACAGACCATGAAGATCCTATTCTGTTATCTCCTATCCTCAGTCCCTCACCAAGGACAGCGTGTGGGGATCCTGGTTTGTCATCCCCCGTCCTCAGTCCCTCGTATAGAATGGCGGATAAACTTCCTGTTTTGTTATCCCCTATCCTCAGTCCCTCACCAAGGACAGCGTGTGAGGATCCTGGTCTGTCATCCCCTGTCCTCAGTCCCTCACCAAGGACGTCGTGTGGGGATCCCGGTCTGTCATCCCATGTCCTCAGTCCCTCGTATAGAATGCCACGTAAACGTCCTGTTTTGTTATCCCCTATCCTCAGTCCCTCACCAAGGACGTCGTGTGGGGATCCCGGTCTGTCATCCCCCGTCCTCAGTCCCTCGTATAGAATGCCACGTAAACGTCCTGTTTTGTCATCCCCTGTCCTCAGTCCCTCATGAGGGACGATGCAAGAGGATCTTTTTCTCTCATCCCCTGACGTCAGTCCCTCACCATCGACGCACTGTGAAGATCCCGTTTTGTCACCCCGCGTTTTCAGTCCTTCACCATCAACACACCGTGAAAATCCAACTTTGTCATCCCCTGACTTCCGTTTCCGGATGGAGACTGAAAAGGACATAGAAGAGGAACCGACACCTTCAACATCTGGTGGAACTACAGCAAGAGCGAGTTCCAGACACGTGTGGTTTAGACCTCGCTACGTTTCAAGTGACTCTGATTAGATTGGGATCCGTAAAAACTGAGGACTTATGTGGGAAGTCACATTAGGACATATCATCATTTCTCTGTTTTTTTTTTTGTTTTGTTTTATTAAAGCCAATGGATTTCTAGCAAGCCTGTGGAAGCCTTAGGTAGCGCCTTGCACCGGGGCTTTTCTTTATCCCGCTGCTAGATGTAGCATTTTGGATGTTGAGGATTCTGGCAGGACTCGGGAAGCCTTAGGTAGCGCCTTGCACCGGAGTTTTCTTCGTCTTTGTGTCTTCCTCTCATCTTCCCCATGTTTCAGGGTGAAATAGCGGTTCTTCCCCACGCGGTGCTCTCCGCTATAGTAAATTATTCTATTCTGTTCCTCCGCTAATCCACTCTCCAAGGTTTTAATCTTTCAGGTTTTAGCTGCTCATCGCTGGATCCTTTCGTCGTCGTCCATGTGGTTCCTGTCCTTCTGGACCCCTTGTTTTTCACACTGCTTGTAAGTTTTTCCACATTCACATGATACTGCTTGCCTCCTGCTGGTGGTGGGGACCATCAGCTTTACTAAATAAAAATAGAAGTAGAAGTTATTAGTAATTTACAAAGTGCTCAACCACATAGAGTTAAAATTTACATTAAGTAAGGAATGCTTGCCTGACAATACGTTGTATCAGAAACCAAATTAAAGCATCAGGACAATAAGAAATTAGAAGACAAAGGAGAACATAGACATAATTTATGATTGAAGGATTTAATTATGAGCTTTTATTCAGAGAGACACTAGAGAACAGGATCAGAGGAAAGGAAATGGAGAGCATGTGGAGTAAAGTTTTATGTAGATAAACTATTAATCTCATGAAACAAATAGTTTATATGGCCAATAGCATGTTCATGTGTTACAACACAGAAAAATCACAAAAGAAGAATAGACATTAAAAAAATACCCGACCCAAGTTCAGACTTCTCAGATTTCTGATTCTCTGATCATCCCAGGTTGGATCTCCTCCGCCTGTAATCCTCCACCTTCAGCACCACCAGTCAGGTGGAGGAAGATAAGAGAACCCAGTTGACAAAAAAAGTAAGAAAACTTATTTTCATTTTAAATATGGATGAAATTGAGCTCAAATTTCAAAATTGTTCTTCTTTCTGTCCACATATATTCTATTTGTTAACCCTGTTGTCTTTTCTCTGGATTTCATTTCTACATCAACTCATGTCACATGACATGAGTTGACCAACAATTAAAGCAGAAGACCAGCGCCGCCTGTAATCCTCCACCTTCAACACCACCAGTCAGGTGGAGGAAGATAAGAGAACCCAGTTGACAAAAAAAGTAAGAACATTTACTTTTACACAACAAAAAATGTTCAACACACAGAACGTCGAGGTTAATATTCAAATCTATTTCCTGCTGTACTTTCTCCTCACTGACATTTTTGTTTTGTGTGTGTGTTTTTTTACTGAGTCCTTTCATAACAGCAGAGCTTTGTGTTGATGGAAGGAGGATCAGGAATACAGCAGAGGACCTGCTGATCTACTGGTTCTAGTAGATTTTATAAATGGTGAGGTCATGATTATGACTTGATCAGAAGGTCTGATTCAGTCATCTGTTAGATTCAGATTATGCAGATCAATAATGTCTGATCGTCCCAGGTTGGATCTCCTCCGCCTGGAATCCTCCGCCTTCAGCACCACCAGTCAGGTGGAGGAAGATAAGAGAACCCAGTTGAAATAAAAAGTAAGAACATTTCTATGTACACAGCATAACTAATCATTTCAAATATAGTTGCAGAGAGCTGAGCTGAAAGTTAGAAGCTGTCTGCTGTTCATGCATATTTTCCTCCTTAACTTTATCTTCTCTCTTTATTTCATTTCTCTGTGAACTCATGTGATGACTGGAGTTGACCAACAATTAAATCAGAAGAAGACCTGCTCCACCTGCTGATCTACTGGTTGTAACAGCTTGTGGGAAAGGTGAGGACATGATGATGACTTTGATCAGAAAGTCTCTTCCAATAATCCGTGATTTAGACAGAGATTAAGGAATGTGTGTCTGATCATGTGATGATTCGCCAGCATCACTGGACCAATCAGGCGAGAGAAGACAGAGAGGACTGAGGACTAAAACAAAAATACTCTGCCTGCCAAAAAAGGCAGACGATCCAGTGGCCCCAGGTTTACACACCATCTGCTGGTACTAAATACATTTTTTACAACCTTAACTTTTCAGCCATTCTATAGTTGAGATTATTTTCTTAATTATTCAAGAATTGAAACCTTGGTTTTCCTTCCTGTTAGATCATATAAGCAAAAAAATAAACAAATTTTAACGTGCAAAAAGTTTATTTACAGTGAGCAACGCTAAAACACTTTTATACATACAGTGCAGTAAACAATTCTCATTCAATTCCCCCCCGTTGTGACAGGTTTGAGGCAGACCGACCGCTGGGGAGATGGACCTCACCTGGCACCATTACTCTGGATGTAACAGGTAGGTGAGCAGAAACTGAAGCTACTGAGACATCTCAGAAAAGTTTCAGCATTTAATGACGTGCGTTGGACTCGGCGTTTCTCAAATTTGTTCTTCTGTTTCCTCAGCTCGACTCTCCTGTCAATCAAAACATCAATGACTCGAGAAGCGGACAGCGAGGTTTCTGGTGCCTGGCTGGAGACGAGATTCTGATTATTCAAGAGCCAAAACAAAACGTCAGAATAAATAGTTAGAAGGCAGATTTGTTTTCTATTTGTCGTTGTTTTCATTATTAATGCTCCATAACACAAAATTCATCAGTGCTGTAACTCTTGAGTTGAATAAAATGTTCTTCTTTCAATCAGTTATTTCTGGAGTCTTTTTATTTGAACCATAATCATTTTTGGAAACGTTACATATTAAAGGAACGCCCACATTTTTAATAGAACTTCATAACTGATCAAAGCACAAACTGGAGAACAGGTTTAAAAGAAATGTTTTTTTAGTGTGAATTCATTTGTAGTTATATAAATACACAATTCACATCTTAAAAACAAACACAAGCCAGTCACACTGAAGAAGTTTCCTGATGTTGACCTTCGACCCTTAGCTTCAACTGATTCACTGAAAGGTTGGGTAGAAATGTTACCCAGAGAACGCTCTTTTTCCTCATGGACTCATAACCAATGAAACAAACTGGAAGAACTGGAAGCTGAACCAGTTGGTGGATCAAGTCGGTCCACTCCAAGTAGCCAACACCGATGGCCTTTGAAGCTTCACAGCTCTGACTCTGACTTATGAAAACCTTTCCTCCAGTTTGAGTCGAGACTGTGGAAGGTTGTTTTTTTTTTACGGCCTGCTGCTTCTTCAGTTGCTGTGAACCAGAGTGACAAACAGGAGGAGTGAGCAGAGAGAGACGGCGCCAGTCAGGACGGCTTTCACCAGCAACACCGTCCAGCTGCCCGGCATGAAGACATGAGACGGACATTACAGGCAAAATAATCTATTACAATAAGAGTTTGGCTGAAATATTTTTGCAACGACTGAGAAATATGAAAAAAAAACACCCGAAAAAAACAAAACATAAAATGATTAAGTCTGGTTCTTTGTTGACCGCTACACAGTGGTCAACAAAGAACCAAGACAGAAGCTACAAACCTTTAAGTCACCATGCCGAGTTATGAAACAAACAGAAAAGCCATAAAGCCATGCAGTACATGAATCTTTTTGATTTTAGTCTTTTTTTCCCAGTTTTCCAAAACGATAAACCTAACAGTTAACATTTGATGATGATGATGTATTTGTTTCCCAACCATCTGAAACGCTGACATTTTCATACGTCCACTTCACATTTTAAGTGCTGCTTTGCTTTTATCTGTTACATACAATTCCAGTAAAATGCAAAAAAAAAAAAAAGATTTGTAACAAGACAAAATGTGAAAATGACTGAATGCTTTTGCAAAAGCTCTGCAACCAGAACGATTGGTTTGGGTGAATTTAGGGACCACCAAGAAATAACGCAACGTTTTCTCCTCTTGCATATTTATTAAAATCCTTTGTTTTTACATAGTGTTGCATACAATCTCTTAAGAGTACAGCGGAAGGAAAGTTTAACGTGGAGAACAAAACCAACACAGTATAACCACTCTGTATTCACGTTAAAACTCACTGCAGCTCTCGGCCATCAGCCCAAGAAACCAACAAGAAAAGCGAGCAAATGCCTTCAGTTCGTAGCATTGTGTGTGCAAAACAGGGAGAGTCGGGTCCCAGGGCCCATTTTCCAGCAGCTTCCTTACGTTGCAGGCCACAGAAAAATCTAGAAATTTCCGGTTGCCTTCTATCTTCCGTCAGGGCTGCCGTGCATTTCCGGTGTGTAAGTTAGAAGAACAATCATGACCCACAGATGCAGCACCGCCTGAAGAAAAAACACAACAAAACAAAAACTGATTAAACACTTTGAATGTATTGTCAGACGATAAACTATCCCATGTGGTAAAAACCAACAATGTTGTTGTTTTGAGACCATTTTCAACTAATAACACGAATAGGCGATATGTCCAGGGTCAGCAGCCCTCATGACCCCACTATAGGGATAATTCATGATAATTAATGGATGGATAAATGTGCTCTTAATGTAATGTACATTTGTCTCCAAAATATTGATCTGATTCATGTTTTATTACTTTTGTTTGAGATAGATTGGGTGTAAGGATAGATAAATACATCTCCATAATGTTTCCTTATTGTTGCTTATTCTAGATTGTTTGTTACTAATATCATTTTAAATAAAGATTTAATAAAGATTTGAAAATAACAAAGTGACTTACCACGTGACAGACATACCACGTGACATATCACGTTTTGTAGCCATTTCTTTACTATTTAATTTGTATTTTTAATGTTGAAAGTCTTCTTGGGTGTTTTAAAAGGCGTTGGCAAATAAAACACGTTATTATTATTATAATTATTATAACACAATCGGTACAGGAAATAGTGTCACTAGCGCCCCCTTCATTTCCGGAATGAAATAGTCCCATTTCCATATAAGGTATGAGACTGACAGTGGTCCGTCCCCGCCCCATTCTGTTTGCTGCAGCGAGGTGTACTTGGGTGTACTTGCCCTCAGCTGGTAGACATCATGTTTTCCTTCCGGTTCACACCTCGCTGTTCGCTGGCGCTGCACGCCAGCCGCTTACTAATGCGCTCTTGAATGATGCGCTTAACGACGCACTAATCGCTGATCGATCCTTCTTGTGGTAAGAAGCTTCTCACACCATTAATGTCTGTTAGCCTAGCCTTAGCTAAAAGAAAGTTGGTTTCACAATGGGAAAAAAACGATTCATCAAATTGTGCATATTTTTCAAATGAAGCAAAAAGAACTGAATAACTTTTGATTCGTTGTTGTTAATTTTGCCGTAGAAAACCCCCAACAAAGCTCCTATTTGCTGTTTGTCCATGGACAAACTCCTCAACAGTCACCTGGCAAAAAAGTGGGAAGGAGGCTCTGTGGGAGGAGAGCAAAGCGCTTACTGGCGAGTCAAAGCATCTGAATTTATTACGTCTCTATATGGCGATTAACATAAATGTACAATCCTTAAAAAAAAAAATTCAAAAAATTTTTTGTATTCCATTCATCCATTTCTATCTAAGGGGAACACACTCACACCTAGGGACAATTTGGAGTGACCAATTTCTTACCTTGTTGTCATGTTTTTGGAATGTGGGAGGAAACCCGGAGGAAACCCACGCATGCACAGGGAGAACATGCAAACTCCTGCAGTAGTTCTGGGAAGTGAACCCACAACCTTCCGACTGCAAGGCAACAACCTTACGGACTGAGCCACTGTGCAGCCCGCTATAGAATGGCGCTACTATTAATATATTTCTTAGCATTTTTACGTCACCGCCGTTCTCGACTGACTACGTAAGAGAAGCATCCGGGGTCTTTTGTTGCACGTCACACTTCCGTTGAAAACAACACCACGTGCGTTGCCCATGAACGCAGTAGCTGTCACTTCCAGCGGGATTAAAAGCGGCATTTATTTAACGTAGAAATGCAGACTGGTTGAAGCTAGTTTGAACCAAAAAAGTCAAGCTTCGGAGAAGGTAGGGGTTGAGTTTGTAGCGGCTATTTTGCTGGCCAAACGGAACCACCGGTCAAGGAAACCGGTGTCGCTTGAATTAGCTCATGTCCTCAAATCTCCAAACACGTTCGACGTTCACCTTTGAAGGGTTTTGTGAAAATAGCTCATGCTAGCAAACGCTTTGCACCTCGTTATGCTCCTGAAGTAATTTGTGAAATGCAATTAAATAACATTACATTGTAAGAAAGTGAGACTTGGAAGCTAACGTTAACTTGAGGCAGCAAACGCTGACTGCAAACCCGGCCGCTTCATCTGCTCAGTGACGTGAGCAGTGAGCTCACTGCTCACGTCACTGAGCAGTGGTGTTGGTGGTGGCTCACACCGTCGCTAACGTATTCCGTCACACACTTTATTTCTCTTTTCTTTTCTCTTCCATTCACTGAAATTGGTGAGAAATGATTTGTGTTGTGCACAATCCACAATCTGTTTTGTTGTTTTCTTCTCCTCTGACTCCCCGTGTGAATTTTCTCACGGCGCCTCAGAGTCTCAACCGAGTTTGAGAGAAACGGGAGACTTGAGGGCTCAAGGTGAGCTTATACCTGCTGCCCCCCAACACACACACACACACACACACACACACACACACACACCGCTTCCCATGTAGCGTCAGGCCCGCGCTGCTTTGCCCTGAGTGTGTAGGAGTTGCAGCAGTGTGTTGTTGCAGCTTTGTTGCTGCGGTTGCATGGCTGTGTGACGTGCCGCTCTGCTAACGCTGCATGCTAGCTGAAGATTCAAAGTCTGCTTTAATTCTGCTGAAATGTCTCCGGTTTCTGTTGAGATTCTCCAAAAATATTCCTTTACATGATCTATGAAAAACCCAGAAAGCGGTGGAGGTTTTTAGTAAAAACTATTTTAAAAATGTCACATTTTGGTAATTTAAAAGAAAAACGGATATGAAAAGTAGAAATGTTTTTTTTTTTTTTGCTTGTTTCTTCTCTGGTTTGTAAAGCCAGAGAAGAAGAAACGACCAGAATTTCTTTGTGTTATTTACTAAATAAATAGATTTAAATGTTAAGCCAATAATTACTGGGGTTTCAAATCAAAATGACACAAAAGACAAACAAAATAAATTTATTTCAAATAAAACTAATATACATTAGAATACAGTGTTGTATAAAGTACTGAAATCTCAGAGTCAAGTAAAAGTATTGGTACCTCTGCAAAATATGACTTTGGTAAAAGTCCAAGTCACTGACTGAAATGTTACTTGAGTTAAAGTCTTAAAGTATCTGAAACTTCTTGTACTTAAGTATGGAAATTACTGTAAAAATGGATGTACTCAAGTAATGTAATGAAAAGTACAAGTAAAAAGTAAAACAAGGCAAATGCAGTTTGAATGACTTTTTTTATATTTTGGTAAACTTGTCAAATACACTTAAAATAATGTACACAACCAAGTGCAGGCAAAATTAAACCTGCTAATAAATTTTTCCAGTTTTAAAGAGTAGCACATGTTAATGGTTTTGAACTTGCATGCCTTTCCTATATTCGTTAAATTTAGTCTAAATTGCTATCGCTATGGCTTCTGTCCCCCCTTGAACAGAGGAGTCTAGGTAGCCTGCTACAGTCAACATTAGGCCTAAGCTAAATACACCATGTATGGAACTGAAACAATGCCAAACAAAGTTCATTTATACAGGTAACGTTATGCTCAAGATTTCACAATACAGTAGTGCCTAGTGACCAAGCTATAGTTACTGAAACAGGAGGATTATAACCATTTCATAAGACGTTACCTCGATGTGTTTCTTCAAGTTGGACGGGGAGTTTTTGTAAGATAGGATTTCCACATCTTCGGGCAGGAATAACATAAACTGCATGCGCTACGACGAAATCTTTAACACCCACGAAAGAGTATATTGTGTTTAAATAAGGCCATGGGCTCTCATCACCAGCTGGTGGTTCCCCTGGAGCCGTGTCCGACGTAGTTGCAGTCGTTGTGGTCTCCGTCTCCTCCTCCATGTGGCTGCTGCTGATTGCGAGACTTGCTTTGTGTTTAATGGGAGAAGCGAAACAGGTGTATCCTATTGGAGGTGATGAACAAGCCCAGGCAAGTAGGCTACAGACTTTGTTCGGTAGCCTGCTTGCTACTTGCTAATCAGTAGGTGGGATCAAAACACTTGCGTTTCTCTCTCTTGCTTTTTTGTAACGAGTAACTAACAATTTGTTTTTGTATTCCTTGTATTTCATTTCCCTAGGTTTAGTTGGAAATTTGACAAAATCTCCATCCATCCATCCATTTTCTTACACCCTCGTCCCTACTGGGGTCGGGAGCTGCTGGTGCGTTTGTCCAGCTAACGTTCCAGGCGAGAGGCGGGTTCACCCTGGACAGGTCGCCAGAACCCACGCATGCACAGGGAGAACGTGCAAACTCCATGCAGAAAGACCCCGGGCCGGGAATCGAACTTTTCCTCTTGCTGCAAGGCAACAGTTCTACCAACTGCGCCACTATGCAGCCCACAAAATCTTTATATAACTTATTTTGCTTCTTGCAGGATTTTAACAATCTTGTGATCATCCAAGGTTTTACATTTATATTTTTATTTTTGTAAGATGCTAAAATTGGGCAATTCTTGTCATATAATGATTTATAAATCTATAAGAATGTTTCATATGCCACATTCACATCCTTCACATAAACCCCACTCCGGTTTGACATGCTTGATGTCATGTTAGAAATAAAGCATGTTATGTCTAAAATGAGGTTAGACATAACATGCAGTAAACTTTTAACAATAAAGTTAAAAGTTTTTTTTACTTCACTGTGACGAACCATAAATAAAGGCAAATGATCACTTATTAGGATCCCACTGCACATAACCTTTCCCATTTTGTTGTCATTTAACAAAGTCACAGACAATGTTATTACTTGAAAGTGACTTATAAACAATTTCAAATATTCACTAATATTGTCAACATTGGTATGAAGACTTCAACAATTAAAAATGAATAAGTGAAAAAAATATCAGAGTCCACAACTGTTTATCTGTATAATATTTGCAATTGTTAGTTCCATGTAATACATTACTGTCTGGATCAATGTTATTTCCATTATCATATGTTTTTAGTTTGGTACCGTCATTTTTCAAACTTGATTCAGTCTAATTGTACTGACAAGACAGAAAGCCAGAACGAGGTCTTCTCATGTTTTGTTATGTTTTGTTCTCAAGGAGAACACGCGGCGTCACGAGGAAAAACCTGAGAACAGGGAAGCAACAAGAGCGATTATTACAAAGAGTTCTTCTCGGATAAAGCTCAGAGATTACACTCAGGAGGGCTCAGAGTACCATTACTGGCTAACACTCAGGCGAAGACGTGCAGACCGTCCGCTCCTCTTAAGCCTCAGGATGATTGGATAATGAAACACAGGTGCGCATGAACCACCTGTGCCGCCCTTCCAGGAAAACAGCCTCTGGTGCCATCTGGTGGATGAAGGGAGGAGCCACAGACCGACAGGGAGAACAGAAAAAACCCACAAAGGGGAACAAAAACCCAAAAGTCTTGTCTAATTACCAAGACAGAATGAACCGTAAACAACGAAAGAAAAATGAAAGTTATTACGTTGAGACATAATGAGATTTGGTTAAGTAAAAAACAAGCTTTAATTTAAAAAAATGATCAAACGTTACAAGTTGAACAAATGGAACAAGTTGCAGTTCGAGTTCTGCTCCCTAAATGGTTGTGTAATCGGTTTCATTTGGTTTATGTGACTGGTGACGGTCTCATGTTTTATGGTTAGGTAAGCAGCAGAAGTGTAAATAAATAAGAGATAGAGGAAAAATACAGAATCACTTTATCCATAACTTGCCAAAAATGATCAAATGTTACATGTCATCTTAATGAAACGGATACAGAGCGACGTTCACCGTCCAGCGCTGGGATTCACTCAGCTCACCTTAGAGGTGAAGCAAAGATTGTAGTTCTGCTTTTATGTTCTCATTTTGGACCCTTTCTCAGAGGTGCTGATCTGCTTAATCAGCTTTTGTTATGTGTGACATAGAAGACTGTTGCCATTCCTACATGTTGTGGTTATGAAAGCGTGCAGCATGTGAGCAGATAAGAGAGGTAGGGGAAAGATACAGAATCATTTTATCCATAACACTGGTATATAAAGCCACATGTTCCCACTGAGTTAGCCTAAAAACGACATACAAACTCTAAAATGGCTCAATAAAATAAGTAGCCTAACGGTGTTGTGCTGCACCATTTTCCTTTCAGTACAACACCCAGATCCGTTTACCAGTTCCGAAACCCGACCAAAACTACCGAGTCATTACCTTCAGAAATAATTAGAATTGGTTAAGTATAAAGCAGGCTTTAATGCCAAAAATGATCAAATGTTACAAGAGGAATGGTTCTCATGAAGGAGAAAACGACAGAAGGCATGGTTTCATTTCCATCTGGTAGATGGAAATGAAAAGATAATTGAGACAAATTATTGTGGCCATCTCTGCATCCCATCTTTGTTTTGTCCAAGTGGGTTCGTTAAGGTACATTGACAGAAATACACATCAATTTTTTTATCTTATTGACGTATGGTACCAAACATTTGAGTCAGATGGCCGCTGAATACCAAGATGATGCAATGAAATAAAAAATAGTAAGGCTTTGCTGTACAATATTGTCAAAACTAAGATTCAAATGCTCTGTTTTTATTTTGATGCAATAAGATCCTCGGGGAACAGAAGGATCAAAACACAGAAAACACAATTAAAAGTGTGCATTGCTAACATAATGCAAGGTAGCAATATTGCAATGGGATCATATCAATATTTCAGTGCAATATTAATATCAATGCAATATTTCAGAGTTGAGGTCTACTGGTCCAAGTTATTAGCATTTGCGGCTTCGCTTACGTTTCAGTTCCAGCTATTGCAGCAGGGATGGTCTTCCGTAACCTACGTCGATATATTAAAAGCTCAATCTTTTTTTGTAGAGGCTGTTCTTGCTTTGATTAGCAGAGATTGCTGATATCAGTTCCATGAGTTTTAGTACTGCAGAGAGCATATACCGTGTGCATAAACAATTCATCAAACTATTTACTTTATATAGAAAAGTCTATGTTTATGTACACTTTGATCATTTCCAAGAGTCCCCCAAAAAATCAATATAATCAAAAATGTGCATAGGAATGAACCAAACATGCCTTTGAAAGTTTGTGGGAGCAAGAAAACAAAACTCAAATAATGCCAGAATGCAGAAGTTGTTTCAGAATAGAGTTTAAAAAACTGTATGAAGCAGAGCTAAAAATCATCAGTATTTAATAAATTGTACACAGCACACATTAGGTAAATGCAAACCATTTCACATTTGAAGACTAAAAATAATTTATTGTTTCTTTAAGATAAATGTTCTTGATTTTTTTTTCTTTTTTACATGATTGTATAAAAGTTCCCTTCTTATGGAGAAAACATTCCACTAGATTGATAGTCCCAAAAAAAAAAAGGTATAAAAGCTCAGTTTTGAACCAATCAACACTTGGTTTAGTTTGTACAGACATTCATTTTACGTTCACACTCACTCCAACCTGTGTGTGAGCAGAAACAAAAATAAAGGCACCGTGTGAAGATTTCTGTTTTCCTCTCCTATCCCAGGTTGATGCTCCCAGCGAACCTGGTGATCAGCAGAATGATGGCGAAGCCGGTGAGCAGCCCGGCATTCTGGATCAGAAAGAAAACGATCTTGCTTGAAGTTTTTTGCTGCTCCTTTGCTATACTGTCCATTTCTGGAAACTGCAATGGAGGAGAAACATGAATTACACTTATGATATTAGGCAAAACGGTCAGTTGAAACCAAAAAGAAAGAAAAACAGAAAACAAAAATGATACATACTTCTTTTTTTTTCTTTTCCTCACTCTGAAGTCACGGCAACTCAAACTTCTCTCGTTTTGGGTCAGTTGGAATCGACCAAAATTATTTCTGTCACATGACACAATAACAAGAGAGAGAATCTCCAGCAAACTATGGCGAGAAGCTTGTGGAAAGATTTAACCCAAGTCGTAAAGTTCGAAGACAACGCCAACAAATACTGGAAAAAACATATTTGTGTAAATTTCTGATTTAGAAGACATTAAGAAAAAAAAGAATCTGACATATTCTCTCATTATTGTGGCACTGAGCAAATAGAAATAATGTTGGTAATTCTGACTGAGCCAAAACAAGAGAAGTTTGGTCTGACTTAACTTCAGACTGAGGGGGGAAAAAAGTATTTGTGTCTTTTTATTAGGTAATGGTTCAACTGTAGAGCAACTTGTTAGGAGTCAAAGTTTCAGCCTTATCAAATGTTTTTCCATTTATCAACGAGCTTCCTGAAAAGTTACGGTGTGGAATGTAAAGTAGAAGCTCCTTCACCTTTTTACCTCAAGTCAAAACGTCTTTCTTAGGTCTCTTTTCCACAACATGTGAGTGATTAATATTTATGAATCTGAAATCAAACCAAATATGTCTCATTTTGCGAACAATTTCCAGAGATATCTTTTTACCTTCTTTTTTTAAATTCAGCTTTTTCTGTCAAAATTAAACAGATTTTTGCATTGGAGGTCATTGTAGGTCTACAATTTAGCCACTTGGGGGCGACATTACAAGCTTGAACCATTAGGTTTGCTGTGTTTAACTTCATGAGACATTTATTTCTAAGGAATGCCAAGTCTGGTTAATTATTTTTCTGTCTAATGTTGACTATATTTTCTATTTAATATGACACTGGTCTCCACTGACCACCAGAGGTGAAACTGCTATGTCTTTAGCTTGCATATGCTGCACTGGTGACCCCAGCAAGTGTATCTGGGCCGAACCGATGAGCAGGGTTGTGTTGCAAGAGCTTTCCCAGCTGAAACAGCTGGCAGAGTAACGCTAAAGAAAGCAATCAGTTAAAAAACAAAATGCTCAGACGACACAAGTTTCAGTCTCGTAAGTAGGAGTCAGTCGGTTGAAGTGCCAGACAACGTCAAACAGACACGGTCAGATGGACAGCTCACCATGTCTGCTAGTGCAATATACAGGAACATTCCTCCCGCGATGGCAAAGATAGGATTCGGGGCAAAGCTGTTTCCAAGCAGGATGCCGAACACGAGGCCGACATAACAGGACATTGCCGACAGCAGGTTGAAGAAAACGGCCTGCGGGACGCTCATTCCAGCATTCAGCAGGATAACAAAGTCGCCTGCAGAGAAGGAAACACTAATTTAAAACCAGCTGCATCAAAAAAAAAAAAGAAAAGGCTAAAGGAACAACTCTGCTTCGTCTGACCTCTATTGAGCTATTGGCTAAATTCTACTGTAAAGAATTGAGGATGGTGTTCTACCTTGCAAATGTATTCACAACCCGTGAACTCTCTAACATTTTGTCACCAGTGATCTCGATTTACACAAAGCAGTGACAGATGATAGAAATCTGAAATCAGGTGACTGCATTCCTCCTTTCCGAGTCGATACTTTGTGGCGTCACTTTTTGTCGCACCTAGATCTACAACTCTTCTTGGGTATGTCTCTTCTAGCCTTACACATATAGGGAGAGAACATTTTTCCAGCTCAAATCAAGTCAAATTGGATGGAGAACATCTGTGGACACTGTTTTTCCAAGTCTGTTCTGGATTTCAGCTGTGAAATTCTAGCACAGAAACCTTATTTTTATCAAAGTTGCTCCATTGTGGTTCTGGGGTGAAGAGTCGTTGACCTAGTAAGAGGTGAATGGGGTTTAACAATACGTGTTTTCTGATCCCCTGTGACCAGTTTTTCTATTCTTGCTGAAGAAAGCACCCCTACAGCCTGATGGTGCCTTCACATTGCACATTGAACATGGGATGCGGAGGGTGATGTGTGGTGTCAGACTTCTGCCAGACATAGGTCACTGAGTTCAGTACAGAAAGTTCCGTCTTAGGGTGCATTCACACCAGAACTGTTTATTCTGCTTTAATCAAACTCCAGTTTCTGATGTGGACCAGAAAAGCAAACTGTGATCTGCCTACAAACCTAGTAGGTTCCTGTTGGCTTGAAGTGAACTCTGGCACAGTTGGAATGCATATGTGAACACCAAGCGGACCGGAGACCGCTCCAAAAGCAGGAAGCGCACTACAGCAGCAGGGCATTCTGGGTAAATACAACCAAAGACAAACTTGCAAGCGGGAAAAAATGGCTTGCTGTATTTTACCGACGACAAAACAGAAATCTTACAAGCGCTAAAAATTTGACACCACTCTATTTTTGTTTAGCTTTCTTACAGAAAGAAGTTGCACTCGGTGTCTTCTTCAGAGGATTTTGTGTCGTTTCCCTCAGTGGTTCTTGGTGCATCAGCAGAACAGGCGACGGGGGTAAACATGTATTTTTAGAGGGTTTGGTTTGTTTGTTTGTTGTGTGAAAAGCGAACCGCAGCAGCTGAAAATGTAACAAATGTTTTCATTTTGGTCCCTAATCAAACAGACTCTACCGGACTATCAAGTATGGACTCCATCATTTTTCACTCATTGACTTGTTGCCTGGACCTCTTAGCTGCCTCTCTTGCAGGGCCCGTCAGGTCGACTGAGCAACCGCGTGCGTTTTCAGACGATGGACTGAAGAGTCGCCAGTTGGGTTTGAGTGTGGGCGCGCTGGATTTTGTTTTGACGCAGTAGAGTAACGTGCGGTGAAACCAAAGGCATCGCACACTTTGCCACGTGACCTATCACAGTCAGTCTCTCTCACCCAGCTCATGGGGAAACTCCTCACAAACGATGGCGGTGGACGTGCTGAACCCCGTCAGAACGGACACGGTGAACGACGCGCCGATGACCAGGCCGTCGATGAAGTTGTGCACGGCGTCGCTCAGAGATATCATCCAGGCCACCGTCTTGATGCTGGCGATGCGCTTCCCGCGCAGCCAGTGACACGTCACTTCCGACACCTGGGCGTCCTGGAACAGCGACACGCGGGTTGAAAGGCCATGCAGCCAGCGCTCGTGTTTGGTCATGTCAAAGCAAACATATGGAATCAATGACAAAGCTCAAACGCTAAAGTCCACTTCAATCAGAAGATAAAGAAACAGTCAAAGAATGACTTCCACGGGACCCGGTTCACTGCCCACTGCTGTTCCTCTAACTTGTTAGAGAGAGAGAGAAAAAAAGATTGATTACTTGAATTGTCCTTACTGATTATTCTGCACTTAACAGTTTGCAGCAGATCTCTTTAATTAGAAAAATAATGGCTCGAGTGTTGCTAGCAGGAAGTCGGAGAATGCACAGAGACAAACAGATTTCTTGGCACTTGCTTGGAATCCCTCTAAGGAGACAAAAAGAAGCTTATGCTAGCTATGGACCAACAAGGGCTCTTTGTGTAAAAGTCAGACAATGGGTTCCCCTTTACCATGAAGGGGGATCGGATTCCTCACAGCTTAGTTTTTCTCCTTGATCATTTTCTCTCGTGTTTGTTTAGCTTTTGGATACCTTTCAAACCAGAAGCAATGTGATAATAGACAAGTCGCTGTAATTTATTAACCTTATTAATCTCTGACCTGCACATCTCAGTGGTAAAAGCTTCATACATTTCTCCCTCTTAGACGTGGGCCGGTTACTGACACCAGGTACACCAAGGTTTCAAAGTGTACGTTTCAAATCAGCCAAAAGTTTTCCATCTTGTCGATCCGACTGCTTAAAGTCGTTGGCTTTTGGAGATGAGTGTAGCGTGGCGTCACCCCTCCCCCACTTGTTTTTGAACTTGCTGGTCCCATAAACACAGCGCTAAATCTTCTAGAAAGCCTTCCAGGAACGCTGAAGACATCAGCCATGATGAGGAAACAAAGGAGTCGCATCAACCAGTCTTTTTAAAGGTAACAAGTTGGGCTGAAACGATTAATCGGATTATTGGAATAATTGTCAAGTAATTTAGTAGTCAATTAATCGCTAGCTTAAAAAAAAAAACAAAAGACAAAAATGCTGAAAGAGCAACATACTCAGAGTGGTAAGCCAAAATTGTACTCTATATATATATATATATATATATATAGCATTATGTACCTTCACTCAGTTCAAATGATCCCTAATAGACGCCTTTTGCTATCCAATTATTAGTTGGGGGGAAAAAAAGATCAACAGATGAGCTCTACACTGCATTGATGCGGAGTCAAGGAGAAAGCACTGAGCTTTTCACATGGTGGCGTTTTAAGTATCGTTTTAGCTGCAGATGTATTTTTTTTTTTGCATCTTTTATGAATTTCTACGGTTGTATAAAAAGACTGAAGTGGTTAAATGAAAAATCTGCAGAATGTGGCACATTTTTAATCCGATTAATCATCAGAATAATCCATTAATCGTCAGGATAATCCATTAATCGTCAGGATAATCCATTAATCGTCAGAACAAATCGAGAGATTCATTGATTTCTACTATAATCTCTAGCTGTTGCCCTAGTAACAAGCCACAAGTGGGATGTTGTTTGAGCAGCTTACGGCAGACTGAGTAACAGTAATAATATTCCCCATTCAATCCCTAAACATTTATCCATCCTGTTCACCTACGGAACAGTTTTATCACTGCTTTTCAGTAAAAATGCCACGCGTCGCAGACGGGACCTGTTGGGGCTCGACAGCCGGACCGCTCTTATCCGTAGAAACGGTGGCGATGTTGGTCAACACCACAGAGTCGCTTTTCACCCGAGCGTCTCCGTTCTGGACGCTGTTTTCCTGAGGCGGGTCCACGGGAGTGAAGTGGCTGTGGCCGTGCTGGAAACACAGACGAAAAGCATCGAATGAGTTCATTAAAGGATCGGCGTTGAAAACAAAGAGGAAGCAGAACATTGATGTTTTTGTATAGGGAAACTAAAATAAAAGAAGTACAAAAAAAATTGTGTCCAAGTGTCACTGCAGTTCCTCCTGCTCCGTCTTTAGTGTTTAATTGGGTCGCACAAACAACCTAATCCCAGTGATTAAATCCTCTCAGGTGAGATAGTGGAACATCTTCAGCAGCAGTTTCCTATCAAGCACATGGTACCTGCAGATAACAGTTCAGGAAAGCTAACAAATTTTATAATCTTATCCCCGGAGGGAGCTGCTCATAAGATAATGTGCAACTGAGCAGGAGGCTGTTGTTCTCTAGGTTAATCTGACATGAACAGAAAGACTTTGTCAGGGGTAAAGTCCAGACAACTTCACATCTGAGGATCACACTGGCATCAAAGGAATGAAAAAATATTGATTACAAGGTTGAGGACAAGCCAGTCAATGCAGGTTAATCTGGCAGAGTTCACTGGTCTCGATTGGCAGCCTTTAAAACTAATCAACTGGTGAGAATTTTTCTGGAGAAGGAAAGTTACAAAAGCGTCCAAAAAGACAAAAAACACATTTTAACAGTAAAAAATGACTAATGTAAAATGACATTATGCTTTTACGTGGCAACCAACAAAAGAAGTTTATATCAGAAAAGCAGTCATAGCAAGACCATAAAAACGGAAAACAAATTATATTAAAGTTCAATAATTCAGGCTTGTTTAGAGCTATGAAAGATTAACATCATTGGCTTTACTGGATTGAAACACTGACGTTTTATTTTAAATTTGCCAGCAAATTTTCCCCTTTACTGTACCCTATGCTCACATAATGCCATTGTAGTTCAGTGTTTAATGGAGTTGCTCTCATTGAAATGATTGACCATTTCTGTTTTTGTGCCGTAAACGTAAAAGTTCCCAACCGTGAGACAGTAGATGCCGTCTATCATCATTTTCTGTTCCGGCCAAATTCAGTTTTTTCCCCCTCAAACATTTCTTTTTTTCCACCTTTCTCCTTTAGATACTAAACTCAAACCTTAAAATTACACATTTAGTCAATTATCAGTTTGCATAAGGAAAAGATGAGTCTGATATTTAAGCCAAATCTGTCTTGTCTAGCTAGCTCCCCCCCAAAAAATCCAAAATCTAAGATGATGTAGCAAATCCAATGAGCAATAAGCTAGTTAGCATGATGCTGCATTTGCTATGTTTATGTCCTTTATACACCATAATGTCCATAGTGTGGACACTCCAATGGGAATTTGTATTACTGAAAAACTGTTGCCTGAAAGGAAGCTACTTTACTAAGTGAGGAATACTAGCATTAGCTATGGTAAAATGCTAGCATGTGCTAAATGCACAATTTTTTAAAAAAAGGGTTTGGGGAAAATTAGCTTCAAATTAATTATCAACTTTGAATAGAAGCATATAGGATGCAAAGATAAATGTATTATTATCAGTGGCTTAAATGTAATTATTATAGTTTTGAGCTTGCTTAACATTAGTTAGTTTTATTTACATCCAAAATAAAACTAACATTTGATAGAAAACTGAAAGAAACATACAAAGTTTTTATACAAATTTAAATCTTCAGCAAAATATGCTATTATTTCTATATTGTAACACTAAATAATTATAGAAATGAAATGAAGGACTATAAACTGTCAGCTTGTTTAGGAACAGAGTATCACTTATAAAAGAGAGAGAACAAATTCACTTTCTACACAGCTTACCTCGAGGCCAATCCCGAGAAACATTTTCAGTATTTTTTCCACAAAAAATAAAAGGTAAAATCCTCCAAATATGCCAACTGCCTTTGCCACGTAGTCATCTGCTTTAGGATCAAAACCCAGAGCCTGTGACGGAAAAACAAAACAGAGCTTTTCAGTGGTTGAGAAACCAGGTGTTCTCGACTTGACCATTTGTTATTCGGCTCTGTTACAAAAGCAGCAAAAATGTACTTAGATTTTGAATTTCTTGACCCGATAAAAAAAAAAGGCACCTCCAAATCTTTACTGACCTCTGGTATGAGCTGAAGCACAGCATTGGAAAAGAGAGTCCCGATGGCGAGGCCTATAAAGTAAGTCAACACTTGAGGGAAATAAGGCTTCTTGGTGAAGGGGATCAGCAGCAGACCAAGAAGGGACGCCAGGTTGATGATGGTAACAGCCAGAAATCCATAACCCCACACTGTCACGTTGAACAAACATTGGAATTTAGCCAACAATTATTGAATTTATTTGATAAAACAGCAGCTAATAACAGGGAGGTTTAATGAAGGACAGCAAAGTTGCTCTATTTGATCTTTTTCAGCAATTGACATTGGTTTTTTTGGTCTTGTTTATTTTATTTATTTATAATTATTTATAAAAAATATATTTTTTTACATATTTGTTAAAACTGTCATTAGGTTGTGTGACAGTATGGTATAGAAATAATCAGTAAAAAATCTATTTCCTCTGCTTTCTCCCAGTGCTATCTAGAAACAACCAATCAGAGGCAGGAGAATCTTAGCGCTGTCAATCACAATCTCGTGTGGCTGCTCATCCTTCCTCCCCCTCGCTCTGTGCTCTGCTGTAGCTAGCCATAACCATAAGTTGTTTCTCCACCATTAGCACATTTAGTAGTGAATGAATGAGGTTGATTGACAGCACTAAGACCCTCCTACTGGTTCTGATTGGTTGTTTTTGGCCAGAATGGAGCATTACTTTAACCAGTAATAGTAGTTCAGGGATGAGGGGGAGGAGATTGATTGTTTTCACAGATTATCTGTCTTATAACAAACTATCACGACATGATGACAGCTTTAACAAATATGGAGAAAACATATATTTTTATTAAAGTTATATACTGCAGCTTGAATAAAATGCAACTACATAGCATTTTTTGAGAAGTCTGGATTGCTTCATGTATATTTTGCATGTTGCCTATGAATGATGCTCATGGGGAGAGGCATTTCAGTAATCTAAAACTAATAGAAAAGATTTAAGCAACCTGCTTGTATACTGTATGTGAACTGTTGCATGTACAATTCATGAGCAGTAAATATTGTGGTAGTTATCAGTATTGAACCAAAGAAACAAGGCAGTTGCAAGCCTTTAAAATTACAAGAAATTGTAACAGCAGGTGTGCGGGGGGAAGGGGCATGAATAAAAACTTTTTGTCATGGGGCCCAAGATTCCTGGTGGCACCCCTGGTCACGACCGGATTTATTAAGAAGAACCCGACTTCTTAATAAGTCCAGCTGGACTTATTAAGAAATCCAACCGGTGTTGAAATGCAGCAACTCACCAGAGTAGTCGACGGAGGGCACAGTTATCGGGTTGACGTAGGGGCAGGAGGGCAGCAGCACCTGGGTCAACACGGCGGGACAGATCCGCCCCAGGTGTTCCACGGTCAGCTCAGTGACGTTACTGAAGCCAAAATGGGACAGAATCTGCTCCGCTGAGGGACACTGAGGGCCACACAGATGATATTAGACTTTATTTCCTCCATGCTTCTGGCTTTTTGCTGTGTGGAGAGTTTCTCTTTCCACCTGAATGCTCTGATTAGCACTATATTGCACCATAAAGTTTTAATGTTATTACACACAGTCATGGATAGAGTTTAAAAATAGTCTCTGTTAAAGATGTGCAGGTTTCATAAACATTTTTCTTTTATAACTTTGGCTGTGTTGATTAAAAAACATATTAAAAAAGTTAAGTTGTGTATTTTGGGTTGTTTTCATTTTTCACCATCTTCAAAATCATAGGTTTGCACATATTTCTTTAGTATTTAGTAGAATACCTCGCTCAGAGACGCCGTTTAAGTTCTGCCCATAAGTTTACTATGGAACTGAGATCAGCGATTTATGATGGTCAATATTTCAATATAATGTTCTTTCCTTATTGTGCTCTCTATTTGTTTAAGCTCAAGAATTTATTCAGCTCCTTAATGATAATAATAATAATTAAAGGGGCAGTATTGTGTGTTTTCCAGGCACATAGCACCATTTTATAGCAAATAACTGCTACCTTTATTTGGTATAAAAATGCTGTACATATTAAATATGACATAAAAGAAATTTTACTTTGTAACTTAACACCTTGAAATTGGGCCCCTGTCTCTTTAAGAAACTCCTGCTCTTTTTGAAACTCCGCCTTCAGGAAGTCATCACAACATGGCTTCTCTCTCTATTAACCCTTTAACAAGTTTTTTTTTTTACCCCACCAGGGGGTCTTTTGTGGGCTCTAGTGTCCCTTATATGACAGTGGGCTGACAGGAAACGGGGAAGGAGAGGAGAGAAGACATGCGGCAAATGTCGTCGGGTCCGAGAGTCGAACCCGCGACGGCCGCATTGAGGACTCAAGGCCTCCAAATATGGGTTGCGTTATCCACTACACCACCACGGCACGCCCTTAACATTTTTACCAGCGTTGCACTAAGAAGTAGCTCCTCTAATGAGCTCAGCCGATGCAAAGTTCCACCAGGTGTTTGCTAATTGCTGCTGGCTAGTCTGAAGGAGCCGAGTGGTGGAGACATGGAGACGGGCTGCTAAGTGAGGCAAAAGCTTGGAAACTTTGAAACTGCAGGGGAGCTGAGTCTCGAGAGCAGAGCTAAGTCATCCAGGTATTTTTGCGCAGCTGCAAAGCTGCCACAGGAAATCTCCAGGATTTCTCAAACATCCTAATCTCTTATTAATCTGTTCAGCAAATAAAGTAAAGTTTTGGTGAACTTATATGGACAATGTGCTTTCAAAAACCTCCAATCCCTAAAACGGCATAATGTAAATGGTGAACTCTGTAGATGTATTGTGTATTTATCATGCATATAAAGTATGCGTGATACTTTATATGCGTGATATCATTAGTATGCTGGAGTTTCTGAATGAATTTGGACTAATGCGTTGAAGTACAATTTCTCTATCTTTCACTGAATATATATTATGTTCAAAGAACCAACTTGGATCACAATCTAAAGGGCAGCCCGAGGGTTAAAGATGACTTTCTCCAGCAGTACATACATCAATGGTGAATAATGAAAACAATTCCATACTTGTAAAATAAATGAAATGATCCCTGACAACCATAAGTAAATTTATTTCTACAAATAAAAAAATAAAATGAATGAAAAAAAAAGACTCAAAACTGTTCATAAAAATGAAGGAATACACACCTCTTTGCTTTCCAGCGGATTTCCTTCACTTATTGACTCAGACCTCCTGGCTGAGATCAACAGCAGCATATCTTCAAGCTTCGCTGTGGTAATTGATTTATTCTCACCGTAAAAGTGTAAAATATTCTCCAGAAATCCCTGTCCATTCCGCCCAGCCACCTCAGCGCCGTGCGTGACCGCACTCAGAGCCAGCGCGCACGCGGCGAGCCATTTCACGTCAAACATCTCCACTTTTTGTTGGCTTGTTTTTCCAGAGGGCAGGTTTTCTCCCGAGAATAAAAACCCACTACAACAGCCGCCGCGAGAGCATTTAAATCAGCCGGGTAAAAAAAAAAAAATCACGACGTCCGTGGAGTTTGAGCCATCTGGTTTTGCTGAGGTTTCCCCCCCACACAACCCCACTCCTTCTCTCGTGATGACTTTATTTCGCTCCTCGTGCGGTTTGAGCAGCTCGGTAGGATGAGTCGCTGCTCCCTGAGGTGGATGAGGTTCAAAGTTCAACCCGGGGGGGCCGAGCCAACGAGGTCGCGCGCGCGCGCACGGTCTTTTCCACGCTTTATTTAAATCCCCATTCAATCAACAACAACGAGCTCACAACCAAACAGTGAGGGAAGTAGAGTACATGGTATTCAACAGACTGTCGGAAAATGTGTGACGTGACGAAGTTGGCGCGTGGGATGTAGGAGTTGCTGTAAGTCTTTAGTTGATTCTGTCTTTGTGTGTAGACAGCGACATATAAACATAGTTAACGTAAAGAAAACTTTAAGTGGTGTCGCCCTCTTGTGGCAACACATCGTTAACTAACTAACTCTCTATATAAGGAGTGTTCAAAAGTGAGGCTCAGGGGCCATTTGTGGCCTCCTGACAGATTTTTTGCATCCCGGGATTGGAAATGAAGAGTCACTCAAACTTGGCCCTGCCAGCGCAGAATATTGATACAAACATCTTTTTTGTAATTAAGGGCAAAATTATTACCAATTTTTACAATGGGAAATGTAAGAAAGTATTTGTTGTTTTCTTTCATAGTAAGTAGGGTCAAATCTGTCCAATTACTTAGAGTTAAAAGCAGATATTGGGCAAATTTGGCTAAATCTGAACAGATTTTTATTGTGAAAACATCAGGAAAAAGTAACAACACTAGTTGTGTTTCCATTGACCATATAATTTGACAATAAATTTGCTTAATGGAAACACAATTTCGAAAAAACTAGTTTACTAACAAGTTTTGTCGCTAGGACGAGGTGGTTTTAGGCGAAATTGGTTTATGTCGCAAAACCGCAATGGAAACACGAGGCTCCTGATCAACAACCGGGTGTTGCCGCAAACCCCGTAAGAAGAAGAAGAAAACAGGAAGCAGCAAGACGATGATGGCGCAGCGACTTCTCACGAGGACAAATATTATTCACATGTGATTTTCTTTGCATTTCTTACACAATTGCAAAATTGGGTCGTTTTTTTTTTTTTTACATTGGCGGAAATATCGACAAAGTTTTGGACAGCTACTTTTACAATCTTTAAATTTAATTGTTAAATGTCTGTGGTACAAAACATTCCCAGTGGGAGGAATCAAGAGTCTGATATGACAAAAAATGTGCAAAATCAAGCAAAAAAAAAAAAAAAATGCAAGTCATTCTGCATTACGGCACCTTTGACAAATTCTGGGAGTATGAATGCTTCATGTACTGTAAAAACTCACATCCCTGAGATACTCAGCTTCTCACCACATGCAGAGCCTCACCCTGTTCCAAAAGTAGCAAATACTAATAATCCTATCTTTGTTGTTTCAGTAGGCTTAGGAAACAAAAAAAAGAAGATAAAAACATCACATTCAAAAGTCCCACAAGTGTGAAACATCTTAGAGCAGCAAAGGCTCTAAACTGGAGGCTCTCGCTTATCTACAAAACATCCACTTCAACCGGCGGGTCTCAGATCAGTAAACGTCCGTTAAAGTTGTGACGGTGAGCGATCCGGACAGTTCTCCCACACTGGTGGCTCGCCAGGCTTCAAACCTGACGGTTGCGTTTCTTGTAACCATCAGGAAGCCGTTGGAGCTGAAGCGACCGGGGACGTTTCCCACGTCCAGCCAGACGAAAGGAGCCACGGCGGCGGAGTGGAGGGTAACCGCGAAGCCCGACTCGTCCTCCTGAACCTTCACCTGGCGGAGGAAGAAAAAAATAAAACAAAAAAATAAATAAATCAACTAACACTTGATTCAAAAAGTTAAAGGTAAGCAGTCATTCATATGTGCGGTAGATATGACCACGAGTAGAGAAGACCCGGTTGTTTTCCCGTTAGGTACCTTCAGTGCTCAAAACCGAACACAAACAGTTTAGAAGCATCTAGAAAGGAAACCAACTTCCATAGATTGGTGGCGGCTATTTAATCAGGAGAGTACGGCGTCGCAGCTAACAGGAAGGTAAACTTCTACTGTAAAGTTGCTGCGTTTCATCATTTTGAGGAGACCAAATGTTGGTCGAGGAATGTGCTCAAGTAGGAAGTGTTGGGAAACGTTCAGAAATCTCAGTTAATGGAAGAGTCAACACTCTACAGGAAAACATACAGGGGAATGCTATTAGCAATGCCAATCATGATAATAGTGCTAACCATAGCAATTCTTAATAAAAGTTTTAAATTGTTAACTAATTACTTTTTCATTTAAATTTTTTTAAAAAGAGTTTAACTGCAGAGCTGTGTAACATCTCTCTGCATTATGTCAGCGCCGATATACTCGAATGCTCCTGAATGTTACGATCATTCAGTGAATGATTTATCTGTCTAACAAGTAAATATAAATCACAGTAAGTAAGATGGACACAGCGTTTATTCATTTCGTAATAACTATTGCGATGCTTAGATTGTTAGCACAGACAGTCTGAGGGATTTGTCTGGATCATCAAAATTTCAATGATACAGAGGTGAAGTTTTGAAACCTTGGCTTGTTTCTGATGAAGTCTTTGTGTTTACTTTACAATAAAAATGGAGTTAGGTCCGTTAAGTTTTCACCTTATCCAGATGGCATGGAAAAAAACACATTTCTTTGCTTCTTAAAGATGTTAAAGAGAAAAAGGAAACAGCTAAAACTGGCAGATAAAGAGGTTTACAAAAAATAAATACATTTTAAAAAAATCACAAAACATTGTGGATTTTATCATCTATTATGTGTCTAAAGTGAATTTAGGATATCTAATTACAGTAATGTTGGGTCTCTGCAGCCCCACGGCGTCTTTGGGTGAGCAGAGGAAGTGGCGGTTGGTTGGGCCGTGCTGCGCGCCGCCTTCATCTTGTAGGTGGAAGGTGAGAAGGCAGGTGAGGCGGGTGCAGTGACCGCACCCGGCCAGCAGGGCGGCAACAGACTGTTTGTAAATGACGGCAGCGCCGCCTCCGGACACCAGCAGCGGGTTTGATGTCAACGTGCAAACAGAGTCCAGGTCAGCCCAGGAGTACACTGTGACCTGACACACACACACACGCACACACACACACGAAGAAAACCCCACTGTTTCTGCTGATATGTGACTGACAAAAAGAAAGAAAAAATCAAGACTCTAAAAGCAGTAATAAATTAAATTAATAAAAAAATAAAATAAAAATAAATGTGGAAATATTCTGAAAAATACACATCTTAATAAATTACTAGGCATTATGATCCTATTAGATGCCAGATAAATACATAAATAGAGTTTTTTTCTACTTCTGTACCTTTTTTAAAAAAAAAAATCTATATATGTCTTTTTTTTTTATTCGAGGTATCCTCAATCTTTTTGTCGAACTAGATTCAAAATGGCGTCGTATCCTTCTGAACCGTAAACAGATCCAGTCTGGAAGAGCCTAGAGATTCTCGCCCATAACTGAGCCAATAAACTCATAAGAAAACGGAGATAATAATAAACTCCTGATCAAACCAAAATAAACATTAAAGATGATGTTTGCTCGAGTCACACACTAAATTTCCAGGCTATTAACAATGAGTTTAAATCACAGGCTGCGAAAGCGCTTACAAACTGTCGCCATGGTGAGAAGAAACGGACATATGAACTTTAAGAAGCTACGAAAGAGTCCGGTATAAAATGTCCAAAACTGAAATTTTGTGTTATATCTTTGTTTTTACATTAAGGTTCAGAAATGTATTTAATCAAATGATAAATAAGATTCATGCTCTCTTTAATCTGCAGATAAACTGGACATTTCATTTCCTTTAACTGAAACCAAAGGTTTAACTCAACTAGAGGGATTTTTATTTATCTTCCTAATGAGAAAGTATGTATAAAATAGGTCAAAAGTCAAAGCCTCCTTGTCTCCCCTCTTCACAGTTATGTGCCACTGATTCTGTTTGGACTCGGTGACAGATTTCAAAGGTGTACAAGTCGAAGCTAACCACAGCTCTGAGCTCCAGGTCACGACTCAGATCAGAGACGGCGTAGACCAACAGCGTGTCGTCGTCTTCGAAACCCACAGGAAGGACGGCGGCGAAGAAGTTCTGAGCAAAGTGGTGCAACATTTTCCACTTCCCACCGAACTCTGCACAAAGAGAAAGCAAAAGGCGCAACGCAGCCTTGTAACTTCAACCAGTCTCCTTGTAGCCATTAAAATAACAGTCAGAGAAATGTTGGTCAAAGAATGTAAACAGAGTTGCAAAAGAATTTTCAAAAAGGCCTTCCAGGTACCAGTTCACGCACCGATTGATGACCAGGACGGCGCCTGCCAGATGTCGTTGAGCTGCCAGTAGAGGGCGCCCATTGTGTGACCTTTGCCCTCAATTATTTCACTTCGACTCCTCCGGTAGAACTCTGTCTGCGTCTTCACACACTCGGCCTGCATGACCTGCGCAACCATCAAGACACAACTGAGATGACTGAAATCCCATTTTTATTATCGAAATAAAATCACAATATATTTCAATTAAACTTAAGGTAATTACTTATTTTTGGTGGGTTTTTTTTAAAAAAAAGCTTCATTTTGTTATACGTTTACCATTTAAATTCTGACAAACATTTAGTAGGAAACTAAGATTTTTTTTAAATTATGTACTGATTGTTTGTAGCATAGTTGGTTCGTCAGGGTTCTGCGTTTATTTATTTGTCATAACCAAAAATAACTTTCATAAACACAATAAAAACAACACTGAATGATACTTAAAAAGCGTTCACGACTTTTACCAATTTAAGAAGTACATTACATATTTATATATATCTAAACATAACATGTTTACAGAGTAGCAGATTGTTTTAGGAAAATACTTTGTTAAAGAAATAATCTTATCAAAAAATGAGACATTAGACATTAAAAGGTTAATGACAGATTGGTCTTTTATATGGACATTTCCCTTGTATAACTACTTCAGCAACAGCCCCATGAGTCTGAATGTGAGGCAATAAAAACAAGACAAAAAAAATTGTAAAAAACATGAAAATATGTTTCTAAACTCTAATTTCCGTGCAACATTGAACGCGTAGGACATGAGGTGTGTTAAGAGGTTTACCTGAGTGATGTACAGAGTGTCCGTAAATCTCTTCAGGGGAAATGTGGAGTTGGGCAGGATGAAGTGAAGAGCGGCCTGCTGCAACATCTGGCGGTTCCCGTCGTCGTGATGCTGACGGTGGGAAGAGAAATTGCTGCTGTAGCTCCAGTCTTCTTGCACGGAAACCTGAAAACACGGCAGCAGGAAAAAAAAATTAAAACTGTGAAGGTGTGGAAGACCAGGTCGGATTTTATTCCTCATAATTCAAAGATGCAAAATCTTTGCAGTTCACCCTGAAGCTTATTTTTAAATAAGCTTCATTTTGTTATATGTTTACCATTTAAAGTTTGACAAAAATTTATCAGAAAGCTGAGATTTTTTTGCCAATACTAAAAACTAGTATTTTTGGTCTAGTTTTTAGTGCAAATATATTAATAGTACAAATAAAACAAAACAAACTTACAAGTATTTTTTTCTGTAAGACACAAAAGTTTGTTTTAAATCAATAACTACCGTACTTAATATTTATTTAAAAAGTTCTAGTTTCACTGGCAGAAGTGCAAAAATGTCTTGTTATAAATGCCAGTGGAACTAGTACATTTTGAAATCAATATTAAATAATTATCGACTTAAAAAAACTCTTAGATTTTGTTGAGAAGTTACTTGTAATGCACTTTTGTTTGACCAGAACCTAGATGAAAAATAGGATTTTGTGTTTTTTATAACTTTTTACCCACCAACAAGTGACATTTAAATATCTGATCATTTCTATGCCTCCTTCCTCATCCTGTGGTCAGATTTATATCTTTAACTTTGTATCTTAAATTCAGGTGGAATTAGAAAACATTTTGCCCCGTTACAACCCGTCCAACGTATGTTAGTTAGATACGATGTGGAAAACCACAACAAAGTAGCACACAGTGTTGCAGAGGACAAACACTGATACATACATTTCAAATCTTTTTACAAATGATATGAAAAGTGTGGCCTGCATTTGTATTTAGTCCCCTATACTCTTTTATCCCTAAATAAAACAGGAATTTTTATGGTTAACTATTAACGATTTCTTTGTTTCGATTAAAGGTCAAATTTATGGAGGGCACGACTGAAAGAAACAAAAAGCCTGACAAAATTTTGAAAACAAGTATATATATTTTCTTTCCAATCCACAAATATGTGCTGCTTTGCCATGGCCTAGCAAAAATACTCAAAAAAAACCAAAACATAAATTTTCTGAAACCGTAAGAGAAAACACTTGTGTTGAATTACCGGCTGCAGAGTGGAGAAAGACGGCCAGGACTGGAAGCCGTATTCGGAGGCAAAGCGCGTCCGGGGGAACGTCTTCCAGTCCCAGCAGTCCAGGACGTAGCTGTAGAAGTGAACGTCTCCGTAGCGGGGGTCATATGGGTTCGCCGCCACCCAGCCCTCCTGCTCCGATTCAGCCCCGTTGGTCGGACTGGAGACGAGAAACGGACGACTCGGGTCCTCCTGGAGCGGATATGTGTTGTTAAATATAATTTAAAATTTTTTTTTTAAATCACACCAATCAGTCAAACGTTTATCCCAGTGTACTATAAGCCTGGTGGGCCACCACCAGTGTAAAGAGTTGTTCAAAATGAGTTAATTTTAAGAAGACAGAGCTCTTTTTTATTTTTAATTTACCAGTCTGTTACTGGGTTTTATCAGTATGTTCTGGCACAGCCGTCCCTTTAAGAACATTCATGATCTTGATATGGCCTTAAATAAAACGCCTCAAACTCTGACCTGCTGGACGATCTGCCGGATGTTGTTCACATAAAGAGTCACGTAGTCGTTCACGTAGGTCGGCTTTAGGGAAGCTGGGATGTTGAACCAGTTCGTCGCCAAGGCAGCTTCGTTTTCGTTGTTCCCGCTCCAAATAATAATGGAAGGGTGCGACTTCAGGCGCTGCACCTGAAAAACCAAAAACAGTGAGCACCACCAGCCCACAGCGTGGATGTTTCTCTGATCAGCTTTGCGTTTCAACGTGCATACATTCCTGTTTACAGACGGGAAACAAACGGAAAGCGGATCGTGTCGCCGTGTTCCCTCACCTGCTGGACCACCTCTTCTCTCACCGTCTGAACGAAGTCGTCCTCGGTGGGATACATGGCACAGGCGAACATGAAGTCCTGCCAGACCTAAGCACACGTGGATTAATGCTTCCAGAGCCCGTCTGTTCGGCGGGTTCACACAGTGCAAAATCTGCTCTCAATTCCAAAAAAATTAAAAATGGCTGCTAGTCGTCCATTTGTTTACGTCTAAACGAAGCCGCCGTGTTCTCTGGGAGTTATTGGGGGTTATTATGTGTAAGGCAGACACCAAAAGTAAAAGAAACAAAGGCTTAAAGACTTTATGTATATATATAAATGCATATAATTATATAACGTAAATTTATATAAATTTATAATTTATTTAGATTTAAATATTTATAAATTTGTGCAGTTTATATATAAACCCATTTTTATAGTAGATGGGTTTCTTGACACACAGTACTGTCCCTTTAAGAATTGTTTTGGGGACTGGTGGAGTTTATTTGACAGTAATCAGACAGGAAGTGGGCGGGGGATTTTAGGTCAAATAGGTAAAATCTGATTAAACCCACATTATGTAATATTAACACGCTACTTTATGTACATTTAAAACTTAAGACGTGTTTTAAAACAGCTACCAGACACATAATTATAGACATTAGACCCATTTCTGATCTTCAGTTATGCGCTTCCTGCTTCTGACGTTGAACACTGCAGTTTCTGAACGTTATCTTCGTAACACTGACTGGATGTGATGAATCTGTGCAGTCGGTAGACGTTACCATGACGCCCAGCTCATCGCAGATGTCATAGAACAGGTCCTGTTCATACACGCCTCCTCCCCAGACCCGCAGCGCGTTCATGTTGGCGTCGACAGCCGACTGCAGCAGGTTTCTCAAGCTGCAGGGCAATCGGAGGGAGATCTTAGGAAGAATGTGGCGCAAAAACAGGAGTTTATTTAAGCAGCACTCTGAAAAGGAGCGACCGACCTCGCAGGTGTCACTTGGTCCTGGAAGGAGTGAACTGGGATCCAGTTGGATCCTTTGAGAAAAACGGGTCGGTCGTTGACGCGGAAATAGAAGCTCAAGCCCGGGGATCCGACGACGGGCTCCTGGATGAGTTCCACAGTGCGAAAAAACACCTGCAACAGAGATTCAGCTTATAATTGAAGACATTACATTTTTTTATTATTTTAAGTTAAATTCTGCAGGTCTAATAGCTTCCAGCAGCTGAATTTCTGTACATTCTAACATAACATGTGGTGAGAAATTTATTTAAGTTAAGATTTTGAAGCCTGAAGGGTGTGTGTGAGGTGAGGGTAGGCGGTAGAAACTTCAAAGCTTATATTTTGAGATATTTATTGCGATAATAAAAAAGGATTTAAAACTTCTTTACAGTCTTATTTTAGGCAAATGTATGGACGAGACTGCATTTTAATGCAATCATAGCCCATAAAACACAACCACTGCTCATAAAAACACTAAACAGGCTTTGCTAGGACACTACTTACAAAAAGAAGTGGTTTTTTTTACTAAACTGCACATAGTAACAGTATTTAATCAGATTTATGGATTTATTGATACTTTCAGGGAACAAACAGAGGAGAAAATGAAATAACCATTTTCAAACACCCTAAATTGGAATTTATCATTGTAACAATAAATCCACACTCCTGTAATCATACGAAAATTTTCACCATGGTAAGATGATAGTTTGATCGTAAATGTCAGCCTGTTGCACTGCAAGTAAAACGTCTGAAACTAGAGGAAGAGCCTGACCTTGGACTCTTTGTGCAGGATCAGAAACGTCCCCAGAAAAGCCCTGACAGTGAGCAGGTAAGCGGGCTGATCGCCGAGTCCACTGGGCCACCAGAGCTTCACCTCTCTGATCTGGACAAAACAATAATAATTTTTAAAAAACAACAACAACAACAAAAAAACAGGTAAAGACACATAAATAAAGAGATTAGACCCGTTTTTGACATCACAAACCTTGACAACATTACATCAATACGTCCCTCCTGTTTTTTGTGATTCTACTGTTGTGGACATTCACTCAAAAATTTTAAAAATCCCCGCATTTGTGCTTTAATGCATAATTGTGACTTTATTGCAAAACCAATCAAAAACTTCAGGTTTAAGCGATGCCAACTCCCACCTGCAGGTGGCTGTGTTTCTTACCCCTACTACATCGCTGCCTCAGCCTGACTTGAAGTCAAGTTACAATCCATGTAGATGCAATACTTACATAAGTGCAAGAATTGCAAAATTTCTCGCAAATATTTATAAATTAGTGCCATAAAAAAATGAAAAATAACAAGAAATTGTGAAATTCTGGAGAGATTAATCAATGTTATTTCATTTCAAGAATGACTCATGCAGCCACAACTTTTTCTTTATATTTAAAGCTTGTTAATGGGTTTTATCAGTGCATTCTGGTACTTTGAAAACAGTTTCACCTCTCTGTTCTGGACAAAACAAGAACAAAAAACCCCTAAAGAGGATTTAAAAAATATGTATATATGATAAGAAAAGGGATTATTTAAATCTAAAAACTTCTAAACCTTCAACAGAGCTGTAGAGGGCACCTGGTTGATGTTTAAGGTGAAGTTGTAGTTGAACTTTCCCTGGAGGAACGTCGTCGGGGCAGCTCGTTTTGAGTTCAGCTCGGATACGGAGATTTCTACTTTGCCGTGGAACGACTGAGCTGCGTCAACCAGAAGCTCCACCTGCAGCCTCCACTGAGACGAGCTGCGATCTGGACCAGCAGAACAAAGAAGCAAGCCGCTCCGTTTACTGTCCCCTGAGATTCCTTTAAGGTTCAGCGCGTTTCTTCTTTTTGATTCGTAGTTCTGAGCAAGAAAAGGGAGTCGGTGATGAATATCAGCTGGAACTTACTGTACAGAGGAAGAGAGGAAAGCTGGATAAGCTGCAGGATGTCGAACGCCTCCAGTCGGACTCCTTTCCAAAGGCCCATGGTGGGAAAGGAAGGGCCCCAGTCCCAGCTGAAGGAGCTCTGCTCCTGCATTAAAAAAAAGACATCAGCTTTGAAGATCAGCTTTAAAATAGTGACGTTTTCACGTGAGAACTGCAAACTTTAAGGGAAATTTTTAGGATCTTTTTTGTGTGTGTGTGTGTGTGTGTGGGTGTGTGGGTGTGTGTGTGTGTGTGTGTGTGTGTGTGTGCGATAAACCAACGGACAGCGATGCATCAACTTGTGGATTGACAAAGTTTAAATAAATGAAACGACACAGTGGAGCAACTTGAACAGAGCATGAATACGATGAAATACGGTGGTGGCAGCATCATGCTGTGGGGATGTTTGCACATAGGACAGGAAAGCTGGTAAAAGTCGATTTGAAACTGTTTTCGCACGACGAGCAAAAACATACAATAGAATGATTAAAACAACAAATCGGGGCTGAAACAATTAATCGTGACCAATCGATGATTGAGATGATTGTCAAGTAATTTAGTAATCGATTAATCATCAACTGGAGTTTTCAGGGAGAAGAAAATGGACATTTTTCTGAAATAACAGAGCAATAACTAAGCTAGAACTGTGCAAATATATTTTGGATTTGATAGAAAAAAACGTAACTTATGAGTGAAGTCGCACAGTTTTAGTTTCACCTGGTACAAAAAACTGTACCAACCAACTACACATTACATCTACGCCGTGCTAATGTTGTTTGAAGTACTTTTTTTTTTTAGCTTCAGCTTCATCCTTTGAGCAAAATGTAAAGGTCACTGCATTTCATGCAATAGTGTTTATACTCTTATTTTAAAAAGGAATGGAATTATTTGTATATTTATATTTTTTCAATGAATTTTTTATCTTGTATAACTAACTTTTTATCCGAGTCATCGTCAGAATAGTTGATTACTTAAATAATCAACGATGCATGTGTGAGATTGATCCGGTCAGAAGTCCAGACCCACATCGGATGGAGAATCTGTGCAGCGGCTCGATTCGATCAGACAGAAAGGAAGGAAAACAAAGTATTTTTGTCTCCAGACAAAATTTTGTAGAAACAATCTGCTGAGTTTTCCATCCATCCATCCATCCATTTTCTGTTCACCCTTGTCCCTAATGGGGTCGGGAGGGTTGCTGGTGCCCATCTCCAGCTACGTTCCGGGCGAGAGGCGGGGTACACCCTGGACAGGTCGCCAGTCTGTCGCAGGGCAACACAGAGACACACAGGACAAACAACCATGCACACACACACTCACACCTAGGGAGAATTTAGAGAAACCAATTGACCTGACAGTCATGTTTTTGGACTGTGGGAGGAAGCCGGAGTACCCGGAGAGAACCCACGCATGCACAGGGAGAACATGCAAACTCCATGCAGAAAGACCCCGGCCGGGAATCGAACCCAGGACCTTCTTGCTGCAAGGCAACAGTGCTACCAACTGCGCCACTGTGCAGCCCCCTGCTGAGTTTTACGAGTCGTTTTGTATTCAAGGCCAAAGCATATTTCCTTCTTACTTTTCGAATGAAATTGACGTGACATTCGCCTTTCTGGACGTCTGGCGGACATTCGGGAGGAACGGCGTAGGAAGAGTGAGCTCTCCGCCGCTCTGCGGCGTACAGGACCGGAGAAAGGAAAGCCACTTCCAGAACGTTCTCGCCGTCTTTCAGCAGATCTCTGACGGAGAAGTCCTGCCCTCCACACAAACAAGAGAGAGAGTTTTAAAGAAACGGCACACCGGTACAAGTCAACACCGGATGCCCTTTTGAGCCGAACTCACATATCTGCGAAACATGTTGTCCGTCTTCCCCAGGACGATCCCGTTAAGAGAGATGGACGCGACTGTGTCCACGCCGTCGAAGATGAGCAGCGCCTTCTGTTTGAACCTGATGTAGCGAAGAGTAAAGAAACGGGTCATAAAATTTGACCAACAATATTACAAACAGGAACACTGACCGTATCTGAGGAGACGCAGTAAATGTGGTCGTATACGTCCAGTTGTCGAGGGCGATCCATCGGTACGAAACATCGTTAAACCTGAAATATGGGTCCTAGAATTAAGAAACAAAACATGATTTAATTTGAAATCGCCAATTAAAAAACAATTTAACGACTTAAACAAGATTTTTCTCTGCAACTCACACAAACGCTGAAAATGTGTGAGCAACAGCACACAGTAAGCTTTACTGGAGCATTTGTTATCGTCTCTCTGTGACATATAGTGACATATAGTCTCATCAAGGCAACAAAAAGTCATGGATTACTAATTAGAAATTTCTATTAAGTCTGATCATGTCGTATCTCTGTTTGGCTTTCTAACCAAACGGCCAGACAGAGGTTTAAAGAGGAGCAGCAAAAGCAAATGACATGGATTAGCAGTGCTTTGCCAACTCACCACCTCCCAGAACATGTTACAGTGGAATATCATCTTTACTGCCCAGATAATGAGTTGTTAGCATGTCAAGACATTCTAGAGATTATCATACAGTCAAAGCCCTCTTCAGATTTACCAATATTCCCAGTGGCTCTTTGAAGATACTTGGCTGACACCAGTTATACTTGACTTACCTCTGAGATTGGTAAAGTATTTTTAAATGAATTGGATTTATATCGACTTAAATTAAAACCCATTTTTCACATTTATTTAAACTGATTGTCAACGAGATCCCAATAACTCTTCGACATAATTTAAAAATAATGAATTTCCTAATATGGGAAAGTACTGCAAACACCGCCTCTAAAGCTTAGGGACTATTCTGCATTCTAACAGGAAACACCAGCAACGATTTTTATTCCTGCGAAACTTTGCTAATTTAGCAAAAATGTGCACGGATGTCGCTCCGCCGGAGACCTGACAGCTTTACAGTTTACTCGGAGTTGACGGTACATAAAAATACAATTTTCCTTCCTACCTGGATGTACTGCTGCCGCCGCAGGGCGGAGTGAACGCAGCCAGGTACCTCCGCAGGCAGAAGCAGCGACCCGTTGGAGTTTGACAGCCTCCATTTTCCGTTCAGACTCAGCTCCAGTCGCTGCTCCTCTGCTGAAAAGAGAGCCGGAAGAACTCCGACAGCTAGCCACAGCAAACCCCAGCTCAAAGGAGTCCGAACCTGCGCCATGGAGGCATAGTTTACACCGCCACGACTGGTTGGCTTGTGATAGACGAAGAGCGCTTCCGTGTTCGTCACGTGACAAAACCTGTGACGGTCAGCTGATGGCGGAGGGATATTAGTGGCGCGAAAACAAGCATTTTGTTTTAAGCACTTAAAAAGGCCGTCACATTGGTATTGTTTTGTTTTAATACCAATGTCGCACTTTTTTTTTAAACTAACATTTTGCCAATAAGAAAAACACTACGTAGGTTGAGTGAAACTGGTGCAAAACCAATTTTATAATCCCCACAGCAACAATTACATTTGCCATTTAAAATTAGAAACAGGAGGCGGAAATAATTGTAAGCAAGGACTTTAAAAATGAGCCATTTCAGTTAAATTTCGTTTGCCGCAGGACATTTTTCTCAGTGGGCGGGGCTAAAAGCTTGGCAGACTATTGTACAGATCAACCAATCAGAAGCCAGTATTTTCAGACAAGTCATGGTGACCAATTGAAAGGCAAAAACTGTCTACAAAAGGCGTGTTTCAAGGCTACATTTTTTCAGCTTAATATATTAATCAGTTTTTCCAACCCAATGAAATGGGTACTTTCAGCACTAGATGCAAAAATATGCTTCCATTCCAAATTTCTTTGAGTATTTTCTATGTAATCAGTCAAAGACTGATCACAATGTATTCAACCCTATTTGTAATCAAACCACTTTATTGCAGTTAGTTCCAGATTTTTACCCACAGCGTCAAACTGAGCAAAGATTAAATTTTTTTGTCGTTTCTCATTGATGAAAAACAGCATCAAAAGAATATAGTTTGGAGAAACTTTATTGAAGGGGAAACTAAAAAGAAACAGAGCTATGAGTTGATCATCAACCCTTTAGCTTTGCATCAACATTTCAGGGCTACAAGAAGACAGTGTTTGAGTGGGCATAAAAATGAAGAGAAAAGAAAAATGCTCATCTACTGGCTTCTAAATAACAGAAAAAAAAGAAATGAAAAGCATTTGTGAAGAACCAATCCCCTCCCCCCCAACTGTTCAACCTTACAATTCACTTAATTTGCAGAAACATCAGATATAATAGCCTACCTTTATTAACATGCATAAAATACAACATTGAACTTCTTATATTTGTTTCCTTAACATTGATATATGCTGCTCTGCTTCTCTGTACACACTTTGACAGTGGAATAAGATACACTTATCAGATAGATTCCTACACTATTGATCAGAGAAACATACTGACGTCACCTCAGTTCATGAGATGCAACCAGTTTCCTCGCGCTCAAAATTCTGCTATCTGATAAAATGCAGAATTATACCAATTAGGGAAGAAACGTTTTCAAGAAACTGCCAGCTCAAAGAGAAATGCAGCGATCAGAGACAAAAATCCAGCCGGATGACGAATTGGAGAGGGCATCGTGGGATTGATTTTTCAGCAGGTTTCAGGGGAACAGCTGCGTCCGAGTTTTGAAGTGTGGAAATGATTACAATGTGTCGAGCGCTCTCGCTCTGGTGTTAGGAGCTATGATTTCGTTGGTTTTTTTTTTCCTTCTGTTCAACTCAAAAAGGAGTCACAATTTGACAGAAACTGGCATGACCTACAGAGAAAACACTATCTTCTTATGAGCGTGCAGGTGGGGGGGGGAAGAAAATAAAAAAAAAACAAAAATAAAAAAAGAGGGGAGGTCAAATGCATTGATTAACCAAAAATACAGTGAAAAAGAAAAAAAAAAACTGAATCCCGTAATTTTAAGTTTGAACCAGCAACGATTTCCACCTGCTCTTCAAACGATGTCATCACATTGCGTACTTCTGTGTCCATTCTTTCGCCATTTTTATGTATCTGTGAGGAGAAAGACAGTCGTTAATTATTAATACCAAATATTTCAGGTTCAGCGGTGAGGTTGTCGTGTAGCTTTAGACTTCTTTAAACACATGCACCTTCAGGTCAAAAACATGTCCTACATTATTCACTCAAACGTCAGGGACTGTCTCCATTTACATAAATGGGGGAGTTTAGAGAGAAATTATGTTCATGCTCAAGTTAGTAATCTTTCACATGCACACATACCCTGTTCCAATTTGTTAAAACACAAATCCTTGTGATGGAAGACAATTTTAGTACACTTTTCATCCATATATGGAAAAGGATGTTGGTATTTTTTTTGTATGTTTCACAGATAAACAGAGATGCACCAACGATTCAGCTGCCGCCTGTCTGGAAACTCAAAAATTGGACCCTTTTTCCTGATCATTGAATGCACCCTAAGCAATTGCTACCAGGCAACACTGATACGCAAGACACTTTAGTTTGGGTGACATTAAATAAAGAAGACAGTTTTCTGCTATCAGATTTATCCTTCTTAATGTCCAACATGTCTGAGTTACAACATGCTGGATGCCTTTTGGAAATCTTAATACGAAAATAATATATATACACACTGCTTTTGGCTGTGTCAGTCATTATTAGTAGATGCCAAAGTCCGTTCACAGATGTTGGTTAATCTCTTGTCTTTGCTTCCAAATGAGTTTCAAACCAACTGCATTCAGACAGGAAGGCTAACTGTGCTAATCCATAAACTAAAAGCTATAAACAAGTTTCAATGCCTTTCTTGTATTACAGATGAGATCAAAATAATAAAAAAAATCAGCCAATATTAGTATCAGCAAAACCTGGCCAAAAAAAATCTGATTTGTGCATCTTTGGGCTGGACAATATGGCTGAAAAACGTATCATGACGCAAGCGTTTCATATCAGTTGATTATTATTGATCAGGTTTTTTTGTTCCAAATGCATGAAATGGTGGCATAACATTTCCTCTTTTAGCCAGTTTTCACTCCATGATGTTTTTTTTTTTAAAAAAGTGGTTCTGAGAGGAAACTTAAACTACTACTGCTGCACAAATTACTCAGCATGTCGTTGCTAGGTAACAAAAGAGTGAGTTAGTTGACACCAATCACCAATGGCTAAAGTCTTTCCTCTGATCTGGATCTGCCGTTCAGGATCGGAGTTTAGTGAAATTATTGAATATTTCATCAGACGTATTATCTATTGAGATTGACCATGTATCCATAGCAATATATAAATTATTTTATTGTCCAGCACCAGTGCATCTCTACCAAAAGAAAAGAAAAATCTGAATTTCATTTTGCACAGAATGATCTTGTGTCTCAGTGTCAAAATAAAAACAGGTAAAGTTTTTAAGCATAAATCAAAACGTTGAGATCAATAAATGGGTTCCTGTAAATCTTATGAAACAATTTGACTAATCAAATTTTCCCCTTTTATAAACACAGACACAAGCCTCTGGTTAGGCCAGTGAGGTCAGAGCATGGCAGCACATCCAGTCTCATAGCAGCAGCCAAGATGCAGCTCCAGCCCTTCACCTTACCCTAAAGCATGGCATATTTTGTTGTCCACTCCTGAGCTAGTTTATTGTACCTAACAAAGTGAAACCAGATTACATAACAGATCCCAGCCATTTTAAAGATATAACTATATATATAGAGAGAGATATAAAAAGTCAAATATAGTTTCTAACACACCATAAATATATATAGTTGAAATGACTGTTAACCAGATACACAACTGGCTCATTTTCATGTTTATTCAACATGGGTACTTACTTCTGACTATCTGTTTTGTAGATTCGTGCAATCTCTGGCACTAGTGGGTCGTCGGGGTTTGGGTCACATAGGAGTGAGCAAATGGAGAGAAGAACTGAAAGAAAAAGAAAAACTTTACAAATAAGCCATTCTAGACATTAAATGTCATTTTCTATATTTTTGACTTAAATGCTGCCATTAGGGCCTCGCTTTTGTCAGACTGCCCCAGGGCAGCTGTGGCTGCTGTCCAGTAGCTTGCCACCATCAGTGTGTGAGTGAATGACTAATGTGAAATGTTTTAGGGTCCTCTGGTGTTGATAAAGTACAAAGCCATTCAGCATTTCTGTCAGTGTCTTTTGTATCTAGCATTGTCATTTAACCTGACCACATAAGACAATTTATTTTGACAAGATTAAGACTTAATACATGTGTGTGTATATATAAAAAAGAACTAAACCCAAATCTCACCACTTGAGTCACATGAATATTCATACCTTTAGAAATAGTAAGTGCTGGAGACCACTGTGATCTGAGAATATCCAGACAGATACTGCCGTTACTGTTAATATTTGGGTGGTAAATTCTTGTTGTGAATGCAACCTGAAGGGAAAGAGGGGGAAAAAACAAACAAAACAAAAAAAACAGAACATATACGTTAGATAAGGCAAAGCTGTACACGTTAGGTACATATTTTAAATTCCTTCTTCCAGAGCGGTGACTGCCTGCTTCTGGAATGACAGGTAGTGCGTCACAAGTTTCCAAACAAACAAATGGGTTCCAAAAACCAGTTTGATTTACAAGAGCTGTTTATGATGGGTTGATTAAGAAGATAAGAGGGACAGTAACTTTACCCCCCACCCCCAAAAAATATTTATATATTTTCACTGTGACCATGTGTTCTAGCGTTGTTGTTTTATTGAGTGTGTCGGCTTACCTTGGGTGGTTTGAAGGGGTAGTCTGTTGGAAAATGAATTGTCAAGAAGAAAACTCCTCCCTGATATGGACTGTCGCTCTGAAACATGGACACAGTTTTTGCTTTAGAAAGGATTCAACACTTCCTGAACGCAGCTCTCTAACATTTTCAAGTCAAATTTTGACCTTTATCTTACGGACGCATTGAAAGGCAGCCAAGAACGCCATTCCGGTTTATGTTGGTGCGCAACTATTATGTCATAAAATACTTACTGGTCCCATGATTGTGGCCTGCCAGTGAAACACTGCGGAGAACAGAAAGCAAAACTTTAGAAAATGGTGAAAGGTCACAGGTATGTGATCTGACGGGAAGTAATCAGCCAGATATTTCTCATAGCTTCCCGGCAGCAAATGTTTTGTGTTCCCTCTCGCTGGGCAACTCTGTAAAATATATTTTATACATAGGAGACTAGAATTTGCACATTTTGTTTTCACCCACCAATTCAAATGATGATTTTTTCCCCCTCCATTTTTAAATTTGACATAGGACAATTTGGGCATTTTAGTCAATTACTACATGTTCCCAAAGCCATGTTTTCTGATCCACTTTGATTTGGAGTTTTTTCCCCTCCATTTTCTTTCAAATTCAAAACAAAAATCAAAAGAACCTACAGCACTTAAAAATAAATAAATAAAAAATAAACAATACAGCAGAGGAGCAGCAACAACAAAGATCAAAACTTAAACTGGCAGGTCAGGATAAGCCAGATCTGTACATCTTTACAAATTATATTACATTAGTAAATTAATAGGTTCTTTTGAAAAACAATGTGGCTGAAATGAAAGGTAAAAAAATATAAAAGAAACTTACTGTCATCACCCACTGGGCCAGCTGAGCACTGTGCTGGAGGGTCACGAGCCAGGTCATTAAGTTCCTATAATAATAATAAAAAAAATTAGTTAAAACAACTAATTAGCTGACAGTGATGGGTCAATATTATTTAAAAGCAGTGTAAGGAATTGAGCTTTTAAAATCCCGAGTGTCAAAATTTCCCTTCCCCAACATCCACTGACACTGTTGACCCCCTTTCTATTCTCCAGTTGCATCTGTGGACCACCTACCATCATCTTACACCCTAAACTGGAAAATTCACCCTATGTACGTGCTGTAAAAGCTACCCTGTTATTTATGGGTATACAGCTATTTTAGAGTGAGGTGGAAGCATTGCCCCACCCCGGCCTTCAGACACCATTTCACAAACAAGTTGAGGGATTTCCTTGAAGGAATATTCTAGAGTGAAGAAATTAAGCCGACCTGTCAACACTTTTAGTGCGAGTGTCCATTTAACAGCTCGACGTAAATGTAAATATAGGTAAATGAGTAGGAGCAAACTCCCAGGAAATCCGTAATTTTAGCCGACGTAGAGTACAAAGACGGATTCAGAAAGTAAAAGAGAAAAAAAAAAGGGAAAAGAAAAGAAAATGAGTCATGGAGTCCCGACTGGAAATGTTGGCAACTGCCGTAGTTCAGCACGAGCTCTGGGCGACCGGAGGGCCCGAAACCGCGCGTTGTGTGTGAAGGTATGAAGAACCGTGACAACTATGCGACATCTTGTTGTCAACCCGTCTCGATGAACAAAGTTAGCCTGTAACTGAAACTGCTAACAATAGCCAACGAGCCGCCTGGTGTTTAGCGAATAAACCTTAACCGACGTACGTCAGTGCTTAGCCGGCAAGAAGGAAGTTTATAAGAAACAACGCAAACTAAACTCGAAATTCATCAAAGTGGCGTACGTGAAGGAATTGTGAAGTTGACGCTTCCTCGAACACGCAGCACCGCCTGGTTTCACAGGATACGGCTGCATTGTGGGTGGCTAGCCCGGCTAACGCGACTAGCTAACATTTTAACGACGGCGTCTTACCTTGTGAATCCTTTTCAGAGCCATCCTTTCTCGGTGTTCTCGTCTTTTGAGCGAAGGTTTTGCGGTCCAGCTACTGAACGTCAGCTGTAATCTGCCAGGGCGATTCGTTCAGTTGGAGTAACTGACGCTGGGTCAACTCGGCGGCCTTTCTTCTTCGGCTAGCGCAGTTAGCTGGCTAGCTAGCGTGCTAAAACTACGTATGCGCGGAGTTCAAACACCAGATGTTACGCTCTCTTCTGATAAACTGTTCGTTTTCGCACAGCGGCAGTTACTTATACAAGACTCTTGGTGTCCACGTTTGAAACTAAATAAGTGCCTGTGTCGATCAAAAAAAAAAAAAAGAATCGTTAAGACGACTGCGCTCCTCTCGTTTTGGTTTCGGTCGACGCTGTTAGGTAACTAGCGGCTGTCTACATATAAGTGAAGCTTTATGACGACGGAAGGCGGTCCTAACCGCGCGTGACGCAGCGGATATGATGGCAAATTGGGCGCAAGCCTACAGTAAGACCAAACGAGTCAGACGAGTCGTGAAATCTGATCCTTTATAAACACACCAAAAAAATATTAATTTGACATGTGATGCTTCGTGTTTGGGTTTTGTGAGTCGCTATTTGTAAGAAAAAAGAAAAGCACAAAAGTTGTAGTAAAAGTGTTTGACTATAGCAGAAGGACAACGTTTCAATCAGTTGCAGTGATTAGGGTCTAAAAAGTCCAACACATATTTTTATTTAAGGAAAAAAATATTCGTCATGTCACATTCTCCTTTCAACCACTGTTTAGTAACTATCACATAAAACCCCTCATTAAAATTCATTGCTCCTGGAGGTTGAGACATAAAACTAATGACTGTTTCATGCATCTGTTGAGTTTCACTTTTTGAATTAAATACTGTTATAATTTTTAATCACATTTTAATTTATTGAGATGTACTTGTTCTAAATAGTTCACATTTTAGAAAAAAAAAAGTCTGTCAAAGTGAGTTTGTAAACTGAAGTGCAGTTTATGTTTAGACTAACTCAAAAATAGATCAATTAACACTCAGTGATAAAAGTGGAATGAATAGTAAAGACAAAATATTATTTCAAGATGATTTTTTTTATAGCTCATTATAGTTATTCTAATGATTTCCTGCTTTACAATTGTATGGTAAGTCTGCACAAATAGGTCCAATACTCGTATTTTTTGCTAGTGTGAAGAACATTCCATACAAGAGATATTTAAGTCGTTTTATATAATTGATTCACATAGAGAAGGCAGATGTGTTTGATGATCAAGTCCAATAAGGAAAATTGGATTTCAAACCCATCAAGGCACAGATGGAGCGCAGTCGGCCGCCGTCGCCTGGGAATCTGTGGTACCCGAGGACGGCGCCTTGAGGATCACATTTGAATGCGTGCTGAAACCGTGACGACTGTTCACGGAGTCGGCAGAGTTTTTATTACATGATTCGAGAGATGTTTGGGCGCCAACAGGACTCGCGCCACCTGAGACGAGTTTCTGATTTTCATCACTAACGTTTCCCTCGTGTGAATGAAGGCTGTGGCTCGATTTAGATGTCCTGTCATGATTGGGATGGAACGCAAAACCGTGGAGTCCTGTTAACTCGGAGGCCGTTTGGGTCTCGCTCATGGCTCCAAGGTCTGTCCGCGGAGATGAGTCTGTGCCGTTCACCTCAAACGGGCTGCAACAGTTCTCAGAAGTTCTTCCCAGTCGGTTCTGGGAACTAAACCTAACGTCCAGTTCACTGTCGGACCCAAACGCGAGATCTCGGACAACTACGCTTTCAGGCTCAGACGGCCGGTCTTCGCTCTCGCTCTCCTTCTCCGGCTGTTGCTGGGCGAGACCCGAGTTTCCCTCGTTGCTCGGCTTTTCCAGGTCCTGCTCTCCTTCTTGTGCGACCAGCTCCGGCCCCAGGTCCCCCTGGGGGGCCGGGCCGTCGTCCCCTGGAGCTGGGCTCTGATCCTCCGGTGTCGGTCGGACCGTCTGGTGGCACATGGGACACGTTTCCTGCACGTACAGCCACTTGCGGAGACAGTTGCCGTGGAAAAAATGCCCGCAGTATGTGATGACGGCAGAGCTCATTTCCTGTAGAGAAAGACGAATCCGGTTTTAAAAGAAATTTAAAAATACTTTATTGATTTCCAAAGGGAAATTAAATGTTGCAACTTATATTCATTCGAATTCTTCAGAGTTGGTGTAGATGGTGGCACCTGTAGCAGTCTGCAATTTGAAGTAGCTTCTGACTAAAGACTCTGTTTTTCCAAAACAGGGTGTTCCATAATTTTATTTTTATTTATTTTTTATTTTACAACATGTGAGCCAGCTTGCTCTCATGAACTGTCAATAAAATTTCTCTAATAATTTTGTTGCCATCATTGAACACACTTTAAGTAATCAAATTCATTGCCTCTTTGCTAATTTACAGTAGAGTAAACTCGCACTCTATTTTATATTTTGAATAAAGATGCAAATCTTTCAGTGTCTGGCAATTCGACTCAGATTTTTAGGGTCACGATTTAATTCAGAAACTATTTGATTCAAAAAGAATTTTTAATTCAAGAACCAGTTTTTCTATTCAAACAGTCTAGAAATTTTGTTTAAATTCTATGACAAGAGGAAAAGACGCGGTAAACAAACAAAACATTTATTATTTAAAGCAATTCTGTAACGTTCCATCAATTTATATTTAAACAAAAACCTGTTTTTGCTAACCTAACGGTTGTTAGGCTAGCTTAGCCGCCTGGCTTTTTCTTAAAAATCAAAGAATTATTCAAAATATATACAGAAAGACATGCAGTACATTCGCAAATACGAGCGTCAAAAACGAACAGCTTGAACTCATTTTAAAATAAATTTTTTGAGTATTTTTTTTTTTTTCGATTCAGAATTCCCAGAACTAGGAATTGCTCTAATCTTAAATGAGCTTTTTTTTTTCTCATCTTTTCCCCGATTCATATTATACATTTAGATTTCCATCTGTATTTAAAGTGTTGGAAATAAACACAACAACAGCGTGAACTAAAGAAGGTGGAGTCAAGCTGGAAAAACAGGAAGAGCACGTCTCAAAAGCCCCACACAGCGTGACGCATTTCGTACTACTGTCGTTCGTTTACTGAGCGGACCTGAAGCCACAACGGACCAGAACGTTTGCACTGCGCTCCTGTAGACACAATTTATAGACGTTTTAAATACTTTGTCCGCTTGGGATTTTTTTTTTTTTTTTTTTTAAACATTGCTTTTGCCCAGTCCAACCAGTGCAGCTGTTTTGTGAAAACTTAAGTGACCAATTTTAACTCAGTTTAAAATCTCCAAAATTGCATTAAACTGGTAAATAGATTAAAAAAATGAATCAGTACTGAACGAGTATATTAGTTTTGGAGATAAACTAAGAAATTGACTGCTGACTTAACTGGTTATGAGTTGGTCAGAAAATAATAAATCTGATATAGATTTTTACACTCAGTAAATCAATTGTACCTAAATTACATAGTGTTAGAACAATATGCAAGGTCTCCCCCAGAAAACCTGCTAAGCCCAGTGGTTGGTTGCTGGGGCAGTCATTCATCCAGCGGCCCGTCGTGTTGTTGAGTTAAATATCTTTTGAAGGAACCGCAGCATTTCTATGCAAACGACTGTGGTGTATGGAATGGTAATAGCTAAGAAAGGAATAATAAGATTGTGGAAAACTGACAAGGTTCCTCAGTTTAAAATGTGGTTAACTGATTTTACTGAGATTCTTCACTTGGAGAAATTGCGGTATGATGCTGTGGGCTCCACTAATAAGTTCTGTAGTATCTGGCAGCTGGTTTTGGACCATCTTTCTCATTGTAAGACTGACCCCAACGCTCGCTCAGCCTCTTAGTGTGCCTGACTTGTTTTTATTTTACTTTATTTTTAGTTATTGTACGTTTTTATTTTTATTGTTGTACTGGTAAGAGTATATTTTTCTTATACAGCAATTTTGTTAAATATATATATGCTTTATACTCTTGTGTATGATTTATGTATGCTGTATTTTGAGAACTTAATAAATATTTATATGTATATACTGTATATTACAACAATGTTTGAAGTTGACAGGAAATGTGAAAATATCACTTGATAATTATGTTTTATTAGAAGATTTAACAGATGAACACCATACACTATAAAGTCTTAAAAAATGGAAACATTTTTTAAAAAATTTAAATAAATAAGCAATGCTAAGTCTGGTGGGGGAACAAGTAAAGCCTGGAGGCCCGCCAGGCTTATAATACACTGTGTCATTGTTGTATCTTGCTTGTAATGTTTCAATAATTATTTGTAAAGCACCTTGGGATAACACTGTGCTTTTAAAAGCACTATAAGTACTTTGGAAATCTCTGACTGGGCCAGAATTTAGAAATCATGTGTAGGCATCAGAATTGTATTTATATTTTTTTCAATGGATGAATGTTTTCTCAAGCACAATATCTCATACATTACTACAGAAGTCCTTTATCAGGTGACTTTTCTGTAGATAACACAACTGCTGGGAAGCAATAAGATTGCATTACATGATGAGCATGCTCTTATTTTTCCAGTGAAAATTTCAGTCTTTTAGAGACGACATGGTAAGCCAGTTTGTTATGTGAGAAATCACTGCAGAGAGATTCAGAGAAAACTGTGTTTCTTGTATTTGTTGGTGTCTTATGATGGTTTTACGCTCTTCAGAATGGCCATAAAATCATACCATCGGTAGGGTTTCTGCAAGTTTCACCAACTCAAAATTTAAGACTTTTTAAGACCATTTAAGATCTACAGTGCAGACCAAAAGTTTGGACACACCTTTTAGTTCAATGAGTTTCCTTTATTTTCATGACTATTGACATTGTAGATTCACACTGAAGGCATCAAAACTATGAATAACATGTGGAAATATGCACTAAACAAAAAAGTGTAAAACAACAGAAAATATCCCTTATATTCTAGTTTCTTCAAAGTAGCAACCTTTTGCTGTGATTACTGCTTTGCACACACTCTGCATTTTCTTGATGAGCTTCAAGAGGTCGTCACCTGAAATGGTTTTCACTTCATAGGTCAACCTGCCCTGTCAGGTTAATAAGTGGGATTTCTTGCCTTATAAATTGTCATGAAAATAAAAAAAACCCATTGAATTAGAAGGTGTGTCCAAACTTTTGGTCTGTACTGTATGTCATGACAGAAATGTACAAAAGAAATGCACTTTTCTTTTTTTCAGGGGACTAAGTGCAAATTTCCTGTGGTCTTTTGGTTAGCTAGCTATTTTGTGATTTTTATTTTTTTGTGAATGTTGTCCAGCCAACTGCATGTAAGTTTATACTCATAAAGCTAGCAATTTTTAGCAACTTGTTACTGACAGCCCTAACCGCCTCGAGATACAGATTTGATGATATAACTCAAACTTTTGCCTGATACGAAAGCCCCAAAAGAGAAAAAAAACCTACATAACCAAGACAAAATGTAAGACCTGAGATCAATGTATTTAAGGCCAACTTACAGTTTCTTTAATGAATTTAAGACCTTTTAAGTTTTTTCTTTCAAAGCCAAAAACAAATTAAATACACAAGAAAGAACATGTTTCGCTGCACCAACTACTGATGCCTCCAATTTACTTTTTTATCGCTCCGCTATCACAAGCTATGATCATTAAAATAAGGCTCCACGGCTAACTGACATCACAGCATATTACAGTACATGTTATTATTTTTATCGACACTGCAGCGATCACCCCTTGTGGAACGAGCGACACACCTGGAAGCAGATGGAGCAGACGTCGTTGTGCTGGTCCAGCTGCTCCGTCGTGGCTCTGGGCAGAGAGTTGATCTTTTTCGCCGCTTCCCGCCGGAGCAGGAAGCTCTTCCAGCCGGACTGGGCTCGGAGCCACACGTTGAAGTACGAGTGGATGATGATGACGGAGGCGCCCATCCAGCTCCACTCGCCGAACAGCGACTCCCAGGTGCCGTAGGCCACCACGCACAGCGCCACCAGGAACTCCAGCACCCTGCTGATGGCGTTCACCCAGTAGATGACCTCGTCCAGGCTCTCGATCGGGTCGCTGCGGAACAGCTCCACCATGAAGAGGCAGTAGATCAGCATGGTGCCTGTGACCTGGGCAAGAATCGTCGTCGTCATTGTTTATTGGGAACTATTAATACACGGGAGAGTCAGCGTTTTTTTACTCCTTTGTTTTTTTTTTCATTTTAAATATTTGATGTACTTCCAAAGTCTGCAGAAAGGAGAAGCATGCATCAGATGTGTGAATGTTTGTGTGTGTAAAAGTGTGTATTTTCTCATTAGCAACAGACGGCAGTCAAACAAGAATGCGCTTATAAATATTGGTACCACAACCCAATCTAGGAAGGGCTTTTAGTACTGTCTATCCAAATCCCATTCCACTCGGTTTATTCCAGGTTCACAAGGGTTTAAGAAGAGTCAGAGTCTGGCATTTCAAGCATTTTTTAAATTAAATATTACTCTTATAACTCAAAGTGGCACAGTTGTTTATTTTCTGGGTTCTGACTTAGTCAGAAAACCAAAAGTCAGTGCTGTTGTTTGTCAACTTAAATGTTCTTAAGCAAGAAAATGCGTTCTTTAACCAACTATCTTTTTTCACTGTTCTGTCAGTTTAACCAGACGCTGGTATCTGAGAGTCAGATTCATAATTAAATCAATCGTTAAAAGTCCCTTGCTACGTTTAGCCATGATAACAAACTGCACATTTTTCTCCCAGTGTCTGAGCCAAATGTAGGTGAGAGTATTTTAGTGCAGCTGCTGTCTGATTAGCTTGAAGTGACTCATGGCGTAACAGCAAGTGTCTTTAAAATACCACTTTGATCATTTTATCAAATTATCAAAGTGCATGGAACTGAATATAACTACTGAGCTAGACAACTGTGAGCTGTAACCATGAACCCAAAAACGGCAAAATATGGAGATACGTCCAGCAGGGGTTCAAGTTACTGATGTTGGGCTGCTGCCAAACAAAACAAAACAAACAAGACAAGAAGGAAACATTAACCTATCCATGGACTAACAGAGTTTGCATCCAGCCTCCATGCCAACTGTATCTTAGTAAGTAAAATTTGTGCAGGAATGTCAAATCATGTAACTTTAAAAGAAAATACATGGCGCAAAAATTAAAGAAAATGTTATTATCCTACCCTACAGAGGTACCATGTTTCAAGAAATTTCATCCTAATAAAATAATAATAATAATACACATGATTTAAAGCAACGTGTCTCAATTATTTTTATATGACATGACAACAAACAGACCTGGAGGGAGGTTAGCATGCAGCTGGAAACCAGTATGAGGAGCCAGAAGTCCATGTGGAAAAACTGGGAGATTTTATAAGCCATGAACACCGGGAAAACCAGCAGAAGCAGACACATGCTGAGGCCACGGAAGTGCTTCCACAAACTTCTAAAACCAAATAACAACAGCAGAAAGGGAAAAAAATTATATATATATATATATATTTTACAACTTTTTCTCAGCTCTGACTCGCTTGCGAAGACGTGAAATTCGCTGAGCGGTTGGTACCTGTTGCGTGACGCGCCCAGGGCGAGAATGATGGGATCTGTTATTTCTATCATGGACTGCAGGGTTGAAGTCAGCACAATGAAGAGGATGATGCTGAGGAGGAAGGTGCGCTGCAGCGCCTGCATGTCCAGCAGGCCTGTCTGCAGGGCGAGCAGCAGCAGAGTGACTCCCTCTGTCACGCCTCTGGCGAAACGAGCACAAGGAGAAGTTAAGGAAATATTTTTGGTTTAATTTAATTTAATTTATTTTTAATTGACAAACAAATTTTGTGAAGAAATCTTCATAGGTGGACAGAGTTTTGCACAAGACGTTCTGGAACAAAGGTCCAAATTAAATGAGGTCGCGGGGCGTTTTGTAAGTGATTGACATTTGACCTGAGGTTAGTCAAAAAATAATAAAATAAAAAACGTCAGCAAACAATTTTTCCTCACTGTTTGAAGATAAATCAGATCAAACTTTTCTGGTTTTAGCCTTGTTAGACATACCAAAATTATTTCTGTTTGGTAAATGCCAAAAAACTTGGCGAGAAGTAGATTTATCTTTTTCAGAGTTTTTTTTTTTTTTGCAGATTTCCTCAAATTCAAAAGCTTATGTACATTTGGTGGCTATACGGGACAGAAACCCAAAGGGTTTGACACAAGTCATACATTGTAAAAAACAATTATCCCTAATATTGACCAAATGTATGTAAACTTTTCAATTCAAAGAAAGTTACAAAAAAAAAAAAAAGGTCTCACCAGGTTTTCTGGCATCTAGCAAATACAAATAATTTTGGTAATTCTAACTAAACTAAAACAAGAAAACTTTGTTAAAATTCAACTTTAGGCAGCGAGAAGAAAAAAAACCCGTGATTCCACTGCAGGTAACAGAGCCAACATGTTGGGATGTTTTCCATGCTGTCTGATCTGACTGTTCAATGTTTACTGCCCTTTACTGGCAAAGGACACAATTTGTTCCCCAATGTGATTTATGTTATTTGTTTTATGTTTATTTGCATATTGAGTTAAAGAATTCGGTCTGATGACTCTGGATGGATTTTAATAACAGCCTAATCAGTCCCACCAGTTTTTCACAATTCCACAACTGAAAAAATTGTCACCCAAAATCAAGAAATTCGCAGATTTTTATCACAGCATTGCATAACTGCGGGTGTATTGCAGATTTACCAGCAAAAATTGGAAAAAACATTGCGTTTACCGACTGCTAGCTCCCACCTGCAGGTGGCAGTATTTCTTAATTCTACTGTACTGCTGTCTCAGCCTTATTTTTTTCTTCAATATGTAGATTTTTTTCAAAGGGGTTTAATAAGGAAAACATATGGCAAAGTTCCCTGCAAATACTTCTGAAGTAGCAACACAAAGTTAGTGAGATCTACTGCAAAAAAAAAAAAAAAATTACAAAAACAATCACAAGTTCCTGTGTCTGTAACTGAATCGGGTCTTAAAACGCCTGGTGAAATAAACGCTACCACTTGACACACGGTCCAGCGTTCGTGACGTTTCAAATAATTCAAACCGTCGCTTGATGTGAACAGAAAGCGACAACAATCAGGAAGTCGGTGGACAGCGTCTCACCTGTGCATGACGTTCTCGTTCTGCACCGCAGCGTAACCTCCCAGGTAAAACTTGCACAGGTTGAGAAGTCCCAGAGCCAGATAGGACACCACGAAGGTGAGGCCCAACAGAGAGTACGGCGTGGCGCAACATTCTGACACGCTGCGTGGTTCAGCAAACACACAACAAAATGACTATAAATTCAGGAGAAAATACACACACAAAAAAAAGAGAGTAGCGTAAATGCAAAAATCCAAGAATAAACGTACCTGGTGAGCAAAAAGAACATGATTCCCTGATAAGTCGCGAAGGCGCTGGAGGACATGACGTCCGAGCCCAGCTGGACGGCTAACAGAACGAACCAGAAGACACTGAAGAGGGCAGGAACAGCGAACTGATTCCACAGAGAGATCCCCAACGCCAGGAGTCTGTACAGCTCCATCACCTAGGAGACAGGAGGCCCCCGGGTGATGACGGGGCCGAGCTTGAAAAGATACCTGGAAAGCTTTCAAGTAGCTGTTTCCATTGGAAACGTGCCCAAAACTTTGTCGATATTCTTCTAATGTCAAGAAAAATAAATACATTTTACAGTTGTGGTGTTTCCATTAAATAAGAAATGGATAAAAATCACGTGTCATGTCATAAGTTGTTAAAAAACATGACACTTCGGCTGCTTCCTGTTTTCTTTTTGCTGGTAGTCTCTGCCGGCTGCAACGTCTGGCTGTGGATCATGTGACTCGCATGACGTGAAAAAAGTGTTTTCACTGCAGTTTCGCAAAATAAACCAATTTTGATCAACCCAAAAAATAAAAAATAAAACTTGATAGCGAAAAACAATTTTTTTTGTTGGAATTGACATGTTTCCATGGCGTCAATTTATTTTCGTCTTGTCAAACTGTGTAATTATTTAGTCAATGGAAAACCATACCTCTGTTTGTTAGTCAGTAATGCTTGTCTTGTATGAACTAAGTGGTGAATTAATACATAAAAAAATGTTATAAAACAAAAGAAAAAGTCTGAAAGAACAACCGGTGTTTTAGTTTGGGAAGGTATTGCATATAAAAAGACGGAAAATAAGCATTCGGGCCGAGGTTTTTGCGTCTCTACGGCTTCGGGGAAGGAATACCTCCAGGTGAAGCAGCTCTGAGTAGGCGGCCCTCGCCAGGCGATATGGCACAAACAGGTTGGCGAGGAGAAACAGGCCGATCCCTGCCACCGTCAGGCCCACGGAGAAAGTGTTGACGGTCAGCAGAGCGGCATTAGGGACGGCGAAGAGTCGGGCCAGCAGGGGGAGCATGTGAGTGGAGAATAGCCACACCTTTCTGGTCTTCATCAGGAAGGCACAGAGCGTGCTGAGGATGATCTGACCTGTAGTTTGGAGAAATAGAAAGATCAAACTACTTATTTTGGTTTATGTTGTTCTTGTTTTTTTAAGTAGCTGTAGTAAAATCGTTTCCCCCTCGGTTCTTCCGTCTTAACATTTTAACTACTGGGGAAAATCTGCTCCAATCGCCCTTTTCAGACAAACGCATGAACTCCCTGTTAAAGAAATAAAAATAAAAACAAAATTACGTTTATCATAAGACCTGAAGGACATAAAAAAAAAAAAGTTTTGCGCCTAGCGATTATTTTATTAATCAATCATTCTGACGATTAAACGGGGGAAGAAAAAAAATCAACACATTCTGCAGATATTTAATTTAACCATTTAAGTCTTTTATATATAATATATTTTTACATAACATTGGAGATTTCCTAGATTCATTACACACAAAAACAAGAGTAAGTTGAAAACAGGGTTGTGCCTAGCGATTATTTTATTAATCAATCATTCTGACGATTAATCGGGAAAAAATTGCTACACTCTGCAGATATTTCATTTAACCGCCTAAGTCTTTTTATATATATTAGAAATTGAATAAAAACTTTTTTTTTCAAATTAATAACATAGCCTTCCTGTGGAGTTTTCTTGTTCATTTGTAGTGAAGGATGCATATGCAGCTAAAGAAATTGCATCTAACATCAAGGTGTGAAAACCTCAGGCCTTTCTGCTGGACTTGTCAATATAGTGTATTGCTAATCTGTTGACTATTGTCTGATGATGATATTCTTTCAGCAACAATTAATCAGTTACTAAATTAGTTGACGATGATTTCAATAATCAATTCTTCCCGATTAATCCGATTAATCGCTTCAGCCCCAGTTGACAAAGAAGAACTAGAAAATTTCTGAAGAAATTTAGCCGGGGCCTGCCAAGGCGTGCCCGTCGGTTTGGGCCCGGCGTTGTCATGCTACAAATTAGCATCGATGCTAAAGAACGCTGCAATGTAATCAATGGCATGTGGAGAATCACAAGAACGTTAAGTAAGGTGGACGTGCACCGTTCAGTATGATTTAAAATTTTCTCAAGGCTTTTATTTTGGAAGTTTTGTTAAACTTCATTTCAAAGGGCCAAACTAATCCCATGTGTAATAGTCATTGGGTTAAATCAGTTATATAATGCTGAAAACGCAAGTAGTTGATGTAAAAATATTAAAGGCTTTTATTTTGGAATTTTTGTTAAACTTCATTTCAAAGGGCCAACCTAATCCCATGAATAACAGTCATTGGATAAAATCAGTTATATAGTGCTCAAAACAGCAATAATGTCATGTAAAAATTCTCAAGGCTTTTATTTTGAAATTTTCAGTATGCTTCATTTCAAAGGGCCAAACTAATACCATGTGTAACAGTGCTTTGGATGAAAAAGTCAAATAAAGCCAAAAAGAGCAATTACATGATGTAAAAATATTCAAAGCTTTTATTTTGAAATTTTTGTTAAACTTCATTTCAAAGGGCCAAACTAATCCCATGTATAACAGTCATTGGGTTAAATCAGTTATATAATGCTCAACAGAGCAATTATCTGATTTAAAAATATTCAAGGCTTTTATTTTGAAATTATTATTATGCTTCATTTTAAAGTTCCAAACTAATCCCATGTGTAACAGTTACTGAGTTAAATCAGTTATATACAGCCCATAGCAGCAAGTAGTTCTAAAGGCCAGTTCAGTCCTGATCTGTTTCAACTGAGGGTTCCACTATAGATAGAACTACAGTGATGCGTATTTGTAGTCCTAACCACCAGCCAATAGCCTCTTGAGTTCCGTTGCTATGGTAAATAAGTTTCTCACCAAGGTGTGAACTGTTAGTGAAAGAGCCTGAGACAGCCTAGAAAATCCTGTCGCATGACTTTGCTCTGAAGCACCGTGACAGAAAACCGTACGATCTAGATAAATTTTGAAAACATTTTACCGGAGCAGACATGTGTATCAATGTGAGGACCGATTTTGATACCAATCGTGCGATATTTGTGGGCGTGACGGCGATTTCAAAATTATTTTGGGGTCAAAAAATCTCTTCATTTCTCACTCTAGCAGAGGGGCACTCAGACAGAGAGACACTCTAATTTTAGGAAAAATGAGAAACTTTGGGTCGCTTAGAGGCAAATTGTGGACAAACCGTAACTGGTATCGACGAGCCGTCTTCACTTTCGAAGAGATCACAGACGTATCTACAAAATGAAATTTGAATGGCATTTCTACGTGAATTCGTGACGACACAGAAAATCCTCAAAAATAGGGTATTTCTAGGATTTTTCCCATTGACTTATAATGGGGGTTTTTTCGTAGTTTTTTGCGAATTATGTCACCACGTTAAGCCCAAATCCCACCAAAAATAATAGCAACAATGGCGTGAATTTTCTGCACGTTTTGATACCTCATTTGTAGGTGTGCACGCAGCGGTATGAACCGCATTAACGGTTACGGAAGAAAAATAAAGAATTATAATAATATTAAAGAAACCTTTCTTGGGAGAATAGCAATAGGTTCCTGCCATTGCTTTGCATGGCAGGCCCCAATTAAGGAACAGAACGTGGCTCCTGCTGCGGTAAAAAGCAACAGGAGTCTGTGTGAGAAAATACTTTTTTGAAGGAATTAACTGCGGTTAGTAACAGCAGCTTTTATTAGCAGTTCTTCATATTGTCTTGGAAATTTTTAATTTCTAACATAAATATTTTAAAAGCAGTCATATTTAAAAAAAAAACGGGTCTTACTACAAAAATAAAACGTTTTAGCACTCCTACCGCTGGGCGTAGGAGGTTTTATGGGGGAAAAGCCTAACCAACCGAAACAAAAGGAAGCATGTAGAAACATTTACAGTCAACTTGGCTCAAATACTCACTAGTCATGGCGGAGACAAATCTATTAAAGGCCAAAGAATTGAGATAGACCGCTCCTTCATATCCTTCATATCCCAGCTGCACCTCTTCTCGAACATAATCCCTGGAAAAGAAACAGGAAACAAAGAGATGAAGAAATAGCACGATCCTATTACAGGATATCCCACTGGTGTTAACTAAAAGCTTAGCTAGCAAACGAGTGAAGCAGAGAAATTAAGATAATACATAGCCACAATTAGCTAAACACAATTTTGGCTAACTCAGAGTATGACCTTATTCACTTTAGGGAGAATACTTTATCTACAGTCTGAAGAGGTTTATGGTGAAAAACTGTACAAATAAACTTTTTTGGTAATGAGAGTGGTTCCTGATATCCTGACGTTTTAGAGAAAGTAGGATGTAAAAACTCACTTGGAAATCTGATGCCCCATGTACAGAAGGAGGGCAACGAGGATATGAAGGTAGAGCGTAACAATGTGTCTCAGCGGCAGGATTAACACCACCAAGTTTGTCAGGTGAGCTGGAGGACAAAGACAGGCACAGAAGTCAAGTTTCAATAGATCCACTAAAACCGAGGAGAGAGAAGCTGAAACCTTCAGGTACAGCACCTCCAAAACAAAGAAAAGGACCCACATCCCCAACACCTCAAAATATTTTGCTACGTTACAACCTCAAACGTCACAGCTTGCTAGGATTGTATGCAGACACGTAACGCGTAAATGTGAAACGGAAGGAAATATGTGGTTTGCCATTTTATTTTCACAGTTAAATTTGCATTCAGTCCCTTTTATTGTGACATTTTTATCAGGATAAACTTTTCCTGTTTTAGGTGAGCTAAGATTACTAAAATTATTTTTATCTGCTAAGAGCTTCGGTAACGGGATAGGCAACTTTTTAAATCGTTTTCCGTTTAGTTTTCATGTATTTCCTGAGTATTTGGTCAGATTTATTTAAATTGTTTTTATTCGTCACAAAAGCAAAAATATGTATATACTTTATGTACAGTTTTTTCTTAATTGCTGTTCTGAATATGTTGTTCTTTCGGCAAGCGGCCTCTTTTCAGGTCTGCATACTCCAGTTAACCATTAATCCGTTACTAAATTAGTTGGCAATTATTTCAACAATCGATTAATCACGATTAATCGTTTCAGCCCTAGTCATGTCTGGGTCTAAATGACTGACTTCCAGCACACATGTTGAAAAAAGATGCTCTACAGATGAGCTCAGAATCAAACATTTTGGCCAACGGGCATTCATGCGAGAGCGTACCGCCTCCACGGAGAAACACGGCGGTGGCAGCATGATGCCACAGGGACGCTTTCGTTCTGCACGGACAGCACAATTTGCTAAAACTGATAGATAAAGCAGTACTTGCCAAGATAGAACATGTTCCAGATGACATATTTGTATTTGAAGAGCATGTCCTCGTTTTTAGCCTTGAGGTTTTCAGTCAGACCCTCGACGTCACATTTATACAGCAGGTCCAGAACCAGAATGCTGGGCACCCTGAGGGCAATGTTGGCCACTTCATCCAGCCGAGGCATTTTGGCTGCAACCAAGTCTTTGGTCACACTGGAGCCCGTTTGTCACATGCTTGTTTGGGGAGGGGAGAGGCTCAGGTTTCCCTCTGCTTCAATACTTTTTCCGTGTCTTATCATCTAAAAACAAATAACAAAACAAACAGAATTTAAGTTGGAAGAGGAAGGACCCACAGCCTACAACTCTGCGTTTTAACCCCCCCAAAACAAAGGCAGAGTCTTGCTTTATTATTTAAAGTTGAACAGTATGAGAGGCTAAGGTAGGTGATAAAGCGGATGTTTGTGGTAAAGCAGCTAAAAGTAGCGGTGGTTCGCTTACTTCTCACAGTGGCAGACATCCCAGCCGAGCAGCCATTTGCTAGCCAAAGCTAACTCCAGCGGGTCAGCCCTCGCAGCGACCATATTTTCACGGCCGTGCCCGGCTGTTCGTCCCCTAACGTCGGCCTCTCACGCACCGTAGCTACACCTGTCACTGGAACCGATAAATAAGGCGGTAAGACCCGCGCGACATGAGGACGAGTAAAGTGACTTCATATGCGGTGTTATGATTCGGCGCGCCTGCGTGGCCACTTCGACGTGTACACGTCAGAAGAAGAAAAGAGCCAATCAGGTTGAGGTATTTTACGTTTCAAAGTAAAACTGTGTGCTTTGGGCAAAGAGCTGTGTCGAGAAGAATGACATGAATGCCCAGTTTTTACCGTCGTTTTTGTTCAAATTTAAGGTGTAAAATGGTTGTATAATGTCAGACATTGTAAAAAAATAAAATAAAAATAATAATAATAATAAAAAAAGAAACGAATGTTCACGCTACACGTAATAACCAATATCATTAAAATGTAGATGTAATAACATGCAGGTTTTGAAAGTTTTTCTTTAAACGGGGTTGCTGGTATCACTGTATATACATTTCTTGACGTATGTAAACATATGTATAAGGAAAGGGCAAAACAAAATATTTCTGCTTTTTAATTTTAATTATGTTAGTTTTGGTCCTCCCTAAAATGGACCAGAACTCATTGTGGAGTCCATCTTTGTCGTGATGGACTAGACAATGGACGGAAAATTGCATTGCATTTCCACAACAGAATGTCAGTAAAAGTACAAGGAAGCATATGCTTTATTTATTATTATTATTATTATTATTACCATTTTTCTTGTTAATATTTTGAAGAAGAAAACATATCTATTCTCTTTTCCTAGAGGTTTTATGTTTTCTTTTCTTTTAAAACCTTGAAACTGAATTAAATTATGGTTCTTTACTTAATAATGAACATCTGCAGGGGGTGTAAATACCTTTGTGGCACAGTGTAGCTTTTCAGACTTTATGCCTCCGTGGTTATTTTTCAAATCACTCTTTACTGACACTTAAAAAAATAAAATAAAAATCTATGCCATTGCCTGCCTGATTGCTTTGAGTCATGAAATGTGGTTTTGACTGTTTTCACTGTGTGCTCTAACAGAAGATCATCCTGTTGATATGCAACTTTTTTTTTTTACTGATCAGCTCAAGACACCGAGCCCCGGCACATACAATGCAGCTGCTCTGCATCATGTCACACAGGAGGTGCCTAAGAAAAAGAACTGGTGCATTTCCTGATCAGTTTATAAGCTGTGTGTTTTATATCTAAAGAGGAAGGAAGCTTTTCTTCATACAACACAGGTCATTAAACATCTAAACTCTGATCAGGTGGAAAAAACCCTTTCTGATCCTTGAATAATAATAATAATAATAATAATAATAATAATAATATCAGCTTTTATATACTCCCTAGAGTCTGTCCAAGAGACAACAGTTGTTACGGTAACATAATCTGTGTGCATTTTACTGCGTTCTGTTCACACATGATGCGTAATGGATACGGACATTGCATCCAGAGTTAGAGGTAGAAGAGGTGGAAACTTTAGGAGATAAAACGTGAACGTGTCCATGGAAAATGTCTAAATCTAAACGTGTTCAGGTGAGATGACATGAACAGACATGATCAGTTTTAACACGGACACAGATCAGCTTCTTCTCAGACTCTGACAGAGTGGCTCTAACACACACACAAAAAACACAAATCAGTGATGATTGCTAACAAAATATGTAACAGATCTGCTGGCGTAAACTGATGTCAAATGTCAGCCGCCACATGGAAATCGATGCGCTGTAACTGTTTCCTGTCTTCCTGAAACACAGGATGCACCTGCTCAGCAAAAATACTCACTTTTAGCATTTAAATGTGAATTACTTTCTAGACAACCTTTTCAAAGCAATTAGGCTAATCAGTTAGCTTTAGTGGAAAAATGAAAGCTAACCAAAGGGATTAAAGCTAAATAAAGGGATGATTTTTGCAATATAGTTTATGGAATATATGTTATATATCCACAGCTTCTTCTAACTCAAAGATTCAGGAATCATTCCATAAATAAATAAAAAGTAAACACAGACAGGGATGTTTTGTTAGCACATGTGCAAAATGTTTTCGGCACACAAACCAACATCAGTTCCACAAGGCTCTGATCTCGGACAAATTCTTTTGTCAATTTTTATTTTATGTTTTTTTAGAAAAGTCAATTCATATTTATTGTTGAAATGACTGTTTTTGCCATTCACAACTCCTCAAACCTTAATCGCAGCTGCTACGTCTAATCAGTTAGTACATTTACAGACGTGCCTTGGAGGCCTTGTTGACCATTACAAACGTTTTGTTACTTAAACTCTCAGCCCTCCATACTCGCTTCATTTTGGTTTTTGCTTGTTGAAGCATTTTAGGTGGAAATTGTTTTTGAGATAACTACATACTTAACCAAAGTGGGTCATTATAGGCCACTAAGGCGCACACTTCATGCAAAAAAAAAAAAACGCTCATAAGTCATTTCTGAGTTTGACATTTTTCCTGGGAACCGAGCTGGAATTTTAGGTGGGAGGGAGGAAAGGAGAGAGAGAGAGAGAGAGAAGGAGGCAAAGAGAAGGAGGTGGGACTCAAAGAGGAGGGTTGGAGGTCTGGGTCCATCAGGGTATTAACTACCCAGGATTTTCTCTCCTCCATCACAACTCTACAGGAGGAAGGGGAAAAAAAAGAAAAGAAAGAAAAACAAAAACCCGAGTAAAAATGGAAAAGTCATTGTGCGTTTTGGCTTCTTTGCTCTCTCTCGCTGGTTTTATACGGGGAGCTGAATGGACGGCAGAGAGTTTTTCTCTCTTACCGAACCATACGACCCCTCAGTCAGCGAAGTGGACCGAGGCTCCGACTGCGGCGGAGCGGAGCGGAGACCGAGCGACTCCGGCGGCAGGAACAGAGCCGCTCCGCTCCACGGCGAGTCCTGCGGTCAGTGAACGCAACGCCAGGGCAGACGAGCAGGGAGAAGAGGGGAGAAGAGGGGATCCCAAAGCGAAAGATGATAAGAAAGCAAAACTGGGTAAGGCTGAAAATCAAACAAGCAAAGAAAAAATCATTTCGGGAAGCTGTGTGCGAACGTTACTCAAGTTCAATTAAACCCACAGTTAATTAACTGATGCATTCAGGGACATTTCAGGCGTCAGTTTATCACTTTGTGTTTTAAATTGTGAAATAAATAAGTCTGAATTTTTTTTTTGTTCTTCTGCTAATCTCGTTCAACCCTCCACTTCACTGGAGGAGCAAATCTGACTTTACATGACCTCACACACGTTACGTACAGTGCCCAGTAAAAATATAAATAAATAAATAATAAATAAATAAAACAGTAAACTAGGAACAAAATGTTTCGCATTCTGCCTCGCTTCAACCGCAAGCTTTGACGTATTTTGCTTAGATTTTGACACAGGCCAACAGAAAGAGGCGTTTCATTGTGGAGTGGGAAGAAAATAACTGGTGACTTTGAGTGGTTTTTTTTTATTATTATTTTTTTTTAAACAAAAACAGAAGCGTAAAAAGGCGTCGAGTTGGTCGGTGCTTTGTAGGACGAGGTCAAACTGGGTGGGGAGCGTCTTTGAATCAATCTCATCCATCTTTTTTTTTTTTTTTTTACAATTCTGACTGGCTTTCCTATCGCTGTTGAAGAAAAGAGCCCGCAGCATGACGCTCCCACCACCGTGCTTCCCAGTTAGGACAGTTTGTTGAAACGCACCAAAACAGTTATTGAAGATTATACTGTATTTCAAAGGACACCGGAGGTATCAGCTCATTGAAATGGCACGTTTATGTCGCTGTGAGGGTTTTAAACAGACCAGCCAGAGAGACGTTGAACGGATTCCAAAGAAAAATATTCTTAATTTATTACAAAAAGTCCAAAAAAATAGTTCAAAAATGATGAATTGGGCCCAAAACTGAGGTCAACATAACAAACTACAACTCAGGTAGTGACACAAAGAACTCAAGCACAAAACTGAGCTAACAAACAAGACATGAGGGGAACTTAAATAGTGGCTGATCAGAACCCTGCTAACACACAGGGAGGGGTAATTAAACACACAAGGACTTAAACAAATACTGGTCAACCCATCACTAAATCTTTAAATTAAATAAACATTAGAACTGAACTAACTTCGAAAGAGAAGAAACATTAAAGAAATGGTCAAATTAAACTAAAAAAGACCAAACGTCCCCTTTTCCTGGCAAACAAATGGAAGGATCCACTGAGGAGGTTTGCCAGTCACAAAAGGACAGCAATCAGCTGGAGCTCTTCTGTGTGGCTCCGGCAGCAGCTCCAGAGGAAACTGGTAACTCAAAAGAAGAAGAAATTAATTTGTTGCATTTAACAAAAAATATAGAAAGAACTGACAGATAAAGATAACAAAATGTGTGCACTGCAAATAGTTAACTGAAGAGTCAGCCTAATGGAAATCATTTTAAAGAGAAAAATCTAAACTATTCACTAATCAATATATGACCCAATGTTAGGGATGAACAGAAAATGATTACCATTCAGATCTCTGTGTGACAGTAGGGGCCGCTGTCACAGTTGCTAAAAACCTCTATTTGACAAACAGTCATCATAAGAACTTTTTTTTATATATATATAAATTCCCGATGACATTTAAGGTGTACTGCAGAAGATGAGGATTGGACAAAAAAAAAAAGACTGCTTGTCACAGGAATCTGAGAGAAAGAAAATCCAGGATTTGTGCAGAAAAAGTCAAAATTCTGAGATTAAAGTCAGAAATCTGAGAAAAAAAGTCTTTTTCAGTGGTCCTAATCCTTTGCCATAAGAGTGTCTTAAAGTATATTTTAGAAGCATTTTTGATTAACCGCAGCATTTCTCATGGTTAAGAATCCATAAACCTCTCTGCACGTTGCTCTTGCTAAACATTTCTTCTTTTTTTTTTTTTACTTCGGCCTTCGGCTCGTCTCAGGTTACATCCAGACCCTCTGGCACTTGGTTTTATCTGCGTCCTCCTCCGGCCCGACCCGGCCTTTCTGGAGGAGTTGAGGGCCTCAAACGTTCCACAGAGCTGATTAGCAGTATTTAATCATAACAACCCGCTCAAAACCTCATTTCTGCGTCATCCATCTTGTGTTTCGCTGCATCCGTCAACAAACCAGGAGGCGAGCGCCCAACCCTCAAGTCGTCACAGTTTCCCACCGCGGCCGAGGAACTGCGTCTGGAGACGTCATGTTTTACGTCTTTGTGACTTGTTGTTTTGCTCGCAGACTGCCCTCCGCTCGGCCTGGAGTCGCTGAGAGTTGACGACAGCCAGATGCGAGCCTCGTCCCAGGAGAGGACGGGTCTGGGTCCCCACAGAGGGAGGCTGAACATCCAGGTCAGCCTTCGGCAGAGCTCACTGAGACGACACAGAAAACTCACAGCTTGAGACCTTGAAAAAGGGAGAAAGTCGGTAAAATGATCGCCTGTCGTAGTTTTTGGCGATACAGCAGCATGTAACGGCGAAAAACGTTTTAACTCTTTGGAATAAGACTAAAGATGAATCACGTTCTTATTCCGCAAGAAAGTTGTCTGACTTCAAAAACCCTTTCAATACGTTGGAAAATGATTTTAAATGTCAAGGTTTTCATGAACTGCAAACGGAAAATCACCATAACTAACAGAAGTAAAGTCTTTTGAACGTCCATCTGTGTGGAATGAATCTATTTTGTGATCAGGGACTTTATCACAAAATAGATTCATTCCACACAGATGGACGTTCAAAAGACTTTACTTCTGTTAGTTATGGTGATTTTCCGTTTGCAGTTCATGAAAACCTTGACATTTAAAATTAGAATATCACATCAGACCAATAAAATAAAAATAAAAAATGATTACAGAAATGTGGGCTTACTGAAAGGTATATGTAATACCCAATTTTAGCATGCTACTTTCAAAAGATACTTTTAATCTGACAAACTTAAAGCGCATCTTCCAATTTATGAAACAGATCCCGATTAAAGTTTGCTACGTGATATACGTTTGCAAGCAAGACGTTATACGCTGCGTTTGATAAGTGAATATACAGTATTTCAGATTATTATATAAAAAGAAACAAACTCAAATCTGAACCCGCAGCCTCAGTCCCAGACTCCAGCCGTCTGCAGCCTCTCGCAGGTTTTCTTCTAGGTTTCACTGCGACGTGCTCCTGGATATGAAAAAGTTTATTACAAATTGCTTCGAGTTTATATCAAACACAGTGGACACAGGCAAAAAGGAAGAAGAAGGGGGAAAGGTGAGGGAAAAGACTTAAAGGGAGCGAAGGAGAAAGACGGAGAAAGAAGCATGGAGAGAAGAACGCCCTAAAAGTCTGCAGAAAGAGAGAAAAGAAAACCCAAAAACAAACAAAGAGCCCGCGCATAAATAACAGTAACAGTTGTAGCGTCACTGGAAAGATTCGAAGCGACTTTAAAAAGCTGCACTCTAGTTTTATTACAGGTAATTTAATAAGTTTTGTTCAAGTGATACATAATTCTGATTTCAAAGTTATTCAAATCAGGAAAAGAAAACCTACTAAAATTAGCTGCAACAAAATACATTTTTTAAAAAAGTTGGCTCATTTATTTCTCAGTGTACACGCACTGAGAGAAGAGAATGGAGCTCCAGCTTTAAAAATAAAGAAAAAAAGATTTGATTTCCTACATAAAATAGAATTGATTTCTTTTATTAACCTTTGTTTAACATGGCAATTTAATAAACTCAATATAATCACTTGGGTGAACTTAATTTAATTACCTGTAACTCACTTGATTTTTTAAAAAGTTGTTTAATTTTTTCGGTACAAGTTAATACAGGACGTATTTAGTGTCAGCCGCAGCTCAACAGAAAGTGTATCTGACAAGCAGCTGAATCTAAAGGCCAGTTCGCATGTCGCCACAGCATAATGCTGCCACCGCCATGCTTCTCTGCAACACACAGTCACCTCCGGAGTCACCCTGGACCGCTTCTCTTCTTGTCCGGCTTGTCAGCGGACGGCCAAATGCGTGCCGCACTTTTCAGAATTTGAATCAGAATCAGTGCTGGAAGCCTTTTGTCAGTTCCCGTCACGCTCACTTTGTCTCGCTCTCTTCCAAACATCTGAAAGAGTCTGAATGTTTTTGCACAGCAGGGAACTTTTGTTTTCATAACAGGTTCTCGGCTTTTAAACAGTTCGCCTGCGCAGGAGGTCTGCGAGAAATTAGGTTCAACACAGCGCTTACATTTACTGCACACTCCTCCGCTCGCCATCTGAAAGCAGTTAAGCTGTAAGCAGGCCAACTTATGCAACACCGAGAAACTCCCATGCAATGTTTCCCACCGATGGGTTTTTGCAGCTGACAAAAAGAAAATAAAGAAGAATGATTTTCTTCCTCTTCCTTCTTCCTTTTTTTTTTTCTGTTGCAGTCGGGGATCGAAGACGGAGATCAGTACGACGGCGCCTGGTGCGCCGCGTTCAAGGACCAGCACCAGTGGCTGGAAGTGGACGCCATTCGCCTCACCCTGTTTACCGGCGTCATCCTGCAGGGCAGGAACTCTATCTGGAGGTCAGGTACTATCACAGTTTTCTATGAATGACGCACACACACAAGTAAAAATAAATATACTTGGTCACAATCAGTTCATTGTGGAAATCAGATTTAATTTTTTCGTTGCGTCAACGACTGAATGTGTTGCGTTTGGTTGGTGTTGCAGTTGGGATTGGGTCGAGAGCTACAAGGTTCAGCTGAGTAACGACACTGTGGAGTGGCAGACCTGCATGAACGGAACAGAAGAGGCGGTAAGACCTGTCGTTTGATCTTAAGAGACTTTTGAAGCTGCCTAACATGTTCATTTTTACCAAAAATAAAGTGCTTTGAATTGGAGGCTTCTTCAAATTCTTATTCAAACAAACACAGACTGATACAGGAGATCTTTTCTGCCTACAGCCATTACTATTTACAATAACTCTTTAATTATAAAAAAAAAAAAATGCATTCAGCTTCCCTTTGTTATCAACAAACTATTTTTGAATTTGAATTCAACAACTATCTCACCAGTAGCTTCAAGTATGGGGGTCTGACCTCCACTCCTTTCCAAATATTCTGGGGCCACGTTTGTTTAATCTTAATTTAAATGTACCATGTGAAAAATGTCAGTTTTATGCTGATGATATTGTTCTTCGCTGTCACATAATGATGCGTTTAATCCAAAACTGTCAACTTTTAAAGTTTTACAGACCAATTTTCATCGTCTTCATATTATTTTAAAAGCAGATAAATCTTTTAACAGAAGTTTCACATAACTTAGAAGTTGATGTAAAAAATAATGTTCGTCTTGGCCACAAAATGATTCAGCAGCAACAACATGTCACCAAATACAGCTTAGAGCAGTTCATCGATGTAGCAGCCATGTAGCCTGACGTAAAAACATTTTGCTAGACGATGTCAAACATTGAGAAGTTTTTTATTTATTTATTTTTTTTACCCCTCCAGGGGTCTTTTGTGGGCTCTAGTGTCCCTTATTTGACAGTGGGCTGACAGGAAACGGGGAAGGAGAGGGGGGAAGACATGCGGCAAATATCGTCGGGTCCGGGAGTCGAATCCGCGACGGCCGCGTCGAGGACTCAAGGCCTCCAAATATGGGTCGCGCTAACCGCTACACCACCACGGCACGCCCCCAAACATTGAGAAGTTTTAATTATTGTTATCAAACCTTATCAAACACGGCGTATTGAAGCCAAAAATACCTCAGAAATATACAGAGCCAAGCAGGAGAATCATGGGGCCCGAAGCGGCTGCTTAGTTTGCTTATGCCTTGGGCCGGCCCCGGGTTAATGAATAAATAATGCAGTAGGAAACAAAAACCAGCTGTGAAGAAGTAGACAGACTTAAACAAACTCAAGGAAAAATTCACCCGTTACATAATGACAAAATCAGACGTGAAACCCAAATTAAGCTGAAGCCCAAAGTCATCCAGGGTTTGTTCTGAGTCTGCAACCTCAAGCGTTTTTGTTTTTCCTTCAACACCACATGTCCATCTACGGGGAAAAAAATTGGATTTCTTTCCAGGAAAAAGTAGGAGAAAAAGGAGGGGTAAAAAAAAGTCTACTCTGCTTTCTGTTCCATTCCAAGACAACTCTCGATGCCGAGGAGGTCATGTTTTCAGACGGTTTGTCTTTGAAATATGTCAAGAATTTAAGAAAATAAAAGCATGGCTCTGATCCGTAGTTTTCTTTACTGTTTGCAGAAGGATTTACTTTACAGAAAAAACATAAACTGAGGGTCAAACTAAACAAAATATGTTGTATGCTTACTTCAAAAGAATGCTAAACTACATCTGATTAGACCGTAGATTGTGGAAATAAGCAAGTACTTAACAAGTTATTTCTTTAAATAAGGCTGTAGGTTATTCATCACCTTTCAAATACAAAGAAAATTCTTGTGTTTTGTTTGCGATCACTGCCGCTTTCTTTTATTGTTAATATATATTTTTACAGTAAAAGCTTTTGGACGGAAATGCAGGTGGCCATTATAATCATGCCTGACAAGAAAGTCACTCCCATTGAATACTTTAGCAGTTTTAGTTTCCTAAATCGTCAAACCAACAGTGGCATGGTAAAATATTGAACAAATTCATATTTGATTGCATTGCTGTCACAAACTTTAAGGTATTTTATTGGGATTTCATGTTAATATGTGGTGGGTCCCTATTGGATTCAGCCCCCTTCATACCTAGACCCAACTTTTGCTACAAGTACAAGCATAAGACCTTTGAGGTATGAAACTAAAATTATTTTACTATCCTTACCTCTTTCTGAAATCCCGATAAAAAGGCATTGTGTACGATTGCTCCCTGAATCGTACAGATATTCAAAGGGAACCAGAACCCGGAGGCTCCTGTTCTCGGGCTCCTTCCCGTCCCCACTGTGGCCCGTTTCATCCGCATCAACCCTCAGACCTGGTACTCCAACGGGACCGTCTGCCTCAGGGCCGAGATACTCGGCTGCCGTGTCCACGGTACGCACACATTTACCGGGTCTGAACCACAGAGTGTGTCACCGCTAGTGAGTCGTTGCCACGCATCCTTGACTTTCAAAACAGGACACTGACTATCCCTGAGGCGAGTCCAGGTCAGCAAAACGAAGTTACTGTTCATTGGTCTTTCCCCATAGATCCAACAGATCCGTACCCCGACCAGCAGGAAAGAGGCTCGAGGGATAATCTGGACTTCAAACACCATGACTACAAAGAGATGAGAAAGGTAAAGCCAGACGATGAGTAACCTCAACTCCCATAAAGCTGAAGCAGAAGGTTTTAGTCAGACTGTTGGCAGATTGGCTCCAGATTTAACCCCTCCGAAGGCTTTCTACTTCAGCATATCTTTCCGACGCTGCAGCTCATGAAGTCCGTGACTGAGGAGTGTCCGGACATCACCCGCATCTACACCATCGGCAAGAGCTACACGGGCCTCAAACTCTACGTCATGGAGATATCGGATAACCCTGGGAAACATGAACTCGGTAAGAACTGCTAAAGAGATGAGATGAATCCTCGATTTTAGATACCAGGTGTTTGAACGTAGGGACGCATCGACCCACTTTTTTCACTTCCGATACCGATATCCATATTGATATTGATATCTGAGGGTTAGTATTGGCCGATACCGATCCGATACATAAAAACAGTGCTAAATTGACTTAAAATGTTTTTATTTTTATTTTTTAAACACAGACATAAATATACTGAATTACAGTTTTATTCAATATGTCTACACACTTCAATACACCAATAGCTTCACTAGCTTAGTCAAACATTTAAAAACAACACAATTTAATTTGTTCATCATGAATATAACAGACAATGTAAAATAAATAAGAAACTGATAAAAAATAAAAATAAAAACAGAAATCATTCAGAGCACAAAGCGCAGCGAATTAAACTGAACAGATGTGACCTGATGGATCAATACCTGATCTAGAATTTATTTTAACATCAGGATCGATACAGATATTGATATCGGACTGGCGCATCTCTCATTGTAAACGGTCAAAAATCAATCAATTTATCAATCTGATCCTCCAACATATTTCAATATAAGTCAAAGATTACCCAAGTAAATACAAAATTCGGTTTCAAACGAAAACCCAAACAAACTTGATTCTTGAAACAGAAACCTTATGTAACGTCTTCTAAACTCATTTAGATTAAACATTAGATTGTAAAATCTCCAGTGTGTTCCCACAATTTTTCATCTGAGAAATATTTTTGGCAAATTTAGCTCTAAACCGAAAACACTTTCCCAAAAACTGTGGTTAATCAAGGTTCATTCATGATTTTATAGGAAAGGTCTCCTCAGGTTATTGAGATTTTAGCAGCTCGGAGGCCCAGTTGGACATCCTGCAGTGTTTACACAGCCTGGTTCCTTCAGCAGAGCGACCTGGTGAGGCCTAGACTCTAGAGAGGGCCTCGCTTGTGTAAACTAACTTTTTGATTTCCTTGTTATATTGTCTTCAGACATTCAAACTTGTGCTTTAATGCTAGCTCTGGTTTCTCCATGTGTGCCAAAAAGCACAAATAAATCAAATGCGGTGCGGCATGTTCTGCTTTGTTCTTAGAAAAATACATTTCTTAAATCCTTCTGTTCTTCTTTTTTCATTCTACGCGTTCATTCTACAGCTGTTGTTAATAAAAGTGGTTTTGTGGCTGAGTGTGACTCCAATGCAAACCACAAGGAAGGGATGAAAACTTGTAGTTTCTGAGAACTTTGCAGATACTGCAGTTGTAAAAAAAAAAAAATGTAAGTGCGGATTCAAACATCAAATTTAGCATAGCATGCTCACACCTCAGTTTGTATGTTTTCCACATTTCCCATAAGCAGCTTGAATTTCAGGGCGACGGCCATTTTTCAAAACCAATTATTGCCATGAAATGTATCAACTTAAAGCGATAAAAGTCAGAAACTGGAGTTGATTACTTTGCTGTTTGTGAGTCTCAAATCGGTCATCAGCTGGATGGAGATTAAGATGTCTGGTTCACGTTAGCTTCTGCTAATTTTTGTTATGCGTTTAACGTTAGCGTAGCTTCTTGTTTAGCTAATTGTAGGTTAGTGAAGCTAACGTTTTGGTTAGCTGTGCCCACTGCCGATTTTAGTACAAATTGATGTGATTCCTATGGTTCAAACTATGCAGCTATTATTATTTTAACTGGTAATTTTATTGCAAAAATTCATTTTTCATGACAACTATGGTGGCCATCTTGAAAAATCAAAACATTATCAATAAATATGATTCCATTGGTCCAATTATGCACAATCTGACACACCCACACACCCCCACACTCCCACAAATCAATCTGAGATCAATATTGCCATATTTGGAGCACAAATAAATCTTTCTTGATGACCCTGGTGGCTGTTTTGAAAAATGGCTGCCATCTTGAATTTTTCAGTGGCTAATCTGTTTCTGAAAACAAGTTTGTTTCTTCAAATTCAATTAAATTTAAGCTCCAAAGGCAGATTAAACGATGCCTCCTGGTGGCGTCGTGCTGCGCTGCATTTTATTTAGGGGCATCAGAGCGCCTGCAAACAACTGCGTGTCACAAGTTTTAGATTTTATCCCACAGAATATTATTTTCTTTCCACTTCACAATATCACACCACCTTACATCGCTCCATTAAATAAAATCTCCGGTAACATAAAAGACACAGCAGATGTGAAATCTTTGAGGGATCTTGAATACTTGGATTTTTTGGGGGATTTTTTTCCATTCAGGAACGTCCCGCTGGTGATGTAGGCAGTCAGAGCTTGACAGTGGTCCAGTTCAAAAGTGTTTCTCAAAACTCTAAAAATGTAATCTGAGTGAGGAATCTGCTCCTTTCCCCCCCCTGGACTATGAAGAAAAATAAGAGCCAGAGTTTAAATAAACTCCTTTGCCCCTCTGACGACCCATTATAATTACTCTCTAAACTGTGCTCTTGGCAGGTGAGCCAGAGTTTCGCTACGTGGCGGGGATGCATGGAAACGAGGCCCTGGGTCGAGAGCTCGTCCTAAACCTCATGCAGTATTTATGCAAAGAGTACAAAAAGGGCAACCAGCGCGTCATACGGCTGGTCACAGAGACGCGGATCCACCTGCTGCCCTCCATGAACCCCGACGGACATGAAGTAGCTTACAAGAAGGTGGGTGCTGCTGGACGCCGTTCATACAGAGCCGTCAGAAAGTCTTCAAAACTATTCTTATTGTTTTCCTTGAAGAAAACAATAAGAATAGTTTTCTTTAAAGGGGCAGTGTTTTGCAAGAATCAACGTTTTTGAGCTTTACGTCATATTATGAAGTTATTGTGTCATCAAAAACATACCTGGAGCGTTGCTTTGATTCTTTCATGCTTGTTTGGAGATTGTTTTTTTGAATCACTCCTGGAAACCATTCAACTGTGCAAAATGCCCGGGTGGACTTGGCGCCACCTTCGAGGACGTCCCCACTCTGCTCCTTCAGACTAGCCAGCAGCAATTAGCAAACCACCTGGTGGAAACTGAGCATCTCATTACACGAGGTGAAACGCTGGTAAAAATGTTAAAGGGTTAATAGAGGAGCCATGTTGTGATGACTTCTCTGACTTCTTTCTGACAGCGAAGTTTCAGAAAGAGCAAGAGTTTCTTAAAGAGACAGAAGCCCAACTTCAATGTGCTAAATTACAAAGTCAAACTCCTTTTAGGTCTTAAAAAAAAAAGACAAATAAAAGAAGAAGAAAACTACCCTAAAATGGATTTTAGGTCTGTAATGTCACAGAGTTATGGCAAAGGGGCATCTCACAGTTGCGTTGTACATCATTGTATTTGAATGTGTTCGTTGACATTCCTGACGCCGTGTCTGACGGGCCGATCTGATTGGCTGCAGGGCTCAGAACTGGCCGGCTGGGCCGAAGGGCGGTACAGTTACGAAGGAATCGACATGAATCATAACTTTCCGGACCTCAACAACATCATGTGGGATGCCCAGGAGACTGCAGCTGATCCATCTAAAGTGTCCAACCACTACATCCCCATCCCAGAGTACTACACGCAGGAAGACGCCATGGTAAGGAGGAGTAACTGGGCTTATTTTTCCCCCACAGGAGGCAAAATTAACAAGTCTAAATGTCAAATATTCTGAATTTTTTGTAGCTCTGAACACCAAATGTTGGATTCTTTAAATGAGTTTCCCAGGCTAGGAATCTTCAGAGCTCTGAACGTTTGCATAAAAATGTTACTAGAGAGAGAAACGCAGGCAAAAGATGAAGAAGTATATCCTTAAAATCTGGATTTAGCGGCACGCGATACTTGGATTGGAAAACATTTCCAAAGCCAAGAGCCAGAAGTTTTCCTGAGAATAACCCTGCTCAGTCAGTTTCCCTGTTTACGGAAATTAACAGCTCAATCTTTTCCAAGTAAAAGAAACCGGAAAACCTGAAAATGACTCCTAATGTTGTCATTTCGAGCAGAAAGAATTAGTGGTTTCCATGTAAGATCAGCAGTTTCTTTCCAAACATTGCTTTGCACTAGTATTTCCACCCTCTTTTTTTCTAATCTTATTGCATTTCATCACAACCTTGTGTGATTTTATGACAGACCATCAAAAAGTAGCACATTACATTGAAGTGAAACACAAAGGATGCACTCTTTCCCCCTTTTTCAATAAGTAAAAGTGTAAAACTTGTCGCCTGCATTGGGTTCAGCCCCCAATACTTTATCATTCTGGTATTTTTCTCACTGATATGATAGAAAGTAAAAATTTGTTCTTTTTCTTTATCAGCCTCAATTAGCTTGAGAATGCTAATACCTTCTTCCGCCTCTGCCCAGGTTGCGCCAGAGACCCGCGCCGTCATCAGCTGGATGCAGGATATTCCCTTCGTGCTCAGCGCAAACCTCCACGGCGGGGAGCTGGTCGTCACGTATCCCTTCGACTGCACCCGCGACTGGGCCCCCCAGGAGAACACCCCCACGGCGGACGACGCCTTCTTCCGCTGGCTGGCCACCGTGTACGCCTCCACGCACCTGGTGCTGGCCAACCCGGACCGCCGCATCTGCCACTACGAAGACTTCCAGATGCACAACAACATCATCAACGGCGGAGCCTGGCACACGGTCCCAGGCAGTGAGTCACCGGAGTTATAAAGAAAAAAACTAACAAAAAAAAGTGCTGAGTAGGGAAGTTAAGAGGTTTGTCTGGTTTTAGTTTAGTGTAACAGACAAAGGGAGGGAAAACACTGTTCACTAAAGGAGTTTTGAATTTGTTGAAAGCTCCAGTCTTTTCTCACCATTAATTCAGGAGTAAAACAGATTCTCTTTTGCGTGATGCAGAATAATAATAAAAAAATTGAATACGACAAAGTAATGCCACTGTAGATTTTTCAAAAAAGAGAGTACATTACCGCTAAAACACTTGGAAATTTCCAAGTTTGAAAAGTTGAAAATTTGCTAGTAAAAAAAAACCCCTCCTAAATTTAGAGATTAGTCTCAAAGATTTTATGGAATTTCTGAGATTAGAAACTAGAAAATCTGAGAATCTAGATTTTTTTTTTCCCTGAGTTTCGAAAGTCCCAAATTTTTTCTAGAAAATTTCTTGGTTTTTTTCTAACAAATTTTCCCCCTTTTGGAGCTCAGAAATGTTGTTGTTTATATATAAATATAAATATACACAACGGCCCTAATACATTTTTTTTTCTTATCATCTGACATTAAATTGGTTTAATCTTTTCCTGTTTTAGGCCAGGTAGGATTATCAAAATGATTTCCATTTCCTAAATCCAAAAGTTACGAGAGAGACTTTTTTTTTTTAATCAACATATTTCAGGACTTTCTGCATTAGTTGGACGTTAGTACATTTCCTTATTATTCCATGCGTGGCACTGAGAGCAAGCCTTAAGAATTACCTTCAGTCATGTTCAGATCGACCGTGATGTGAAATCTGGCCTCTTGATGGAAAATACAGTCACTTCCTGTTTGGTGGCGAAGGATTAATAAATATGACTACGCCATTTGAGATTATGGTCTATTTAGACTCGGCTTGGCATATTTTTACTTTGTGTCTTTTCTGCAGGCATGAATGACTTCAGCTACCTGCACACCAACTGCTTGGAGGTGACCGTGGAGCTGTCCTGCGATAAGTTCCCTCATGCCAGTGAGCTTCCTGTGGAGTGGGAGAACAATAAGGAGTCTCTTCTGGTTTACATGGAGCAGGTCAGTCTCCACAACTCTTTCAGATGTGTTTTTTTTATTATTATCTCTATAAATATCAACATTATTATTATTAATTTTTTTTTTTACAAAGTTTTACATTTTTTCTTTATTTTAAAACTTAGCCCCTTAACGGTCACCCTGACAACGATTACATGTTAGTGGATCGATCCTTAAGGAAACCCATGTCTTCATGACGGTTTTAAAAATAGAAATAAAATCATGGTTCTTTAATGTCAAATTTACTTATGCAGCACTTTAAAGACAGGTTCAAAACGGCACCAAAGTGCCGCACAAAAACTATAACAAAATAAGTTGATGAAAAGAAAAGGAGAAATAAAAATAACAACAAAATTCCTAGTAGTTTGCATTTTGTTCGACTGTTCAAATGTTTGGCAGCTTGTTGGTGGTCACAAAGAGTGTGACATGAAGGAGTGTGTGTGTGTGTGTGTGTGTGTGTGTGTGTGTGTGTGTGTGTGTGTGAGAGCTTCTTACTGGAGCTGCAGCACATCATCAGCCTCAACGCCAGGTTTCCTCCCTCACTCAGGTTCACAGAGGAATTAAAGGCGTCATCAGAGACAAGAGCACCAAACAAGGAATAGAAAACGCTGTGGTCAAGGTGGAAGACCACGACCACGACATCAGATCAGGTCAGTCCTGCAGTTTTCATTCAACCTGCCGGTTAGCTTCCCTTCTATCAGGGCAAATGAAAATGTGACAGGAAATGTACTTTTTTTTTTTTTTTTTTGGTTGTTCTCTCTAGTTCTTGTTCAGTTTGAGTCGAGCTCAGGAAAATTATTTGTTGGATTTCAAGATGTGTTTTTTAGCTTCACAAAGTGGAAACTTGGAATGTCTCCCTCCCGCCACGAGAAATTCATTTTCTGAGAATCTTGTATTTCTACCCAAACAAAGCTTTTTATGTAAGTTCCATTCACTGGCAGCGACAGGACTGAGTGTTGAAGGTGTCATCCAGTAGCTGCATTTCCATTACAAAACGTTGTCAATATTCCGCTAATGAGGAAAAAAAACCCCACAGTTTCGCAGTTGCCGTATTTCCATTACATAAGAAATGCGATTAAAAATCAACCGTGAATAGGTTTGTTCATGCAATAAGTTGTTACAAAACATGGCGTGCCATCATGGCTCTATCACTTTGGTGTCCTCTTCGTCCGGTCTGTCAGTGGTAACTTCCGGTTGTTGATCACGTGATTTGCGTGATGCTTATAAAGCGTTTCCATCGCAGTTTTGCGAAATACTCTAATCTTGATACGGACGAAAAGCCATCTAATCCTAGCGAAAAAACTTTTTTATCGAAAAATTTGTAGTTGTTTTTTTCTAAATTGCTGCGTTTCCATTAAGCAAAATTATATTCAAAATTCATTTTTGCACTTCTTTTTTTTTTTTTTTTACAGGCAATGGAAACAACCACTGTCACGACATAATGATATTTAACAAATATGTTTTTAAAAAATATATAAAACACTCACACAAAAACCTATAAATATATATATATATTATAAAAGTTACATTCCGCAGCTTTCTACTCAAATTATCTGACACCAATCGCAAAATTGGCGACATTTTGGAACATCTAGCAGTAAAGCGAGCTCTACAATTGCAACGTTATCCTCGGCTACGCAGAAAAATCCCACCATCTCTCCTGCTAGACAGTGAAATGTTCCCGTTTTCGCTGTTGAACCACCAGACATTCCCACCAACCTCTATGTTTTCGTCCAACCTCGTACAGCCGCCGACGGGGACTACTGGCGCCTGCTGAACCCCGGCGAGTACAAGGTGGTCGTTTGGGCCGAGGGATACTTTCCGTCCATGCGTAGCTGCCGCGTCGGCTTGGAGCCTCATCCGACGATCTGCGACTTCGCCCTCACCAAAACGCCCATACAGAGGCTGAAGGAGCTCCGGGCCAAAGGGGAGAAGATCCCGAGGGACCTCCAGCTGCGGCTCCGCGCTCTCCGGATGAGGAAGCTCCGTGCCAGCACCAAGGCCATCAACCGCCGCAGAGAGAGCCAGGCGAGGCGAGCGCGCTCCTCATGAGGGCCGGAGAGGACGAAGGGCCGAGGAAGACTCTGAAATGACATGGATTATTGGCTAAAAAAAAAAAAAAAAGTGAAATGTAACTGATTTTAATGAAAAATTGTCTTCTACTGCAGGATCAGCTGTGCCGAGAAAAGAAAAAGAATACACATCCTTTTACAGTGCCTTGCAAAATCACTTAAAGCTTTTTCACATTGCGCTACAGTCTCAACTTTCATGCATTTTACTGGGAAATTTATGTGATGAACCAACGCAGAGCTGTTATTGTTAGTGACTGCGAATTAGTTACGGAAGAGTAAAATATGTGCGCAGAAGCAGAAGCGTCATTTCTCGGGATTTGTGTTACAGCAGTTTTAGTTTGTGGGGGGTAACGCAGCCAAATGTGAAAAAACGTTTTAGGGGCGTCAAAACCTGAGCATGGCGCTATTTATAGAACATCCAACATACTGGATAATTAGGGGGGGAAATCAGAGAGTTTCTCCTGTTGTTCTTTTTTTTTTTTTCTTCTTGTATACCAAGTAGAATGTGAATCTCTGTCAGCTGGTCTGATATATGTCACATCGTCTTTCTGCATTGGGGGCCTCAAACGCCCAAATAAATGTGATAATTCATGTTGCAAAATGTCAAAAGTTTATAGTGAAGGACAGAGAAATAAAGTGTCAGTTGAATGTTAATGAAATGCAGAGTGTTCAATCCTACTTTAAAGAAAAAAAACAAGTTTATTGAGACGATGCAGGTCTGCCTCAAAAACCTTCAGTTTCTAACTCAAAAAAAGAAAAAAGAACGAAAAAAGAACGCTTCAGCTACGTCCACGGAACGGTCGCGCCCCCTGGTGTTCACAGTCGCAACAACATGTACAGCTTTTTCAATACTGTACATCACCACAGGTGTACTTGATTGACCAGATAATTCTCGACATTTAACCCCATACTATAGATGGCCTGAAGGCTGTTGTCATAGCAACGTGGGCTTCCATTAACCTCAGCGGAGCCACAAGTTGATGGCCTCCACGCCACGTTGCACTGACACAGTAATTCATGGAAATGTAATAAAATTGTAATTTACTGAGAGAATTAATTTTGGGGTTTTTACTGAGCGTAAGCAATAATCATATAAATGAGAAAATATAACAACCTGAAATATCATTACTCGGCTTTTTTTGTGTATTTTTGAGGTTCAAAATGAGCAAACATTGTGCAAAAACACCAAATTGATTCGCTTTTCTACAGACTCGCTTCATAACAAAAATGTGCTTTCTACAGATATAGGTAGTAAGTTATCCTACTCCGTGTGTAAAGGGGTAAATTTAACAAGGTGGGCCAGTAAAAACAACAAAAACAAAAACACTGTGCTAAAGCAAAGCAAACCCATCCTTAACACATTTGGACTTTATGTAACAGACTAACGTAAAAGGAATTGTAAAAAATAAAATAAAAGGGAAAAAAAAAGATACTTCTCTTTTCTTTTTAGATATCCTGTTGGTTTCACCAGAGTTAACTGGGGCCTCCTGTTTAATGCTCTCCTTTTGAATTAAGTGGAAGGTCATATCTTGGTAGGTTAATCTGTTGGCAAGGCAACCGTTAGTTGTGCACTCCATAAATCTGGCCTTTATGGAAGGGTAGCAAGAATACAAATGACCACCACACTTTTCAGATTTGACCTAACCAAAAACAACAAAAAAAGTTCAAATTCCTGGCAGTCAGTAGTGGTAAAGTAACTCACCTTTTGTTCTTTCTAGTTCCTGGAGTACTTGCTGTATAGGCAATAATAATGCAACTTAAAGCATGTCACCATGTTTTATTTTCATCTGCCCATCCTTTATCACTTAATGGTGCACACATGAAAAAAAAAAAAAGGTAATAGTGTGAACATTTGTGAAACTCGTGGCTAGATACAAGTTCAAATCCAAAACAACAATCAAAAATAACACACAAAACATGATGAATCCAGTTGTTTTTTCCCTGTCTTTCTGCATAAATACACGGAGTGAAAATAGATAAGACACTTCAAAGAGCTCGTGGGTGAGCCTGAAGTAAAAAGCAGCGGAGGAAACACAGAAATCCCGTCACACTCCGCTCCGCCGAGACGCCATGAATGTGGCCGCGAAATGTTTACGTCTGACTGACCCGAAGGCGAACTGCAGGTCACGACGCGTATCAGAGCGTCCTGGCGTGACGCTGACGGGAGAAAACGTGGAGATCAGAAGTGAAATCTAATTTGTGTCGTTTTTAAATCTTTACCTCAAAGCCAAATTCAGGTCAAAACGGCTTCAGTCGCATTTTCCCTCCCAACTCTGACGTTATAATAATTATTAGACACAGATTTTTAATCCGTTGTTACTTTCACCAACTAGTTGTAGTCACACATTCTTCTACTTTAGTTTTAAAATCTGAATTAAATGGGAGTGCAACAGTGGCCAGAGAAAAGTACATCTACATAAAAAATTTTTTAAAAAAGTCAATCTAAATAGAAGCTTTTCTTAAATCTTTCCTAGCAGAAGTTCTCTTCGAGGTCTCGGCTCAGTTTCATCCATCAAGAATCACATTTCGGCAGCCGACAGCTCAGCATAGAGCAGAAATAATAAAGGAGAATCACCAGAAAGGCTGATGTGCATAGCAGGAGATTTACCGTTAGCCAACTTCTTGTGTCCTGGAATCATTCAGTGCGGATACGAGAGTTTTACTAACAAAATGGCTGCAGTGTGGGGCTGTTCCCAACAGGTGGACATTAATGAACACTTGAAGCTAATTCAATCCGACAGTTCACTTTATTCAAGTTCTAATATGAACCACCAGAGAATGATAGTTCAGGTATCAGGTTGTGATATTTACCCACCATGTTTTACCCCTGATGGGTGTAAAAACCTTTACATGTTTTAGGGAGGTAAAACAAGTCAACCCTTTGTTGCAGCTGCCTTTCTTAGCGAAGGTTTGAAGAAAAGCCAACCTTTAACTGAAATGCACTCAATTTCAATTGATTGCTGGCACCTCCACCAATAGCATAGAATTAATGTAACTTTAGCTTTTTTAAAAAATTTTATTCATTCATTTTCATTTTTCCTGTTGGCTTGGGGTATAAATACGATGTAAGACAGAAGCCCATTTCTTTTAACCGCTAGCTGGTAGGCTAATATTTCTAGATCAACATTTATCTTGCCCACACGCTCAGCGAGTAGTAGGAAATATTTCTTGACAGGGTATTTTTTTCTATAATTTTCACAAGATTTTTCATTGGAAATATGTAATTTGGTTTAAGGCTTTTAGTAAATGTTTGTAAGCATCTGTTGTGCTCTTTTAAACTCCTTGAATAGTTGTTGATAAAGGCGGTTAACTTCTAGGAACATTGTAACTCATGTGAAGTAGCCTACAAGTTTTAGGCAAAATTCTGTTTGCTGGTAAAAATGAAAAATAGTTCTTAACCCTCCTGCAATAGTAAGAGATGGAGTCAATGGGGCCCCGCCAGCTTTTTACCCTCTGCGTGGTCCAGCCTGGTCACGCTGACCTTGCGTGCGCTTTTCCGATTTTTTATTTTATTTTTTTGTATGTGCAAGCGTGTGGTTCCGGGAACCGACAGTGATGGGGAGAACCCTTGTCAGACTTGACATCTGCCTTGCTCCTATAGAGCGTAGCGCTAAGACCACAGGAGGGTAAAACTATGTATCTGTGAGTTGCAATGAGGCAGAAATATTCGCCGCCTTTTTACAAGTGCTCAATTTTCCAGGTGACCAGACATTTCCATCTAAAGACTTAAGATAAAAGCATCAACTTTGGGGAAGGTAAAGAGGTGATTACAGAGTAACAACTCTAAAGTGATTATCAAATCAAACGCTGTGCAACAATTAGTGCCAACATTAATGCACCAAGTAAAACTCTTAAAAACAACAGAGGATCTGGACAGTGGAACGAGAGAAGATGTTGGGAACAAAACAAGCAGCAGGCAGGTAAAGGAGGGCAGGTCCTTGAAGTTCAGATTGTATGAGCACAGAAGCAGCACCTGTGGCGAAGGCATGAGTGAAGCAACAGAGAGCGGCACCAGGCGCAGCGCAGGAAGTCGAGCTAACGTGACACACAGCGTACACGAAAGTCCGTTCCGTCTCCCGGGTTTACCAATACTTGACTTTATGCGCCGTTAGTGTTGTCCTCCTGAGACGGCGACGTCTGGATGTGCCAAGTCTCAAAAAGAAGAAGAAAAAAATGTACTATTGAAGAGGCCAAAAGCAACTCTGTAGCTAAAGGAGCCACAAACGACCAACAGTTTGCCGTTGCCTGATATCAAGTTGCATCAAGAATCGCATTGAATTTCTGCTCAGAAAGTTTCGTCTGCAAAAACAAAATGCAATTTCCTTCTATTTCAATTTTGAGCTTGCTTTTCTATGTCATGTCTTGAAATTCAGGGCTCAAAGTGTCCATCCTCTGCTGCAACCTGGCAATTAGCCCAGAGCTTCAGTCTGTCATTTCTTCACGCCAGTTAATGGCCGTCAGTTTGACGGCTAGCACCTAAACGAACTTGACCCGTTTAACAGCTGCAGACCTGGGTTGTAGTTAGGCTACGTTCTTAAGCTAGCTGTAGAGATGCATCGAGGAATCTGTTGGACGAGTCTTTTTGCCTAATGGTGGACGCGTTAAAATCCAACCTTTTTTGGGTCAGTGAATGCACCACATGGAATTGCTACCTGATTGCACAAAATACTCTTCGGGGTGTACGCTATTACTGAGTGAAGACTGAAAGTTAGCTAGTTTCAGAATCAGTGAGGCGCTTAAAATTAAGATACAGGAAGCAAAGAGGTGTAAGAAAGGAAAGCAAGTACAATATATGTCTGAGGTTCATAGAGGCTGCAGGAAAGCAAGAGAGAGCAAGAGTTTCACAGACAACAGGAAGGCTGAACAGAATACAGCATTTGTTTAGTAATGCAAATCACTTCTATAAAATGCTAAAGATCATTTAAATGTGAACTCTAGAATTTTGGTTTAGTAAACGAACAGTAGCTGTAATTTATGGTTATACTATTTCAAAACACAGTTTCTGCTCCTAATATAAATAAATAATAGCAGCTTAAGGGAAGTAAACAAGGAAGAAACATATTCTGAATTCTGTTCTTGTATTTTCTTATACAATATATTAGTTTTCAAACAGAAACTGGAATAGACCAAAGTCGGAATCGGCAGGTTAAAGCTGTACAAATAGCAGGGATTAGAAATTGGCAATAGAACTCAGATCGGTGCATCTCTGGTTAGCTTCAGCCAATCCTCTGCACAAATGTGCAAAAAGTAACCATCTGTAAAACACTTCCATGATGCATTTCCACCCCTTTATATGCAGAGGTTTAGACTGGTGCGCGTTTCCCCAGGTCTGCAGTGATCGGGTTTAAAAAAAACAAACTTTTTTTCTAAACAACGCCGGATGCTAGAACTTGGGCTGGTAAAGCGCCACGCGTCCGCTCAGGCACCCCGAGGCCAGCTGGCAGTGCGTCGGGGAGAACTTGGTGGTGAGCACCACGTCGCTGTGCGAGTAGATGGAGCGGATCTCCCGGAGGCAGCTGGTCTGAACGGGCAGGCTGTCGGCCAGCTCGCTGCAGCGCTCGTCGAAGGCCAGCAGGCGGACGCCGTATCCGTAAGGGGAGCAGATGAGCCGTCCGTCGGGGCTGAAGCACAGCTCCTTGATGTAGCCCCGGCCCACGTTGGCCTCCTCGATGTAGTGGGTGAGGCGCAGGGAGCAGCGGGGAGACACCAGCGGCCGCGTGGGCGCCCCCTCCTGGAACTCGTACACACAGGTCCACTGGAGAAAAAGAACAAAGGAAAAAGTGTGAGGTATCTAGACAATAAAGTTTATGCCAAATGAGCTATACCACTCTATTTAGATTTTTAGAGAATTATGAAATCAAGCTGTAGTTGCAGTGATATAAAAACAGATGGCACATCCTAATTGCTGTGGCTTAAAAACACAGCATCTTGAAAAAGTACTGATGCCAATTAAATTTTTTTTCATATTTTGTCATGTTAGAACCATAAAGCTGAGCATTTTATGTGATAAGTCAACATATTCTTGTGAAGCATTGTGAATTGGAAAGAATTTTTCCAAACATTAAGACGTAAAAAGTAGAAACTGTCCATGTTCGTGGGCTGAGGAGCGATCAGAAACGGCAGAGATCAGATTCGAGGTGAGGCAGGCAATTCTCTTGCCTCATGGCAGGGGGCGTTCATGATCCCAGACATTATGACTCCACAACTGCAGAGTAAGACACAGCAACAGCGAGCTAGCCATACAGTAAAGTCAAGTGCAGCGATATATTTATAGTTTTTCTCCTCTTACCACATCAATCACTTATTAATAATCGCAAAATAAACATTAAGCCTAAAACCATGTTACTGCAACAGACTGTTCTGCTCTTTGTGTGGGAAATATCTGAGTGTTTTTTTTGTGGCGTTGTCAGTTGCTATAGCAACAAGTCTGCGCGTAGCTGCGATGATACAGAGACCAAGAAAGAAGTGGTTTTGAGTTGTACTTTAACGGTTTTTCCCTTTTCTGTGGAGCCCAGCACGAAATTAATAATATCTACTGTACATGTCCAAGTTTGATTGAGCTAACAGAATTATTCTACGGTTGCAGCGCGGCTATGGATAACATGTAAAATAATTGTCCTTTTGCCCTTCAGCGTTGTCCGCATGCGCAAAATTTCCTTATGTAAACAACAACATGCAGGGGGTCTATATTTGTAAATATGATTATGATTAAGTCAGAGCCTCACCAGCTATGAACCTCACCGCACGTCACTGATCTCTACCAGCTTTGCACATAGACAGATGTTTTATAACTTACCCTGCTTTACATTTTACTCAGCTTCAGCCCTAACCTGGCTGCGGTGTTGTTTGGTCTTCATGATGCCATGTGTTCCATAATTTGCCCGAATAAAGCCCTCTGAGGCTTTCAGGGACCAGCGGGATTTTATAGTGAGGTTATATTAAACTCAATGGACTAAATCACAAATGATTTAGTTCATTTAGGTGACTGCTGAAGGTCAGAAATACTTTTACGAGGCAGTAGATCTGGATTTGCGACGGCGTGAAAGGTTCCTCACCTCCTGGTCGTCCATGTTGCTGGAGCAGCGGATGAGCGTGGCCCAGCCTTTGGGATGCAGCTGCAGGGATGTGATGCAGTTCCCTCTGTCCTTTTCCCCGGGGATTTCAGGAGTTAAAACCTCCAGGCTGTTCCGTGGGGACAGACCTGAGGAGAGAGGAAGTTTGATCACAGTCCTGGAAGCTGGAGTGACGCTAGGCTATCAGTATCCAGCTAAGATCATCCCTGACCTTCTCTGTGAGGATGAAGCTTGGAGTCGTGTCCCTGACGGCTCGACACGGTCGACCTGGACGCTGATGTGCCTCCGTCTGTGAAAATAAACAACAGAAAATAAAAACACATAAACTTTATCGTTTTGTTTTTAAATACTGTTCCTTTAAATTCACTTGTTTAAGAATCACGGATTAAGAATCACTGGGAAAATGGTGTCTGCAGGTTTCACCAACTCAAATTTAAGACTTTTTAAGACCATTATGTGTAACAATAAAGTCCCACAAAATAAACCCAGAAAATATTTTTAACCAATTTATTTACCCCACAAAAGCTTGAAGACATTTTAAGGCCTTAATTTTAGATATACATTTTAAGAACACTATGAATGAAATTTAAGACCTGTATCATGTCAGAAGTACACAAATACTAATAATAATTGCAAAAATTGGCATTAAAAAGTAATCTGGCTTTTAGCAACTAGTTACCAGCAGTTGCAACAGTCGAGTTACAGTGAAAATGTCTGTGCGCAATAGACATTGCGCTTTTTCTGCGAGAAAAAGGAAAACATACTTGTTACTAACTTATTTTTTTCCCCTCAATGAATTTGGGATGTTTTAAGAGCTTCATTTTAGATATACAAATTTAAGACTTTTAAAGACCATTGTGAGTGAAATTTAAGACCTGTATCATGACAGAAATGTACAAACAAAAACGGCAAACGCAGTGAACAGGTCTTTGATCGCCTCAAAGTTTTGCGAAACAATAAACTCCCATGAGAAAAAGCAAACATATTTAACCCTTTAATGCATGAATTATGATCCTTTGTGTCCAGATTTTTTTCAAATTTTTTTTGTTTTTCTTAAAACATAAAAAAAGATAGGAAAAAACGTTTTGTAAAACATATATATATGTATAATTTTTTAGGTGATCAATTGTAATTTTTTTCAAATACAAAGTTGTTATTTAAAAAATGCATCAGTAGTATTGTTCTTTAGGGGTTATCTGATGTCACAATATTTCTTTACACCTGCAAGAGTCGTCTACAGCAGAAGGAGGTACCGGGTCGGTTGGCATGTTTTTTTTTGTCTGTCGGCCATATTGGATTTAACAGAAATAATTTCTTGCATTTGCAGCTGATGGCCAGAAGTTGATAGTGTATTTTATGATGCATTAGTGTCCACTTTGGTGGTAGAAAATGGATTTTAGATAGCTGTTCACTGTAGTGACCACTGTACATAAAAGGGTTAAGGCAGAATTCTTTGTTCTTTTAAATTTAACACATTTTAAGGCCTTAATTTCAGATTCGTAATTTTGAGACATTTTAAAGCCTTCATTTTAGATACACGCATTTCAGACTTTTTAAGGATGCGGGGACACTTTGTGGAGATGCTTAAATTTGCTTCCACTTTTCATTTCATTTTTAATTGACAGCTGGGTTCTGACCTGAGCTGAGGGGGGTCCGTCGGGCTCGCAGCATGCGGTAGCTGCCCACTTCCAGGGACTGGGTGAGGTCCAGGTCGTGAAGGATGAGTAGGTACCCTGAGGAAGTCGAGATGAGCATCTTGGAACAGTCGGGAGTCAGACGCATCCTCATCAGGTAGCGAGTGTGGAAGAACTTCTTGTGCGGGCAGCCATCTTCCGTAAACCTGCCAGGGAGAACGTTTACTACGTTTAACAATACGGTAATATCTCTAATAAGTAGGAATTTAATTTTATGTAGGGCATTTGGCAATAATCAAACACATGCAGTCTAAATTAAAACAAAAGAGGTAAATGAAAGAGGAACTGGCCTGAGGAGTGAGTCAATAGCATAAATTTCAGATATTTACAGGATCCTTTTCTGCGAAAGAGCTTTTTTATACATCGCTAAACTAACTTAAACTTCCTCTTACTACTTAACAGAGGTGATAAAGGGAAAGACATTGATTTCACAAGGCTTTCAGAGGCATAAATATTTCAAAATTAAATAAATTACAACTTCCTTGTAGAACCCCAGCAACCAAATAAGGTAAAACCTTGCAGTACTAAAACCGACCACATGGAACGTGAAGCACTTCACTGGAAAACAGCTATAATGCTGTAGCTTAGAGATGATTACTCTCTCTTTTTTTTTTTTTTAATTGCCGTGCACACCATGCAAAAATCTTTATAACCCGTAAACTTTGAAAGAGAGCAAATTGTGCCAATAAAACTACAAAACTGATAGATCTATAGATACGTTTCATCCAAACTGACTGAGCTTGGTGACGCAAATAAATCAATATAAATAAATAAAAATAAGATTTCTTTTTTTTCAATTTTATTAAGTTGTAAAACTTAAAGTGGAAAGTATAGGATTGAGTAGATATTTTGCTGGATATTTAGTTATTTATTTATTTTAAAAAGGTTCAAAATCGATGCATACCGCTGCAGAGGTCCTGCATAATGCAAAGCCAACCAACCTGTTGGTGTCCCATGTGATGACGTTGCCGTCAAAGCCGGATGTGACCAGGAGGCGGGTGTTGGTGTCGTACTCGATGTTCTTCACCCAGCTGGCGTGGCCGTGCAGCGAGCAGACCTTGGAGTTCAGCTTACGAAGGTCCCATAATGCAATGGTGGTGTCGTCGGAGCAGGTGGCAAACAGGCGATTGTCCAAAAACCTGGAGGGAGACGAGACGGTTTCAGCCGACCTTTGGCCTTTGAGCCGCGTTTATTCATTCATTCACATATAGGACACATTTAAAAACAACTGCAGATGCACTAATGTGCTGGACAGGTAGAATAATAGAGTAAAAGTAACCAAGTAGCTTTTTACATACAAACTATATTATAGGAGGGGAAGAAAAGGGTGACGCTTTTTTCCCCCACAGTTACATAATATTGAAAATATGAAGAATTAAGTATAGCTATAAATATCAAATAGTTTTATCATATATTGTGATAACGATAAAAGGGTTAAAAAAAAATTTTTTTTTTAAAGGTAACTGTATGGCTGTGACTGTATGACAGCATTCATAGCCACACAAACATAAATATTGCTCTTGAAAATCATTTAGGGTAAGGGTTAGTAATTTATAATACATTTCTGTACGACACCATTCACATAAAGAAGTGCGACTCGTGTCACTAAACAGCACACAGTAACTGAATTTAATCATATGTTGATATTTTCATTGAACAAACTGTAGAGGAACAAGGAATCCAGACAATTTGGACAGTTTTGGAGGTTTAATACGTCATTAATTGTATTATAGTGACACTATAATACAATTATTATATTGAATTTATAGTGATAACAATAAATCTAAATTCTTATCATCAACAGAAATTTATCCCGATAAATGGCAAACGATACAATAAATGCCTGGAATTGAGTCAAAATTTGATCTCATGAATAAAAAGTTAAAATGACGTGGAACAAACTTGAAATGTCAAAAATATTCTGACTAATGTTGAAACAACATCTTGGAAGCAAAACTGCTGTTTCTTCCCAAGCAGGAACAAAAATCCGTCCACCGTCACAAGTGACCCGTTGTGATACAGATCAACTTTAAGAAACCCTAAATGTCTGATATTATATGTGAGAAGTGCACCTTATGTTGTTGACGCAATCCTCATGGGCCTCTGTGAGGGTCTTGATGTGCCTGGATGAAATGGGGTCAAACAGGAGGACCTCTGTCTGCTCACAGGCCACAGTCAGCACAGACCTGAGCAGGGAGCACACAAACTAGAGTTACTGGCCGCCACAAGACAGGGACGAGGTTTAACTGTGTCGTCATCCACGTTATTCTACATTTAGGAAAGAGGGGGAACAGTGCAACAGTAAAACAAAAACGTTATTATTCTAATAATAGTAGAAAGATACAATGAAATGCTCCAAGTTATGTCGTTCAGGTGTCTCTCAATAAATTTCAAGTACAGAGCAGCACAATATATCACAACACAAACGTGTTAAAATATAGAAAACTTACTTTCTTTCAGTATAAGAAAGTAGAACTGCAGAATAATTGCACACAGAATGATACATATCAACTATATATTCCTGTTAATTTTGACTATTATAGCTTACAGGCAGAGAAAGTTGCTAATTTCTTTACATTCTAATTGTATAAGACCGATTACAAATAATTCTGATATTGCAATTTTTAGCTAAAAAAAGTTAAGTGGAAGGGAAAAAGTGCTCGGTGTACAGTTTCCACAATTAGTTGTGATTTGCAACTGTCTGCTGAGTTTTACCAAGTCTGGAGTCACTTCAGCATCTAAATAAATACTTAACTCCTTTCTGCTTCACTTATCAGTTCAGAGTAGGCCGATTTGTTGACTATTTTTGACAATTCCATAGCAAAGGATGCTTAATATTAGACTTTGACAGAATTTAAAGCAAAGAAAGCTAATACTATGCTACGTGATGAGTTCTATTAGAAAATATTTACATTCAAATAGGATTTTTCATTTAAAATCCAATATATACATTTTTTGTACAGTAGTAGCTTAATTACTGCTCTGAGTATGTTGGGGGCGTGGGGGGGGGGGGGGGGGGGGTCCAGCAAATGCCATTTCAGGAGTGTGTCTACACCAGTTAACGATTAGCCAACAACTAAATTAGCTGACAATTATTTCAATAATCGATTTATCACGGTTAATCATTTCACCCCAAATTGAATTTTAGGTTAGCATTAGCTGCAAGCCATAACGGTGAAAATGAACAGAAGTAAACCACTCTGTGTGCAAATAATCTATATTCGAGTTTGACTCTTGACTTTGATCGTAGTCGAACTTACTGAGACGCACCTGCGTTATGTGCAGCCAGCCGAGGCCAACAGTGTGCAGGAAGGACTTACCGCTGTCACATGAGCACACAAACAAACGTGACCCAGACAAGACAGCTTGACCCGGTTTGGCTGCAGGATTTAGGTCCTGCATCTGGTGTCTAGTCAAGGAGGCTTGACTGTCCTCATTAGCTGTGACTGCTGTGGGGAGCTTCCTAAAGACATGCAGCACTACATCACGCATGTGACGTTAACTTTAGATCAAACTTCCAAGGACGAAGGGTTGAAATTGTGAAGCACAGAGTTGTTGCATGTGTCAATGCAATCAGTGAAACCTGTGAGGTCCACGACCACGTCCTGAAGCATCTCAGTACTTACCCGTCCGGTGAGTACTCCAAATTGAATACAGCTCCGTGGGTCTGAGAGCTCAGATTGACCGACTCCACAGCCGGGTTCATAGAGCAGTACAAGCTGGTCATTGTCCTGAAGTTATCCCTGGCTGGGTCTACAAACAGCCCCCGTCTGATAGTCCTGCTCTGCAGCCAGGAAAACAGGCTGTTCCCCTTGTAGCCTTCGCTGCCGGAGCTCCCGCCGCTCCCCGCCTGCGGAGCGGCGCCCGGTGAGATGCGGCGCTCTTCATCCTCCAGGCGGGGAGGAGAAGAGCCAGCGCTACCCTGAGGCTGGTCCTCGCTGCTGCTCCCCGGCGGCGAAGCGCAGACCCTCTGCGGGGCGTCTCCTTCCACCTCCGACTGTGTCGGTCTTCCAACTGGGTCTTCTTTTTTGCCGGTGCTGCCGGGCCTATCCTGCGACTCGTCGGCGTCCTCGCTGTCGCTCTGGTGTTCGGAGCTCATTGTGGCGGCTTCAGCCCGTGTCTCCGGTGGGGTCAGCGTCTAGCTCGACCGTAGGAAACAGACAGGATACAATCAGCTACCGAGCTTGAATTTACGTCGAGTTCGTTACACGCTTAAGGTGCCATGACGGAGGACTGTAGTAGCAGAGGTGCGGTGGGGGAAATCTATTTTGCTGCCAGATTTGGCAGCGCCTCTACGCCGCCCATCAAGACAACCGGGATTAGCTTCCATCTGACCGGAAACAGGAGCTGACCCTTCAAAATAAAGGCGCGACATGGATTTTATTTCCGCGGTTCTTTTGTACAGGGTTCGCCATTGGGACAGACGTTTTGTTTTTATTTTCTTGTGTTTTGTGATAAAAGCAAATGAACAAACAAACAATAAATAAATGAATAACGAGAAAGAAACGTATAAACTGACACTGCTTTATTAACTGAAGTGTATAACTGTGTGTTTCGTTTACTCAGAAACAGATAAGCCACCTACAAGCGCCAAAGCTTTCAAAAGACACCGCCATAAAGTTTAATCAAAAACGTTTTTGTACTGTTTAAAGTTTAAAGTGAATCCCTTCTATACCAAAAAGAGTGAGCCAACCTTCCTCTGACTGCTTGACAGCTGGCTGAAGTAAGGGGCTACACTTGCTCCGTGGATAAATTGGGTTTAATGTCATTCAAATATAAACGTTCGGACTTCAGAAACGACCACACAAGTAATTAGTTTCTTTGTATTTAGCAAGCGAACACCACATTTTTATTTGTGTATCACTAAATAGGAACCCACATACGATTCGTAGCATGTGTGCCACAATTTGAGAACCTTAAATTCAGATTAAAGACAAAAACCTCAAATAATGTCACTGGGACTCTTTTCAACTCATAACTTTCCTTAAAAGGTTTTATGGAACATCTTTCGTTGTTAAAAATGTAACACCAGAACCAGTGACGTGCGGTCAGGGGAGGCAGGTGAGGCAGTGCCTCACCAGCCATCATGGAAAGAAAGAAAATATATAATCATAAAGTAATTTAAATTGTTATATTCATCCGGTGGTTTGTACTAAAAAATATTTATTTTTCATGTAGCTTCACCAATTTCGATTTTTATTTGTTCAAAATCGCTGAATTTTCTTATTTTCCCATTCAAATGCTTGGAAGCGATGCCGGTGAGGCAGCAGCGAGCTCTGCCTCACCTTGGATTGCGCAACCCCTGGCTCTGCGCTGGCTGCTAAGCGGAGAGAGCATGTAGCTGTACGGCGTCAATAAAATGGTTTAAACAAATTTAATATGTGAACTTATTTCCAATAATTTAGCTTATGTATATAATGTACAGTGCTTTTTGTCACCAACTGTGTTTGTGTAACGTGTTTCGTGTAATGAGCGATTATAAACGGCAGAGAACAGGTTCGAGGTGAGGCAGGCAGTTCTCTTGCCTCATGGCAGGGGGCGCTCAAGATCCCAGACGTTCGTCTTGTTCACTCCTCAACTGCCGAGTAAGTGACAGCGAGCTAGGCTAAACGATTCGGGAAGCAAGTCAAGTGCAGCGATAGATTATAATAGAGATAGTGATTTTTTTCCTCTCGCTTATCCCGACTTTCGACATGGATGACTACATTACAACACTAAAAAAGTTTTCTCAAGTGGACTTTCAATCGAAGCAGGTAAGACAGTAATAACATTTATTTTGTTTTGTTTTTTAAGGAAATGTGTGTTTTGTGAGCTACAGTTTGTATGTGTAAGGATGCAGAAGTGAAACATAACCTGTAAACTGCTGTCAATCTATGCATCTATTTGCAAATCTGATTCTGATGACGTCAGTGCCTCACCAGCTATGAACCTCACCGCACGTCACTGAAACCGTGTTGAAAACAAAGAACAGCACTGCAAGAAACACTTTTGCCTTACCTGTATTTGTTGGGAAACACATTAACGCTAAAATAATTAAAAATATATATATTAGCTTGTCATTTTATATATCTTCAACGGATTCCTCATCTGTTTCAGAGTTTCGGAAATAAATTGGGTAAAAATGTGACTTTCTGAGTTGTAAATTGAAGAGCTCGTGCGGATGTTTGCGTACTTCTTCGGCAAGTTTCAACGTTTTTGTTCCGACCAAAACAAATAGCAGAAGAAAGTGACGTAGTTCCGCTTCCTCGTCCTGCTGTACCTATTGAACTCGTTGCTGCCATCTGACGAACAGATACTGTCACTACAATGTCTCTTGATAAGCGAGCTGAACAGAAAGAAAGAAAGGATTTCTTTCTGTATATATATATATATATATATATAGTTTCTGATTAGGAGGTCAAATGTGCACGGACCCGACCTAAAACGTCCTTTCTTTCTTTCTGTTCAGCTCGCTTATCAAGATACATTGCAGTGACAGTTATAGGCCATCAAATATTATTAAATTTCTTCAGTTTCTTGGGTTTTTATGCATTTATTTCATATGCTTCTCTTCATGTGTTCAACACTTATTTTCTATGTTCTTCAAGTTGAATTATTTATTTCGTTTTTTACATTTTTGCAGTGCACATAAGCTTTTACTGAGTGCTTTGGGGTGTTTTTAAATTCTTTAAATGCTCAAACAGCAGGCAGCCGTTATTACGTCCTTTCAACGTCCTGGAGCAGATCGTCAGGTAAGCCTCCCCCAACCGCGCGGCCCCAAACTAAGTTTGCTTATTTTTCTGATCAGGTGTGAATGAATCGATACATTTTTGTTTTGGATCTTCCGTTTGTTTACTCGCAGCTGGACATTTCAGCCAACAGAAATGTATGAAGTAATGTGGAAAAAAAAGAGTAGATCTCAAGAGAACCTGGAAACTGTGTTTTGAGATGCCAGCAAACACAATTGGAACTGTAAATTTGCAATCCGTGGTGGTGCTTTTAAATATGAGAGATATGGCTTTCTGCCCAGAGCGGCTCCACCACAAGCTGTAGGCATTTAAATAAAAAAGAAAACAAAAAAAGCTGCAGGCATCATTCTTGGCCCCATGGCTCTCAGGACCTCTACCTCTACACAGTAAAAACATAAAATCTTCCCAAGTGTTTTAGGTTTAATTTTAATACTAATATCTTAATAGAATAGAATAGAAGTACTTTATTCATCCCAGCAGGGAAATTACTTCGCAGTTACAGCATAGAGACAAGACACAATAACAACGTCCAGGTGTTGAGTCTGGAGTTTGGCTGTGTCAGAGCCGATGACGTCACAGGCCACCGCTGCATCAGCTGATGGGGGAATGTAAACAGCGGTCAAAATGGCGGACATAAACTCCCTCGGTAAATAACACGGCCGCATTCCCACAGCCAGAAGTTCAATGTCCGGGCTACAATCTGTTCCTTCAGGTTAACATGGCCGGGATTACACCACCTCTCACTCACATAAAGTGCAATCCCACCGCCCCTCTTCTTCCGACTCTTGGAAAAGTCCCTGTCCCCCGCACCAAGGAAAATCCAGGAACCTCCGGAATAAGCGAGTGCAGCCAGGTTTCCGTGAAGCAAAGATACTGCACTCCCAGTACTCCTTCTGGGTCCTAACCAGCGCCGTTAGTTCCTCTGTCCTATTTCCCAAAGACCTCACCACTAGCCTGCGCCGTCTCCTCTTCTCCCTCCGTTTAACTCCAGACCCGCAGCCCCGTCGTCTCCTCCGTAACTCCTCCGGAACCACAGGCCCGTCTCCGGGCAGCAGCAGAGGCCCACACGGCGCAATCAGCCGTTCATGCGAGCAAACAATGCCGCTACTCCGCTCGGCGAGGTTCTCCGCAACCACGAGTATAAAAAGTAGCAGAAGAACGCGGAGAACATCGACAGAACCACATCCAGCCATTGTGGAAAGCCCAACTGATGATCCATGGGTTCTTCAAGCACGGATCATTAATCGGTTACAGCAAATATACACAGACAAACACACACGACGGGAGCTGCGTCTGCAGGCAGCCAGCTGTGCCGGCGCCATCTTGACGAACATCACCGAATACACGAATCAGACAAATACACTTGAAATAAGAAAAACTAGCTCATAGGTAACTTTTCAGCAAGATTTATGAGTTTCTTTTAAGTCAATAATTCCTCAAAATTGATAAAAAAAAGTGCTTGTTCCATTGGCAGATTATTGTACTGACAGCAAAAACATATTTCCCAAATTATAAGTGAAATAATCTGCCAGTGGAACTACTTTTCCGTCAAAATTAAGAGACTATCAACTCAAAACAAGCCTCTGTTTCTTTACGAAAAGTGTCTTGGAAGTTCATTTTATCTTATTTCAAGATATTTGCACTAGAAACTGGACCAGAATCACCTGGTAAGATTTGTTGTTTTCGCAGTTAACAGAGGAGGGTTTGTTGGTCGCTCTGTAATCACAAACCTTTTTTTTTTTTTTAGTTCTGACTAGAAACTTCCTGTGGGATTGAGTTTAAAAACTGTGTGATGGAGGATTTTGTGTTTTTACAGTGAATTTCCATGCCCACCAGAATGCTTATTTGATGTTTGCCACAAGCAACAAAGGGGAACACAGCTTACATATGGAAGACAGTTCAGGCCAGAGGAAGCTTCATAGCCACTAATCTGTTTATATCTATCAATCACCAAGGTGCGCCTTCTTTTTTCTTTTCTTTTTTTGCATGGTCTGTCACTGCTCCTACATTTTCTTTCAGCAGTAATTTTTTTCTTGGAAGCAGCTCAAAATTGTGTAATCCACACCTGACTAGACTTTATATTCAAATACCTCCTGACATGCTGGAACAGTTTATACATTGTGTGGGCATCCAGCTCTGCCCGGAGGCGCTTTACATAGATGTGCGACATAATTACAGTTTGTGTTGCTTTGACCCTTTTCTGTGTGTGCATGCCTCGACACCGTGCCCTGTGTGTGTGTGTGTGTGTGTGTGTGTGTGTGTGTGTGTGTGTTCTTGGCCCCCCTTTTGGGTAATTATGCGTAAAGCTCTGCTAACTTTAGCTGCGGTGCAGAAACCACACAAATAAGTTTGGAATAACAATAAAATATCATTAGTTTTATTTCATTACTTTTGCTTTCTGCTAATTGAACTACTAATAAGTCTGGTTGGAAACGTAACTGGAGTAAAAAAAACAAATAAACAAACAAACAAACAAACAAAAAAAAAACGCCGCAAGACGTTGTGTGCGTTCTTTTGAGCGCGCGCGCGCTCTCACGAGGCCGGCCGAGCCGCCTATATAAACGGGCAGCCGATGGTAAAGGAGTCTCATGGAGTCAGACGGTTGCGATGACGAGCAAGCAGAGGGATGCTCTCCGACCGAGCGGTGCCGTTTGCGCGCTTTTACGCACGGCGGCAGCGGCGGCGCGTGCCTCCCCAAAGCGGGCACGCGGCGCACCAGATGCCATCTTCATCAACATCATCCTCATCCTCGCCATCCTCATCTCAGTGATGTTGCCTGCCACTATCCAGCCAGCATCGGCTCACCCTCAGTGCCTGGACTTCGAGCCGCCGTTCAAGCCGCAGTGGCACCTGGAGTTCTGCTCCCAGTACGAGCAGTTCGGCTGCTGCGACCAGCGGACGGACAACGCGATCGCGGAGAGATACTGGGACGTGATCGAGCAGCTGGAGACGGCGGGCTACGACTTGTGTGAGGACGTGCTGAAGGAAATCATGTGCCAGGTGAGCCTGCTGCATACCGCCTCCACAGCCGGGGCCATTTCGCTTTCACACGACGCTGTGATGGGAGTCGGGTTTAATATGCTGGCGGAATTTCACAGCGTGACCTCGAAGGTGAAGATGAAAAACAATAATTGTTGACGTCGTTACATAACGCATAAGCTGGCGAGTCAGGAGGATGAACCTCAAAAATATCTGAAAATGCAACATGAGCGTGAAATTGTGACACGAGGTTGCGCACTCATCACTGTATTGAAGTGATGTTTGGCTTTTAAAGATGCATTGAAGTTGTTGTTTTTTTTTTTTTTGTAGAACGTACGAAAAAATTCAGTGATTGTTAAAAGCAAGTTTGAAATTTCAAATTCAAAACAGAGTCAAAATGAAACAAGCATATACAGATCCTTTGATGTTTGCTCTGCAAAAGCACAAAATCTTACCAGGTATTTTTGGTTTAGTTTCCAGTGCAAATATCCTAATGCTCTCTAAATAAGAAAAAAACTAACTTACAATTAACTCTTCAGCAAGAAATATGAGCTTTTTTTAAGTCAATAATTCCTTAAAAGTTATTAAAAATTCTAGTTCCATTGGTAGATTATTTTACTTATTAACACGACATTTTTGCCCATTTTATAAGTGAAATAATTTTCCAATGGAAGCAGAACTTTATCATCCACATTAAGCAATTATTTGCTTAAATATCTTGCTGAAAACTTACTTCAGATATTTATACTAGACAAAAAAAACAAACTCTTAAGATTTGCAGTGTGGATTAGCTAGTTGCACGTAAACAGCTGGTTTTTGTAGATTTTAAATCCTGCAAGATTTCTGGCTGTATTTTCAACCTTTCTGCTTGACAGAACTGATAGAGCTCCTCTAAACTGGCTGGCTTTCTGGTACAGAATAGGCTTTTATCTATAGTCCATAAATTTTGAACAGCGTTTATGTCGGGCAGGGTGTTCCAGAATTTTTATGTTTTTATCCATTCCAAAGAAGAAGAAGAAGAAGAAGAAAAAAAAGCAGCACATGTTTGGGATTATCGTCTGTCTGGAAACCTCCAACTGGCTCAAAGTCCCACCCTTCGGACCCAAACCTTCACAGTCAAGATTACGGAGAATTTGTTGTGATGTTTTAAGAACAAATCCAGCATTAACTGGACCGCCGTCCACAGTGAAGCGAGTTTAATCGAGAACGTCCTGACCGCCAAAGAAGTGCCCACTCTGTAATTGTCACCTTCAGGCGCAACTGAAACCCACAGCCTGCCTGTGTGGATGAGACAAAAGTTGTCAGTAGGAAAGCTTTGTAGTCAGATCAACGGAGATTACGCTACTGTGCCACAATGAGTGAATCAGTCAGGAGGAAGTTTTCAAACCTGAAAACACTGTCAGACATGGTGGGGGCAGCATCATGCTGAGGGTGCTCTGGTGCTGGTGGTCCTGATGCAGAGCTGGCCCAAGGCAATGCGAGATAAGTGACTGCTTAGGCCACAGGTGTCAAACTCCAGTCCTGGAGGGCCGCTGTCCTGCAGTTTTTAGATGTGCCACAGGTACAAAACACTGGAATGAAATGGCTTAATGACCTCCTCCTTGTGTAGATCAGTTCTCCAGAGCCTTAATGACCTAATTATTCTATTCAGGTGGTGCAGCAGAGGCACATCTAAAAGTTGCAGGACAGCGGCCCTCCTGGACTGGAGTTTGACACCCCTGGCTTAGGCCCTCCACACCACTAGGGGACCTACAAGAGTAATAAAGTTATATATATATATCTATATGTAAATTTTGAATAATATTGAATAACAAAAATTAAATGCTATTACATATGGAAAAATGATTTTTATATTATTTTTTAGCTAGTTTTCATTTACTTTTTCATGTAAATTTAGCGTTTATGAGCTGATATTACTTTAAAATAGTTAACATGACGCGGCACACTCTACATTTCAAAATCCAAATATTTTATTTTTAGTTTGCTTCTTCCGTATGGTTAAAATCAAAAGCTATAATAATGATATAATAGCTATAATAACAGTGATACGATGTTACAAATGACGCTAACGATAGCAGGTGTGTTACACACCAGCTACTGCTAGTGTGCAGTAGCTGGTCACTAAATATATCTATAAAGCACTTTTCACAGATAATTGCATCACAAATGGCTTTACAGAGTCTAAAGTACAAGAGAGGAATGACATCAACGTACATTGAAACTGGTTTTGGTATCAATGAGCAGCGCTGGATTTTTCCGAGTTAGGAATGACGTCACACCTGAGGTGAGGAGTTTCTTAAAGAGACAGAGGCCCGATTTCAAGACGTTAAATTACAAAGTCAAATTTCTCTTAAGTCATATTTGATATATAAAGCATTTTTAGAACTGAAGGTAACAATTACTTGACTGTTCTATAAAACTGCACTATGTGCCTGGGAAATACATGACACAGCCCCTTTAAGAACTCTAAATTAACACATCATCCACACTGATAATTAGTTTATTTAGAGCTGTAATTAACTCTTTGGAGACGTTTATGTTTTGCTTATTTGACCTCAACCCCGAATAAAAGCATAAAGAGATTCTTTTGATATTTTCAATGCATCGGGTTGTGCGATTCGTTCGACATATTTTGTTGTCGTTGTCGTCGTCATCTCGTCATTGCCTAAACATCTTCCGATGAATCACCCAGGAGTGCTCTCCTTACGCTGCCCACCTGTACGACGCGGAAGACCCCTACACTCCGGTCAGAGACCTGCCGGGACTCTGCTTTGGCTACTGCTCCGAGTTCCACAGCAAGTGTCGCCACGTTGTCCGATATCTGACCGACAACCAGCTGCTGCTGGACACGTCCGGACGGGACATGGCCACCTTCTGCAGCCTCATCAACCTCTCCGACCAAGACTACTGCTACCCCAGGGTCCTGAAGAGCACCGACCTCAACAGAAACCTGGGGCAGGTGGTGGAGGACCCCAGGGGGTGTCTCCAGGTGTGCCTGACCGAGGTGGCCAACAGCCTGAGGAATCCGGTGCTGATGCTGCACAGCGGCGACGACACGCACAGGATGTTCATCGCCGAACAGCTGGGCTTTGTTTGGGTGTACCTGCGCGACGGCAGCCGGCTGGAGCAGCCCTTCCTGGACATGAGCGGAGCGGTGCTGACCACTCCCTGGCTGGGGGACGAGAGGGGCTTCCTGGGCATGGCCTTCCACCCCAAGTACCGCCGCAACGGCCGCTTTTTCATCTACTACTCCATCCAGTTCGACGGCAAGGTGGACAGAATCCGAATCAGCGAGATGAAAGTGTCCGACGGCGACATGAACGTCGCCGATCCTTACTCTGAGAGGTAAGGCGATAAAGTTCGGCCTCTGATGCGACTCCGATATATATTTGAGCAATTCATCAATTGACGGCACGATCAATTGATGAATTGGATGAAAAGGAGATCGATGGTTTCCATTCCGATGATTAATAATATCACCGGAATATTGAGACATCATAATACATTTGGTTTAGGTTGTAAGTAGGCCTGTTACGATAACAAACTGAGCTGGACGATAAATTGTCCCAATAATTATTGGATAACATTCTTGTTGAGAATGTTGTTGTTTCAAGACCATTTTCAAGTAATATATTGATAAGTTCACGACAATGCAAGTTTCAGAGTGAACAAGTACACTTTCATTTTGCACAGAGCACTTCACACGAACTGGAAGATATTTTAAGAATTAATAAAATGGAAACAAAAAAACACTTACAACCTAGACCAAATGTAATACTACGTCTCTGTAAACGAAATTGCCCTTCAAAAAATATCGATCATCAGAATGGAAATGATCCAGCTCTTTTTAATTCATCATTTGATTATTTGACTAATTGGGCATTGCGACAGGCTTAGTTTAAGTGGTTTTTATTTATAGTTCTTTGCTTGGTGTGTTTTGTTTTGCCTCTTTACAAAATTAAAGTTTATTGGCCTTTGACAGAGACAGCTTGCGTTATCATGCCGTTATCAATACAATACTTTGAAAAGGTTTCAAAGCAACAATGTTATCGTTTATCGCAACAATTATTGAGCCAATTTAACCCCCAGCAAAATTTGTTATTGTGTATAACGGCATACAATATAACCGTATGTTGTAAAAGCTCCAAAAGCTCGCACTGATGATTTATTGTTGACGTCCCGTTGAGGCAGGGGCAAATTTCTCTGGGGCAGATTCCCCTGAAACTCTAACAAAGGCCAAAGAAATCTTAGATGTCGTTAACTAATATTTAAACATGAAAATAATTTAAAAAATTTTTTTGCAGTTATTTGGATGATGCAACTTTTAAACGCCTCAGGCCTCTGTCAGGAAATAGAGCATTAGAGTTAAGTTACGCCCCAGATATGACAGAAGCGGGAGTAAATCTTGGATGAAAGCTCGCCTGCGGGTCGTATTTCATGAAGAAATATTTCTCCGTTACTACCTAGGCTGGCGTGCGGGGTTAATTCGCTGCAGAGTCTGTTTTACAGCTGACATCTGAAATCACACGTAGCTACTTGGACTTACAGTCTTTTCTATATGAAAGTAAGACTTATTATAATCAGAAGCGCTTCAATAACTAGTTTTGCTCTCTTTTCAGCTAAAGGTGTTTTGATGAGATGCAATGTCCACTCCTGACAGACGTTTTCAGCAGTTTGTAAAAAAAAAAGTATTCTCCCTTTAACCTTTTTTTCGCATTTTGCCATGTAATAGACCAATAAAGGTGCATAACAATGCACAGCAAAGTTAAGGCGACGGAAAATGACACTGGTATATTGAAAAATATTTTAATAATCCGACAGGATTTAGAGGCGAAACAATCAGAGCTGTTGTCTGAGCAAACGCCTGGTGGAACCGAGCATCTGCTGAGCTCATTATGTGAGCTACTTCTCAGAGCAACGCTGGTAAAAAAAAAATAAAATAAAAAAAAAAGTTTTAAAACTGTTGTTAAAAAGGTTAATAAAGGAGCCGTGTTGTTCAGGGTTTCAGAAAGAGCAGGAGTTTCTTAAAGAGACAGAGGCCCAATTTCAAGCTGTTAAATTACAAAGTCAAATTTCTTTTAAGTCACATTTAATATATTCACCAATTTTAGAACAACTGAAGGTAACAGTTACATAACTGTGCTATAAAATGGCGCCTGGAAAATAGATAATAATGCTCGTTTAAGAAGAACACAATTTGTAGTCTCCAGCAGTGGTTTTCTGCTCACTAACGATCACGAGCTAGAGGCATAAACATGAACTTTGTTAGCATCCTTTTCTCATTCGCAGAGTTATTTTAGAAATCGAGGAGCCGGCTGCAAATCACAACGGCGGTCAGCTGCTGTTTGGTCAAGACGGCTGCCTGTACGTCTTCACGGGAGACGGTGGGAAAGCCGGGGATCCGTTTGGGAAGTACGGCAACGCACAGAACAAGTGAGAGCCGCCGGGTTGCTTCACGCTCGGGAGAACATACAAACACACAGCACCTGCAGTCAATTCAGCGTTGTTCATTTAGCACAAGTTCACAACAAACGTAATCACAAGGTCACAGCTCCATTTCATATCCAATCACGTGGAAAAAGTCTATTGTGAAGTTTTTATTAAAACAAACGATGTAAGATACAGATAAATACCAAATCCCTTAACAGACCAAGCTGGAGACCTGGAAGATCTGCCTGTTTTTATCAACCCAGGTTTATACTGCAGTGTGAAGGTGTTGAAACAGACCAATCAGTTTCTTTGGAGTTTTGTCAACTCTGGCTCCAGGGCTTCGGATCAATAGTTTGGGACTAGATGTATTCTCTTTCGTTCGAAGTACTCAGAGGAAATTGTTAAAATGAACTAACACGCGGCTCGTACAATACACTTTAATAGTTCTTCTTGTTCATAAGTGAGTTCACTGCTTTCCAGATTTTAAAAAATAAATCTTCGGGCCTATGATGGAGGATGTACCGTATCCTGTCCAGTTGCAGGGTATCAGTCAAAGTTGAGACCCAGTGTCTTAAAAGTTGGGATTTTCTTCTGTTTCCAGAACAGCAGGATTCGACTCTGTGCACACAATGTGTTATTATGTCTTTGTTACCGTCTCAAGTTGTTCTGACGTACCTGGAATAACCAACAGTGCATCCTGTCTGATTTTGATGGGCTTTTGAGAAGAATGAAAATAATGCTTGTGATAATGCATCAAACCTGCCACCTGTCTTAGATCTGCACACATGTCCCTTATTAATCCTACGAGATCTGTAATTTTTATAATTTTAGATATGAATGTGGAATTTATATCCAGCAATTTCGGGAACTGACAGTCTGACGAATAAGGAGCGTAGTTTTTATAGAAAGCTTTACAGAGATATGTGGTCTGAAAGAGCAATAAAATGTCCTCTTCTGTTGTGACAAAAACTGATGAAAACCTCGAGTCAGTTTCACTGAGCATGTCAAATCCCAACAGTATCTATTTATTTTTACTGTCTCAAGTTGTTCTTATATGCCTGGAATATGTAATCACAAGCATTATTTTCATTCTTCAGATCAGTGAGGATCTGTAAATCAGGGCAGATCCTCACTGATGTTGGAGAACTTTAGTGAACAAACAGAGTCATAAAGACTGAGGAAGAGTCATAAAGACTGAGGAAGAGTCATAAAGACTGAGGAAGACGCTAGAGAGGTCATGGCCAACTATCCCAAAATGAAGTAGAAGGATGACCTCATTAGGGGGAACCAACCAATCGGTGTCCTCAGATGGAAGAGCTGCGACAGACCAACCATTAGCCACAATTTGTAACAATAAAACCAATACAAACGATGAAAATTAGATGTGCATTGGGTAAGATCAGCATTGATCATTCTCTCAGTTTAAATATGTCTTATGGGGCCATAGAAGTAAAACTCACACCGGATGTTGGCAATCTTTGGTTCCTTTCTGTGAACTGTGATCTTCGGTCATTTCTATTTTTCAATTGGATGTGAGTTTGGTGTCAGACGAGGCCGTTCTGGCAGCCGGAGTTTCTCTGAAACCAATCAAGAGATTCCTTGATGTTTGACACACTGCTGGCCAGCACAGACATACACACTATATTCATCTTCAGCTTCTTATCTGGAATGTTCTTATGCATTTCTCCGTTCATCTGTCATTGATTTATGGAAAGTCCTCCAGAATCATAAGCACTGCACAATTCCTGAGCCGTAAATATGAATAAATTCAACATTAAACATACTGGAAGTTGAAAGTGTTGCATCATTTTCAGCCTCATTTTTAGCATTTCCATTCGGCAGCAGGTTAAATTGATAAAAGTAATGCAGTATTTTAACTTCACAGTAGAGAAAATCATATAGTTTTATTAGGCAGGTGTAGGGAAAAAATATCGGTATTGACATCGGTTGTCGGCCAAATGAGTTTTAGTACATCGGCATATCGGATATCGACTAAAAATTAAATATTGTGCGTCCCTCCATTTTTTAATCTGGTTACTCAGGAGTTCTTTGTTGGGCAAAGTGCTGCGCATCAATGTGGATGGAAGTGACCCGCTCGGGAAACCGTACCGGATCCCACCTGACAATCCGTTCTCCAGAGACCTGGACGCTCGGCCGGAGGTGTTCGCATACGGCGTACGGAACATGTGGCGATGCTCCGTGGACCGCGGCAACCCGGTGAGCGGCTACGGCCGCGGCCGGATCTTCTGCGGAGACGTCGGTCAGAACCGCTACGAGGAAGTCGACATCATCGTCAAAGGGGGAAACTACGGGTGGAGGGCGAAGGAGGGCTTCGAGTGCTACGACATCAAGCTGTGCCAAAACGCCTCTCTGAGTAAGTAACTCCTTCCTGTTCCCTTTAACAGTGGAAACTAGGAGCCATTTTCTGACACTTTCGCCACCTGCTGTTTCTGGCGGAAGAGTTTTCCCATCCGCTAGATTTTTAGTAAAGTCTGACGTGCGTTTCTCTGCCACAACAGATGACATCCTCCCCATCTTTGCATATAGCCATCATGTCGGGAAGTCTGTGACGGGGGGGTATGTGTACAGAGGATGTGAATCACCAAATCTGAACGGCCTGTACATTTTTGGAGACTTCATGACTGGGTAAGATTGCCTTAATCTGTGCCAAATCCAGACTAAAAATAACGGTTTTCTGCTCCTTAAGAGAAGGAATAAAGACTCAAAATACACTTCTGAGTAAAAACTGTGACTTTTCTTTTTACTTCCGGTTCCTTTTGTTCATTTAGTCGGCTCCTGGCATTAGAGGAAAACAAAGCAGCTGGGACCTGGAAAGAGAAGAGCATATGCATGGGTAGTACAACAACCTGCTCCTTTCCTGGACTCATCAATCATCACCACAAATTCATCATCTCCTTCGCTGAAGATGAAGCAGGTTGGCTTTGCTCAGTTCCTCATTATGAGTTCCAACGCTTCTTCCTCCTTTTGACGATTTGTTTGTGATTTCCTGTCAGGGGAGCTGTACTTTCTGGCCACCTCGTACCCCAGTGCCACGTCCCCGAGTGGAACGGTGTTTAAATTCATGGACCCGTCCAGGTACAGCATCACGCACAGACCTTTTTTAGATTATTATTCATTACACACCGCGCTACAGAATACTACGGCGGAGTGTTAAGGACATTGTAGATAAAAAAACAGATGAGAAAATTTCCACCAAGTTTAATCTCCAAAAATGTCTTGAAAAATCAAGTTTTAAAAGTCAAAGATTTTCTAGAAAAAATAAATAAATTCTGAGGCTAATCTTGGAAATTGTCTTGAAAAAATCTCAGAAAGTTTTTTGAATTTGAAAAGTCAAAAGATAGCCGAAAAATTTCAAAACTTGAATTTTTTTGACTTTTGAAACAAATGTAAGTTTTTTTTTGTTGCAAATTTGCAATTTGGCTGTTAAAAGTTTAATTAAATGTTCAATATTTAAAGTGGTATTAATGCTTTAGTAATACACTCTACATAAGTTACTCAAACAATGTTTCTTTTACCGTATCAACGATACTCAGTGCCATTGGAGGACATTTTGCAAGATTTGTGACTTCGTAGCAAAAGACAAAAAGTGCAATAAAAAACTTCAGACATGACACCGAGCTCATTAGCTGAAGTCTAACTTTCTTGCTTTGTAGGAACTTTTTATAAAGAACAAATCAAGTAGAGGTTATACAACTCAAAGTTCAGAGAAGTTATGCAATCATCCATGGAAACTGATCACAATGGCTCCTTTGCTGCTCCCCTTCTGGCTTGTGTGACACAGAGCTCTTTGAGGCTTCAATTTCAATCTGGAAAAACAGTCAATCAGGTTCCAACACACCAAGCTGACAGATGCGCTTTGCAGGATGGAGTCTTTTTTCCTCTTTCAATGTCTGCTGTAAATAACCGATTGGATCTGTTTTCTTCAGATGTTGTAGCGCCGATAAGTAGCCATGTGTTCCTCTCAAGCGTTTTGGCTGAAAGGAATAACTAAAGTGTGCAAATAGCCAAAGAAAGCCGGTTTGTTAATCGGCTGCCGGTTTCCCCAACACAATGAAACGGCTCAGGTTCACAAACACACAGTTTGTCATTTTATTCCTCCTAAACTGTTACATAAAGCACAGAGGGGTTTCTTTATGACATATACTGGCATATAATCACGTATTTTCTCAGAAATGTATGTTTTTTTTAAAATTATTTTTTACTCTCCACTTGTGGTTCCTGGTTTTGATTTGGGGTGTCATATGTAACACTGAGATATTGCTATCCTTGATTTACATTAAGATCAATTCTTTAGGTCAAATGTTGAACATAGAGTAATTAGCTTTACGTTGCATTAATGACTTAGCAGGTAAAAGACTAATGGTGTCGTACGGTAAAATAAAAATCCCATCAGTTAACAGACTGATTAATTTCTTGGTATCATAAATACATATTTTGTTTTCTCCAGTCAGTTAAAAGCTCAAAAACTCAACTTTGCCGCTCAGTCCTCATGTAAATCCAACAGTGTGATTAAATCTTGTAGGGATTAAATCTTGTACAGACATGAAATGTCCATTTAAGTAAAATAATATTTCATTTATGTGATCCGTCTATCTCTCCAGTAGCATTACTCTGCCTCGATGACTGAATTAAACACTGTAAACTAAAACAAACATGCAGGATTCCACACTGTCATGCTGCAAACAAAATTAGTGTACATGTCTACTTTAAGTAATCAACACAAGTATTCTTACTTCATGTGCTTTATGTGCAAAATTCAAGTCTAGAAATGCAGGCGTTCTTGCATCAGTTTATGAAAAGGACAGGCGAGAAGGGGTCGTCTTTCCTCTGGAGGCCTCTTTCGCTCTGATGACTGAGTCTTTTCATGTAAATGTCCCAACTTGAAGTCAATAAAAAAAAAAAACAAAAAAAAAAAAACATCTGGACAGTATTGGACTTGGGGGGAAAAGCAGGTAACTTCCAGTTGTGATGTTTCAGGAATGTGGAGCTCCATTAAAATACTCCATGAAGTTTATCAAAGCAAGAAAAAGCAAACAATTTTCTCTGAGGGGTGCAAAGAAAATAAAGTGTGGGAAAAATCATAATCAGTCATCGGAACTAAATATTTTAAATATTAAATATAAATATATATGTATTTGGCTTGCTCCTGCAGTCTCTGGTGTAAACTCTTTATGCAGGCTTGAGTGCAGCCGTTCAGTTGGAGTTCTGCACAGGAGCCTTTAGGATTTCTCCTCCGTTTCTCCCAAACTAATAACTCTGGGAAAGTTTTAACCACATTGTCCCTGAATCAGTCCCAGAGCGGCACTCTGCACAGCACAGGCGCGCCTCGTCATTTCAAACATGTGGTGCAGAAAAGGAAAACGACACTGTGAATGAAGTGCAACACCTTCCTCCTTATAGGGCTAAACGCATCGTCACAAAAAAAAAAAGTGTAAACTTATACTTCCTACATGGATAATAAAAAAACAAACTCAAGAAGAAAATCTGCTATTTGCAGACCGTGTCAGCCACTGGATAAATACATTTATACACGAGGATGGTAAGAAAGCAGCATATTTTAATGAATAACGCTTGATTCTTGAAATGATAATGGTGTCAGTTGAATGCGAGACTGTTCAGAAGTCACTGGAGAGATTGGTGTAGAAATAAAAAGCTGTTATTTATTTTGGACGAGTGGTCTGTAAAGACAGTGGTGGTGGTGTTTGCAGGAATGGTGCATGAAAAAAAAGCTAATTTTTTTATTATAATTTTTTTTTAAATCGCTCGCCCCTTTCTACTGTCACCCTGGGCAACTGCCTATATAACCCATATTAAAAACTGCTACAGCTTAAAGTACACAATTGACAAGAACAGTATTCCTCACATGAACAAACGTATTCACATGTGATTTTAACTCTTTTGAAATTGTTTTTTTTCTTCATCAGTGGGGTATTTTCAGCGTTTTGTGAACATTTGTAAAGCAAACGCAGCCACTGACACCTGCTCCTACATCACATGGCCGACCTCCTCGCTGCCTCCCCCCAAAAAGCATAAAACAGCAAAAAGATGGAAATAAACATCGGCAATCACTTCACATTTCACACCGTTAAAATTGGACCGACATGGTTTTTCAATTATCCAGCAGTCCTGAATGTTTATACTCTCGCGCCCTCATCAGTTTCGGATCGTTTTGCTTTAGCACGTTATTAAACTAGTGAGCTTTACTTTCATTCGTACTATGTGACAGAGTTTAACAAAATTGTATTTCTTAAAGCTCAACACAAGACAAAAGACAGTGTATGCCAGCACATATGGCCACTACCGACAATAAGAAGCTCTGGTTAAACACAGTTGTTCTGCAGTGCAGACTGCAGTAACCATTTCCAGAGCGCAGACAGTCTAATAACCCATGTGCGGGGTGAGTGAGACCATTTATAATCCCAGTAGATCTGCTCTGGCAACGTAAATAATGTCGTTGTTGAACAGATGGGAGCAAGGTCCTGCTGGTTTTCTCGACTCTTTAAAGCGCCTTCTGTTCAGCGGTAGAGCAGCTACCAAATCAGACTGAGATGTCGCAGGTCAGCGTGCTTAGAGTGGACTTCCTGTATGGAAGTCGTGAAGACGGACATTTTGATGTTTTCAGCCTTTGGAGAAAATGGAGCCGCTGTTGCGGCGTTCACATTCTCCTGAAGGCAACAGTGATCTCTCGTCAGGTTGTTGTTGCCACACAGGCCTCGAGTCGGTTCACTTCCTCTCTGTTTGCGTCACCATCTAATTACTGGAGAGGTGCACTGCTGTTATGTTTTATGATGTAATTCAGCTCATAATTGGCGCAGCAGTCAAAGGTCAACAAAGCCAACAGTAGCTGTGTTTCCGTTACAAAAGTGTGCAAAACTTTGTCAATATTCCACTAATGCAAAAAAAAAAAAAAAAGTTGCAATTGTTATGTTCACATTAAATAAGAAACAATTAAAATCACATGAATAAGTTTGTTCGCGTGATAAGAAATAAAAAACATATCTCAAGCTACTTCCTGTTTTCTTCTTTGTGGTTTTTGCCAGCAGTAGCATCCGGTTGTTGATCATGTGACTCGTAATGTGAAAAAAGGGTTTCTATTGCAGTTTCGATACGGCGTCATCCTAGCGGCAAAACGTTTTTGGGGGGCATGTGGAGGTAAAGTTTTTTTGGAATTGCCGCGTTTCCATTAAGGGATTTTATTTCTTGAGTCAAATTGCGCAACTACGTGGTCAATGGAGGAAACAGCTATTGAGGGTCTTAAAATACAGCCCTGCGGAACCCCAGTGATCATGATGGCGTGTTGAAGGTGGTTTTTCCCCAAAACGTACCGAATGGGGTTTGCCTTACAGCCAGCTACACAAAGATATGCTGATGCTAAGTGACCTCAGGTTCTTTTAATAGGTCTTGTGGGATCATCGTACTGAAAGTAGAACTAAAGCCAATAAAAAGCGACCTTGGAACATTTATTTTCCAGATAAGCCAGAGTCAGGAAACACAGATGTTTCTAAGATCAGCACAATCGCAGACTTCTCTGATAAAGACAAAAAAAAAAAAAAAAAATGATAGAAATAAGGTTTGGATACAAGGGTTTAACCTTATTTTTCACAAACTTTTATTTAGTGCTTGCTGTGTTTGAGATTATTCAGGTTCAAATGATTGTTCCACAGAAACACACCGAGGAACGGGCGAAGGAATTTGTCCTGATCTCAAAACTACTGGTACGCTGCCGACAGTGAGCAATTTAAGCACACACACTACCTAAATAACACATAGTATACATCTATAGATGGAGGGAGCAATTACAGAGGTTGTGTGCTTTGCTCCAGGGAACATCTGTCGGGTCTCAGAATAGAGTGAGGTTACTAATCCTGCACTTCCTGCCAGTCGAAGAACAAACGAGCATTTTTAAGCCGAGTTGTGTTTTTTATGGCTTAGTTTAACAACCTAAAAGAAAAAAAATTCAAATGTAGTTTTTTTTATGTTGTAAATAGTAGTTATACTTCTAAAAGACAACTTAATGAGTTTAACTTGTCAACTTTTGCAGGAGAGCTCCTCCAGGGAAATGCAAGCAGAAACCTCTGCCTGTGAAGGTGAAAGGGAAAAAGTTTCCATTCGTCCCCAGTGAACGTAAGTCAAAACGCTCATCAGCACTGAGTGTCATCAGCTTTCTAATGAGGTGTGAGGCTGCGCTTTCTGAGAAGTTCAACCAAGAGGGAGCTTATAGAGGGCAAAAAGGTCACGTCGAACAATTTAGCCCTGAGGGGACGCCACATGAGAGACGAGCGCTTACAGGTAAACGCAGCAGCCGGTTGAACTCTGATGATACGGCCTCAAAACGAGAGTCAAAGCAATGCAATGTTGAGCCCTCAATTACAAACAACATGATCCGAGTCATGAAAATAAAAAAGAACACTGTGGTTTACCGTATCAAAAACGGCACTTTAAAATCAGCATGAAGTGAGTAAAAATGTTGCTTTTAAAAAGAAAAGACTCCACGACCAGCTGGGACATGCACATATTATGGAACATGCACATATTTTAGTAAATTACATCTTTCTGTAATTAGATCATCAGTAACACCCAATTACAAGACATATATATGAAAAGCTGAAGTAAAAGTAACTATGTGGGTGTAAAAGGTCAGCTCTAAGTAGTTCCTGTCTTGCAGGAGATGACAGCCTTTGCATTTTTATTTCGTTTAAATACAGATGAGTTTGTCCCGAAGGCTAAAACTGACAGCCCCAGTTTGAGAGGAGCCAAGACCATGTACTTTCTTAAAACAAATCCAATCTGAAAAACATAACAGCAGTCGATCCAAGAGTCATTTGAGCCGTTCTCAGCTTTGCTTTTGGTGGTCATTTACACTAAATCTGGTGATTTTTCGCACCAGAAACGAAGCTAGGAAGCGGTGCGCCGTCGATAATCTTCCTGTGTGAAACAGAGTAAACATTTAAATAATCAAAACCTGATATAAAAGTAAAGCAATGAAAATACAAAACAACAAAACTTTAATCTGAACACTTGATTCGATTTCATTCCGATTTTTAGGGTCACAATTGGATTCAGAAACCAATTTTTCTATTCAAATGGTCTAGGGATTGTTTAAATTATGTGACTGAGAGGAGAAAAAGACAAAATGTGAACAAACTGTTGTGAGTTTCCATAAATTAAATATCAAATTCAATCAGTTTCTATTTGAAAAAAAAAAATAAAATAAAACAAGTTTGTGGATAAAATTTTATAATTACCAGAATTAGGTTAGCTTAGCTTTTTCTTAAGTAAAAAAAATTAAAAATATTAAAGAGTTATTCAAAATATAATTATACAAAAAATTAAGCACACTGAAATACATTTTTGAGCAGCATCCTTATACTGTGCTTGTCTTTAGAACGCCATACTCTCTCTGTTTCATTCCCTTTTTACACCAGAGACGCACAGCCACATTTAGTACATTATAAGACTATTAAAAGCCCGTTTTACATCAAACACGTTTAAAAAGGGAAATGCCAAACATTCCCCCTTTTTAAACCCGATTTCGGTGGCCAAATGCTCCATTTTTACAAGTTACAAAATATTTGGCTGCAGAGTTGTTAAAGTACAAGTACTTACTGCTGGCATGTGTGCCGTTCCAGAGACTGTGCTGAAGGCAAACGAGAAACCGACCAGACCACCACTAAGAAAATACAAACCGGCCACCAAACTGCCGGCGGTGAGCGGTCGGTACAGATCCACCACGACCGCAGCCAGCACCACAACCAAAGCCGCTGCCGCCAAGCCGGACAGGAAAATGCCGCCCAAGCCGGTCGGCAGGAACAAGAACAAATCGTGGCAGAAAGAGAAGAAGCTCAAGGAGAAAGACATGAACAAGAACGCCATGGGCAGGAAGCCGAAACCACCAACGAAGAAGACGGCTGCGAAGACGCCAGGCAAAGCCAAGGCGAAGCCAAAGACGACCCAGACCGCCACAGACGGTTTAAAGGGTAGGAAGCTGTCAGAGAGCCTGGGGGAAAACAAGATCACCTCGAAGAGGAGTCTCCCACAGATGACAACGGGACTGAACGCAACAACATCTGACAGGGAGCGTCTCGTCTTCAACAATGCAACCAAGACAAACGTCAAAAGCAAAGTACAAAAGACGTTGCCTTGGGTAAGAAGCAAGCACATAAAAAGTGCAGAAACACTGTAGAAAAAAAAGAGAAAAAGTTAACATGTCGCTGCTTTGTACATTTCAGCTTTTTGTTGTAAAGAATATGCTCATTTGCTTCTCTGCCATCGGTCAGAAAGACACATAATCAGCAGATTTCAGCTTCTAAACTGACAAGACCTTCGACCTTTTCCTCAGACTGCATAGAGTTTATGCTAAGCTAATGATTTAGGTGTTCAGTAACTTGTGCTCAAATGTGTACAGATGCAGATGATGTCCGTCTACTAACTGGATAACAACTGTACAAACAGAATCTACATTTTACATGTCAGATTTTTTTTAAAAAATCTTAAAAGTTAAGTACCTTTTGCTATTCAGTTATTAATCGGTTAATCCAAAAATTATTACCGATTCACATGTAGATGTGTGCTTTTAGCTGCAGATTCATCCTTTGCCACACATGAGCAAGCGTATGCTAAATAAAATCCTATGTTATTGCATTTTAGGCAATAAAATGTTTTTTTATTTAAAAAAAAAAGGAGAAGAAACTTAATTGTTTATTTGCATTTTTTAGTGAATTTCTAATAGAAAAAGGCTTAAGCTCTTAATGCTCGATTGTCAAATCAATCCATTGAATAATCGATTATTAAAATAATCCTTAATTGAAGCCCTACTTCAGTGTTTTCATGGAATGGTTTGTGTTACATTTCAACAAAACGACACCAAAAAGAAGCAGTAACATATATATACAGTACAGACCAAAAGTTTGGACACACCTTCTAATTCAATGGGTTTTCTTTATTTTCATGACAATTTATAAGGCAAGAAATCCCACTTATTAACCTGACAGGGCAGGTTGACCTATGAAGTGAAAACCATTTCAGGTGACGACCTCTTGAAGCTCATCAAGAAAATGCAGAGTGTGTGCAAAGCAGTAATCACAGCAAAATGTTGCTACTTTGAAGAAACTAGAATATAAGGGATATTTTCTGTTGTTTTACACTTTTTTGTTTAGTGCATATTTCCACATGTGTTATTCATAGTTTTGATGCCTTCAGTGTGAATCTACAATGTCAATAGTCATGAAAATAAAGGAAACTCATTGAATTAAAAGGTGTGTCCAAACTTTTGGTCTGTACTGTATATATATATTAAGATCTGTTTTCTTCCTTCCAGAAATATCAACATCCAACAGAAGAAAATATATATAAGTCATCTTTTTGCAAAAGTTCTACACCAGATTTCCTACAGTAGATATGAACATTGATCGGTTGTCGGCT